>NC_056736.1:255606446-255923946 GCF_019279795.1 Protopterus annectens | reverse complement strand
CTTAGATAAAACTTTCTTAGTGCTAGATTTCTGAGAAGCAATGAAGATATGTACCACTTTAGCTGATAACCTGGCATCTCCAGCCATCATTAAAGTTGGTGAAACCATGCAATTAGTTTCAATATCTCTGAGTCTGGGAGACGATGCCTGATGGATGGGATTGGTGGTCTGGGCTGTATCCCAGAGTCCATAGAGAATGCAAGAGGTGAAGTCAAAGATATTGGAGCCAAAATTGTTAAGCCAAAAAGGGGGCAATGAGGATCAACTTCACCCTGCACTGTCTGGCATTCTGGATGAATTTTGTTAAAAGGGGAAAGGGAAGAAAGGCATGTAGGCAGCCTGGGGGCTAGTGTGGACAACAGCATCCCTCGGTGACTGACCCTGAGTAGGGATTAGGTCAAAGTAACTCCTGCACTTGTTGTTCGGGTATGATGCCTAACTTCTTAATTTTTCTAGCATGTCGAAGGGCCAGATGCTGGCGTCCTCTCCTGCCCAGTTGGTGAATCTGAGAATATTGAGGCAATGTTACAATTGCCTCATGTACACAGACAACCCTCTCCTCCTCCCACATAACACAAATACTTGCGAGAGATGCAGCTATTTAGCCAAACTGGAGGCTGAGCTCTCTCAACTCAGGACTGGTAAGACCATACAGGAGGAGAAGACAACTACACACACCACAAAACCAGCCTCACATAATGCTACCACACCACTGAATCAAACACATAAACACACAAAGACATACTCGGAGGCTCTGAGTAAAAATTTACCTAAACAGCAGAGGCCTCCAAAGCAGACACCCAAACAACTTCTATCTCAAGACACTCCACAAGCAACACATAAACCACAAAATCAGTGTGCAAAGCAGTCACAGCCCTTAAGGCCAAATACAACACCAAACATACTTGTCATAGGTGACTCCATAGTCAGACACACTGACGTCCCACTCACCAGGCTGAACAAGGAGAGGGTCACAGTAAGCTGCCTATCGGGCGCTAGAATCCACCACATAACACAAGCACTCGGGTCACTCCACGGCAAGTACAAATATGACACAGTCATTGTCCATGCTGGTGTGAACTACCTGAGACGTACCTCCCTGGACTACATGAAAAGATACATAGAGGAGCTCTCTGATTATGTAGCCCAGGCAGGTATGACCCTGACCCTGAGCAGTATCCTTCCTTCAACAAGAATGATGCCACAATATAGAGACAAGATGATCAGCTTTAACAATTGGCTTAATGTCTGGTGTCATTCAAAGGGATCCAGTGTCTGTCTGCCTGGGATGACATGCTTGACAAGCCACGCTGCTTCGCAAGGGACAGCTTGCACCTGTCACCCCTGGGATTCCAGATATTGGCTAAGGCTCTTGCCACCCCCATAGTGCCTTTTTTAGGCAAGGCTCAAATTCTAAACCTGCCACCCTAGAAAACAAAAATGGGAAGAAACTGAGGGTAATGCTGCTCAATGCCAGAAGTTTAAATCTCAAAATGCATGCACTCGAGGCCCTTCTCAGTATGATGAACATCGATGTCTGTGCTGTAACTGAAACCTGGTTCAAGGCTCCTGAGAGCACCCCGGCACTATTAGGTTTTACCTCATATCATGTTCCGCCCCAAAACCCGGACCACACCACAAAAGGAGGGGGTGTATCCATATTCATAAAGGATACCCACACCTCCAGGTTGGTGGCAATGCACGAAGCTTCGGAAACCATCCAGGTGCAACTAACCATAGGCAAAACTGCTCTACAAATTGTAGCATGCTACAGGCCACCCTCTCAAACTCAGGAACCCCACACAGCCTTCCTGAAGACACTGGAGGGTATAAATGTATCTCCAAACACCATCATATTGGGTGACTTCAACTACCCAAATATAGACTGGGAACATTACTCAAGCCCTAACTTTCTAGCCCAACGGTTCCTGGAGTTCATAAATTCAAATGCCATGGAACAGCTAGTCACTGTTCCCATGAGAGGAGAAAATATACTAGATCTCATTATCACAAACATGGGGACAAAATGCTCCACACTGGAAGTATATCCCTCATTGGTGAGATCTGATCATAAACTAATCTCACTGGAAATCCACATCCCCCCACCCCAAACAAAAAGACCACAGTGAAGAACTTCTCTAAAGCAAACTTCACACTACTCAAGACTGGTGTGGTATCCTTCAAGGCCCCTGAGCCAGTGGAAACCACAACCCAAGCTGTGGAAGCCCTTACAAATGCCTTCTATGAACACCTCCAGGACTGCATAGATCAGGCAATCCCAAATAAAACCAAGACTCTTTCCACAAAGGGCAAACGTCCAGTCTGGTGGACCCCAGCCATTAACAAACTTTACAATAAGAGGAGAAAGCTATTACATGATAGAACAAAATCCATAAAAGGGAAGTCACCCTGATCATTATTAGTAAAAAATACGAGCACTCATAAAATCAACTAAGGCCAATTTTGAGAGAAAAATTGCCATGGATTCAAAGGACAATCATAAGGCCTTTTTCAGCTATGTTAGGAACCTGGGTGGAAACTCCCAGATATGCTCAGAATTAGTCCAAAATGATACAAAAATCACTGAACCCACAGACATTGCCAACATACTGGCAGACAGGTTCAGTGCAAACTTCACCCCTCTCCCTAAAGGAGAGATAACTATCCCAGCGGAGTGTAGCCTCCCAGACATCTCAAATGCGCAGGTGAAAGCTGCTCTCTAAAGCTAAAAACACAGCATCAATGGGACCGGATGGTGTCCCCGGCTGTGTGCTACACAAGCTAAATGAGGAATTAAACCCGCACATAAGGCATCTGTGTAATCTCAGCCTTACCACAGGATACGTGCCCAAGGAGTGGCATACGGCAACTGTGGTCCCACTCCACAAAGGCGGTGCCTCTACGGACCCTGGTAATTACTGCCCCATAAGCTTAACAAGTCTAGTCTGCAAAGCTATGGAGAGGATCATAATGGAGCTCATAAACAAAGATATAGGGGACTTGCAGACATTGGACCCGACCCAGTTTGGCTTCGTCAAGGGCAGATCATGCCTTTTGAACTTGGTCGACTTCTTCGAAACAGTCACCAAGGCCATTGATGAGGGAAAGGCAGTCCATACAGCCTACCTTGACCTTGCAAAGGCTTTCGACACAATACCCCATTCGGGTATTGTAGAAAAACTTACCAGCTTAAATGTAAACCCATATGTCACAAGATGGGTTGCAAACTGGCTTAAGGACAGAACCCACAGGGTTAGAGTTGCTGGCGCTATGTCAGACTCCAAGCCGGTCACAAGTGGTGTCCCACAGGGCTCGGTCCTTGGCCCCCTATTGTTTGGCATCTACTTCTCAGAAGTACAGGCCAACATGGGAGGACTTTGGCTGACAAAGTTTGCAGACGACTGCAAACTGGGCGCCGTAGTGGAAAGTGCATCAGACACGGATATCCTTCAGAAGGGACTCACGGAAACAGATAGCTGGTGCCAGAGCCATGGCTTGAAGTTAAACGCCAAAAAATGTATAGTCATACCCTTCGGGAAAAACAAGGCAACCCCAAGCTACCATATAGGTGGCAATCCACTAAGCACAGAAGAGGTTATCAGGGACCTGGGGACCCAGGTTGACAGAGGCCTTTCTTTTGACACTCACGTTGCTAAAGTGGTTAGAAAGACCTTCTACATTGCCCACCTAATCATGAAGGGATTCACATCCAGATCTAGTGAGGTCATTGTTCCCCTGTACTCTTCACTTATCAGACCAATGATCGAGTACAATGCCTCATTCGAGATGTATCTCACCCGACATCTACAGCAATTGGAGAGACCCCAAAAGTTCCTCACCAAAAGGATAAAGGGACTCCAAAATCTGTCATATGCTGCCAGATTGAAGAAACTCCAGCTCTATTCAGTCGCATACCATCTGCTCAGAGGTGACATGTGCCTGACATACAAGGCCATGTCCAACCCGGAATTAATGGACATGCTCCACCTCAAAAAATCCAAATCCACCAAAGCCACTAGAGCAAGCGACTTAAACCTTAGCACAGATATAAATAGGACGTGCTGGAGGGATAGATTTATCACTCAGAGACTCCCTATGCTGTGGAATAAAATCCCGGTCCATGTGAGGCAGAGCACCTCGCTGGCTCTGTTCAAGAGAAATCTTGACCTGTGGATGGGAGATCGTAGGTTTACCCCAGGAATCATCTCTGTGTCACTGCTGGACAGAGGCACAACAAACTAATGGGCACAGTATTTTTTCATATAAGGGGTGGAGTAAGCCACAAAACTTTGGGCTAGGCTTATAAATGCCTTAGGGCAGATAGCCTAGTATAAACCTATGAACCTATGTGAATAGATCACAGCAAGATTGGCCCCAGTGATGGATGATTTTGTTCATCATTGCTTGACTGAGGGACAACTGGTGATACAGGAGAAAGCTTCTGCTTAACTTGTCCACTAACACACTGGAAGTCCCCGGGATGTGTGTACTATAAGAAAGCATTGGTAAGACATCGCTCATTGCCACACTCTTATGCCTTCCCAACATAAAAGATAGGAACTGGTTCCCCCTTACTTGTTGATGTACCAGACCCCCATGTTCAAGAGATCTAGGGGCCCTTTAGGCGAGGGGGTAGGAAACACTGTAGTCGAAGAAATGGAAGAGATGCTCAGCAAAATAATCAACAATGGATAGATAGTTCTACAGATACCCAGGAATCAGAAAATCAATTATTAGTGAATTTGACACAGTATGATTTTTCAGAATTGGAATATACAGTGCTTAATAAAGATTTAGGTTTTGTGCCAGCTGGCTATGTGTCTTATTTTGATGTAGTGAAGGACTTAAAAACATTCTGTCACAAGTTAAATTTGAAGTATTATTTTGCTTATAGACCTCAGACTATGGACCAACCAGATAAATTTAAATTCAGGAAATCAGATTTTCAGCCACCTAATTATGGGGTGGTAAAAATATCTGAGGAACAGGTGTTACTGGATTTACAATTGAATCAGAGTAACATATTCAGGAATTTTAAGGAAAATATGACATTGGCTGAGAAACAAGTGTTAGAAAATTTGCGAAATAATGATGTACTGGTTATTACCAAAGCTGACAAGGGGGGAGCCATAGTGGTCTGGGGAAAAGAGGAATATGAAAAAGAAATCAATAAACACCTCACGGATGTGATATCTTACTGTCACCTTCGTATAGACCCTACTATAGGATTCAATCAAGAAATAGACATACTGAAATTATCAGCATGGACCTTGAACAACAATTGACGGTAATTGATCCTTTGCCCCAATACTTTTACTTAGTACCTAAGATACATAAATCAGTCATTTCACCACCAGGACGTCCCATAGTAGCAGGACGAGGGTCCTTGATTGAACCCTTGTTAGTGTACCTAGAATCAAAACTGAAACCATTATTAATATATGTGTCAGCTAGGATTAGGAACACTAATCAATTTTTACAATTAATGGATGATTTGCAAATTCCGATTCATGCCTATATGGGCACATTGGATGTCCAGGCATTTTATACGAGTATCCCACACTGGGGAGGAATAGCAGCTATAAAATATTGGTTTGAGGTTTCAAATTGCTATCAGTCTAGAGAACAAGAATATCTGTTAACTTTGTTAGGGATAGTGTTGGAACACAATTCTTTTAGATATGGGTATGAATGGTATTTGCAGATTAAGGGTACAGCAATGGGTGCAACATTTGCACCCATATATGCAGATTTATTTATGGGGTTTATGGAGGTACAAGTTATTTATCAACATAATGAGTTCAAGGCTGAATTATTGATGTGGTGTAGATACCTTGAAGATTGTTGGGTGGTATGGCAGGGTACATTAGACAGATGGCATCAATTTGTGGATTTTCTTAATGGTAATATGTATGGTATTCAGTTTAGAGGGAAAATAGATAGCCACAAAGTGGAATTTTTGGATGTCATGGTTACAAAGGCTAAGGAAGGAACAGTATACACAGATTTATATCGGAAGCCATTTACGAAAAATTCATTGTTGCGGGCCGATAGTAACCACCCCAACCATATCATCACCAATATTCCTCAAGCTCAATTCAAGAGACTTAAACATATATGCAGTCGACAAGAACATTTTCAGGTACAGGCCCAACAGTTGAGATCTAGGTTCTTGGCCAGAGGGTACAAAGCCAGAGACGTGGATAGAGCTATGCACGTGACCAATTCTATGTCAAGATCACAATTGTTAGAGACCAGAGAGTTACCACAAAAAGACAATAATCAGGTTATCAGGTTTATTCCTAAGTTTGGCAGTAACACCTTTAAAATTAAGAACACAATCCAACAATATTGGCATATATTAAAAACTGATAGGTTTTTGGGTCCATTAATAGATACTCAATGTTGGTTTGGAGATAGGCGAGGTAAGACCATAGGTGAACATCTAGCAGACTTTAAGAAAAGTAATAAAAATACATCTATAAAACAGGAAAATAAGATATCTGGTAGTACTTTTTGTGGTCATTGTGTTTGCTGTAAGGTGGTCTCAAAAACTAAGTCATTTACCTCCATCAATACAGCAAAGGTGCAAGATATAAGACATCTTATTACGTGCACTAGTGAGTGAGTGGTATATATGGCCATGTGTCAATGTGGTTCTTTCTATGTGGGGCAGACTTCTTTAAGTTTAAAACAAAGAATTGCATTACAGATTAGTGATATTAATTGTAAAAGGGTACTCAGTGCTTTATAGAAACATACTTTGATACATACTGGGGTCCATTTCATATTCCTGGGTATCGATAAGGTAGTAGGGAATGAATTAACTATAGCATGTAAACATAAAATTTTAACACAAAAAGAAAGAATGTGGATAGTGTATTTGGGTGCACTATTCAAACCAGGACTTAATGACCATTGGTAGGTAAGTTTAGTTCAGTATAGGGATTTTTGAAAAATAGAGGTCAAATAAATATTGTGGGCGAATTGTGATAAAATAAGATATACATTGTTCTTGTGTGTGAAATGTGTTATACACTGTTATGGTGTGTCTAATATATTCAAGGAGTACTAGTTGTATTGGGTATCTTGTCACTTTAAGAAGTCCAATAAGAAAAATGTATAAAATGGAATCTGAAGTAGGAGATTCATTTGTCTGCAACCTGTGGGTTATGGATCCGATATCGGATCCGAACCGGCATGGTTTTCCAGCTATGGATCCAAGCTCTCAGCTCCTCCCCTCACCCATAATGCCCTGCTCTACCCTCATGACCTCAGATCTCGTTTGCCGCGCATGGTGACTGGATTTGTTTCTCAAGCTCTCAAGCTAAGTGGTAGTTTTATTGTTAAATTTCAGAAATTTGAAGTTTGTATTGATTTTTTGAGTGAAAGAGTAGGTTTCCCCTTTGATATTTTTTACTTTTTAGAGGTAATCTAAAGTTTTATCCCTCCCTCGCTGTTGGCGAGAGTGTGTGTGTTGGGCCTGTGTGTGTATTACTTGTATAGTTACTTTAGTTTGGTAACTACTTTTTTTCCTTAGACTAGGATGGCAGACCAGCCCAAGTCTATATTTTCTAAATGCTCGAGTGTGGCCATAAGCTTTCCCCAGCTGATGGCCACACTCGTGTGTTAGATGCCTGGGGTTGAACACCTCACATCTGGATGTTCCATTTGTGCAGGGTTCAACCCCAGGGCATTGAAGGAGCGGAGGTCCAAGCTTGTTTTGGCGGTCCTTTTACCGCCGGACTCGGCTCCGACCTCCGCTCCTTCGAGTAACCGTGCCTACGTTATTCCCTCTGGCACCCCTCCTCCTCCTGGGACTCAACCTCCCGTTTCTGGTTCGGAGGAGAGGATGCTAGAGGACCGGAGGGAGAAGCACCATAAGCGGCGGGCCGAGACCTCTGTTTCGGCCCGCCAGCCAAGCTTCTCCCGGCTCCGTCGGCTCGGTCTCCTCCTTCTCGGCTCCGGTCTCCTGTGTGTTTTCACGGGACCTGAGGAGGAGGAGACCCGATCTCCGTCGAGGCTATCGAGGAGGCACTCCAGGCCTACCTCGGTAGCCTCGTCGAGATCCACGTACAGCCTTTCGGATGCTGATCTGGACCGGATGATGAGAAGGTTCATCCAGGCCCAGATGCAGATGGGAGTGCTCTTGCCCCTCTGGGGGGGAGCTCAACACCCTTTTTCAAACCGATTGCTCCTTCTCCGACCCGCTACCCGGGCTCGGAGCAACTGGAGCCGAGCAGCTTCGGAGCCGGGGGTGGGTCGGCGCCGATAGTACTTTGTACCGGATCCGACCCTGCCCTCGAGGCATCGGATCCGACCTCTCGAGCCTGGATCCGAGCCTCGGATCCGGGGATCAGTGCCCTTCGGCGCCGTCTGTGTCGGAGCGCACTGTCCGCCGATCAGAGTGCTTGGCGCCGGCTCCGATCCACTCTTCGGATCCGAGGGGAGCCGATTGTCGGATCCTTTGGTCGAGGTCGGCTCCTTGGCGTTTGATGTAGTGGAGAGGGCCCTGTTGAGGGTCTCCAGACCCCGGCACTTGTTTCGCTCCGTCCCCGCTCCCTCTGCACTGGGCCAGGCTTCCACCATCCGGCCCTGGGACAGCCCTTCTGTGCCCCAAGTTGCTCCAATGGAACAGGTTGCGGCTTGCGAGAGTCCTCTGACAGCCCCCAGAGGATGTCCTCGCAAGCATATGTGCAAAAGGAGGCACATTGACTCCCGAGTCTCTCACGGAAGACACGGACTTGGAGGAAGGGAAGGCTCCCCACGGTCACCCCCGAGGATGTCTCATTTGGAGACATCATGGAAATGTCCGTATAAGGGGTGGTCTGCCCCAAGTCTTCCTCGGACGAGTCCGTGTTCTTGGAGGCATTTGAAGTGGGCCCGTCTACCTCTTGGGTGTCCCTCCTGCCGACCCCTGGTGGACCTCATTACCACCAGGGCGTGGAAGGAACCGGACACCGTGGAGCCAATTCCTAAGAGGCCCGATAGGATCCTTAGCCCACCGTCCGACCGTGCCCATTGGAGTAAGGGCCTCGGTAGATGCCATGTTGATGGCAGCGGCCACCAAGAGGGAACTTGCTCAGGAGAGTCCTCAGTCCATCCCGTGCAAGGAGTCTCGGATGATGGACCGCTTGGGGAAGCGGATGTTTAGTTCAGCGACCTTCTCGGTAAGGGCGCTGAACTACTTGGCACACGTCATTAGGATGCAGCGAGATCTCATTAAAGAATACGCTGCATCTCCCCCAGAGTCCATGTCGGAGGAGGACAAGGTGCTGCACTCCACCCGCATGGCCACTCTTAGGTCAGTTACTAATACCTCTGTGCGGCTACTCTCCCACGCTACGGAAGGTGCCGCTAGAGCCGCAGGGGCAGGCCTAGTCACTAGATGTCAGGCCTGGCTCCGTCACCATGATTTTTCTGAGCCCTTCAAAGCGTCATTTGCGAACGCCCCCTTTGATGGTTCTGCTCTTTGGCAAAACCGTTAAACGCTGACCCAGAGCGAGGAGGACGGGAAGACGCTGTCTGCCGTCGGAGTCCGCTTCTCTGCACCCCAGAGGCCCTACTCTAGGAACCAAAAGGGTCAGAAGAAGATGTGGTTCCGGAAGTCGCAGCAGTCCCAGCCTGCTCCGGACAACCAGTCCTTCCGTGGCAGAGGAGGACAGGGAGGACGCCGCCCTAGAGGCAGAGGGGCTCCCAGAAACTTCGGGTCCAGGGAACCTTCTCTGAACGGCCCACGCAGCCCTGAGGGGTTGCCCGGCTGCTCCACTCTGGAGGCAGTCGGGGACGTTCGGGCACCTAGCGGCATGGGAGTCCATAACATCAGACCGCTGGGTTCTCCAAATCATATCCAGAGGATATCGCATCCCTTTTCTTCACCTTCCAAAGTTGAAGTCCCTCCCAGACGTTCCACCCGGTCAACGCGAGGCCGCTTTGGCAGAAATTGGCCATCTGCTAAAGAAAAGAGCCATCCAGCCCGTCCCCCTGACCAGATCGGATCAGGGTTCTACTCCAGGTTCTTTTTAGTGCCAAAGAAGACGGGGAACTAAGACCAATTCTAGACCTTTCTCTCTTGAATCTGGCAGTCCCCAAAGAAAAATTCCGAATGGTCACTCTGCAATCTATTCTCCCCCTTCTGGGAGAAAATCACTGGATGTGCTCGATAGACCTCAAAGACGCGTACTACCACATCCTGATGGACAGGCGCTCCAGGAGGTTCCTCCGCTTCGGCTGGGAGCCAGTCACTACCAGTTCCGGTCCTTCCCTTTGGTCTCACCACAGCCCCAGGGTGTTCACCAAAGTATTAGCAGTGGTAGCGGCCCACCTGAGGCTTCAGGGGTGCAGGTCTTTCCCTACCTGGACGACTGGCTTCACCCCCAACAAGGCATCTACTATTATTGGCGCGAGACTCCTTTCTCCATCTTGCTCCTTTTCTGGGAATTACAATAAATACAAAGAAATCCAACCTGGCGCCCACACAGCTCTTAGATTTTATAGGGGCCAGGCTAGACACAAGGAGTTTACGAGCCTTTCTCACTGCGGACAGAGTTCAAAATCTGCAGCTCCAGGTGCGGGCCATTCTCCACTCAAGTTCTGTTCCGGCGGAGTTGGTCCTGAGGGCTCTAGGGTCCATGGCGTCTGCTATAGCACTTCTCCCTCTTGCAAGGCTCAATATGCGCATCCTACAGTGGACTCTCTTAGTACAGTGGTCTTACCTTGCTCTCCCTATGCATCATCCCATTGCGATCAGCAAGGCTTGCAAGCGGTCCCTCTTGTGGTGGCTTCACTCCCCAGTTCTCCACGAGGGCTGCCCATTTGTGCTTCTCCCCTCGCCACGGTGACCATGGACGCCTCCGCCTCGGGTGGGGGCATTTTTGGGCCGGACCGTCCAAGGCACGTGGAACGATTCAGAGACCTTACTGCATATCAACGTTCTAGAGATGAGAGCAGTGCTCTTAGCGTTGCTAGCACTTCAGGACTTTCTTCCCTTGGGAACAATTGCGATTCAATCGGACAACATGTCTGTGGTCTGGTACATCAACAAGCAAGGGGGAACAAGGTCTTACCCTCTTTGTCGAGAAGCCATGAGAGTTTGGGAATGGGCAATCTCCACCAACCGCTTTCTAATAGCAACGCACATTCCGGTCGGTCCAACATCCTAGCGGACAAGCTCAGTCGCACCATTCTGACCCCTTACGAGTGGTCTCTCAATTGTCAAGTAGCGGAACGCATATTTGCACGGTGGGGAACTCCTTCATGCGATCTTTTTGCCTCCCTCAAACACCAAGTGCGACAGTTTTTCGCTCTGATACCTCCTCCAGGAGGTTCCCCAAGAGACGCTCTGGTGCATGCTTGGCCACCCGGTCTTCTGTATGCTTATCCACCCTTGCCTCTGATGCTCCAAGTTCTTCAGAAAGCCTCTCGGGTGGGTTGCAGAATGATTCTCATTGCTCCGTTTTGGCCTCCACAGATCTGGTTCCCTTCCTAAGGTCTCACTCGGTGAATCCTCCTTGGATTCTAGATCCCATTCCGGATCTGATATCCCATCCATCCTGCATACCTCCTCCGAATCTGGACAACCTGAAGCTGACCGCTTGGCTGCTCCAGTTCCACTCTTGATCAGGACTCCGGTATTTCGTCACCTGTTAAGGCAATTCTGGTGGCAGCTCATAAACCGTCCACTAGGAAGGTCTACCGCAGCAAGTGGAAGCGGTTTTCTTTGTGGCGGAGCGGCAAGGCCTGAATCCCTTCACGGTACCTCTCCCCTTTAGTGCTTGACTTTCTAACCACTCTTTTTAACGATGGTGCCAGCAGTTCCACAGTCAAAGTACAACTGGCGGCAATTTCTCATTATCACATTGGCCATGACTCTAATCCTCTTATGTCAGCCAAATTGTGTAAAATTTTCCTTAAAGGTACTTTTCTTCTCAGGCCCCCTGTAAAACAAGCGGTTCCTCCTTGGGACCTCTCTTTGGTTCTCCAGGCCTTGACCGCCCTCGAACCAGCTGCTACGGTGGATCTCAAGTTCTTGTCTTACAAGACAGCCTTTTGGTAGCCATTACATCGGCCAAGAGAGTTTCAGAGCTTCAAGCATTATCAGCTAAACCTCCTTACTTGGTATTTCATCCGGACCGTGTCTACCTCAGGACCAACCCGTCTTTTCTTCCTAAAGTCGCTTCTGAAGCAAACATCAATCAGTCCATTAACCTCCCTGTTTTCTTACCTAAATATGAAAATAAAGGTGAATATAAGCTTCACTCTTTAGATGTTCACAGGCAACTTAGATTTTATCTAAACAGGACGGCTGGTCATAGGCAATCCGACCAGTTGTTTATTTCCTTTGCAAAATTTAATTTGGGCAAGCCAATTTCTAAAGTTTCTCTGTCCCGCTGGATTTCACAGTGCATCTTATTGGCTTATCAAGCTTCAGGAAGGCCCACACCGGAGGGTGTTCATGCCCATTCAACCCGGTCAGTATCTACCTCGGCAGCCTTCAAGGCTAGGATTCCTCTAGATGATATTTGTGCAGCAGCCACGTGGGCTTCATCTCATACTTTTATCTCCCACTATAAGTTGGATCTTGCATCTAGGGGTAGAGCATCCTTTGGCTCCGCGGTGCTCCGGAATATCCTTCCATGATGGCCGCCCAATATTCAGGTAGCTGGGGACTCTGTCCCACAGGTTGCAGACAAATGAATCTCCTACTTCAGATTTAGAAGTTATGTACTCACCATAACGTTCCATCTGAGTAGGTGTATTCATTTGTCTACAACCATCCCGCCCTCCTATCCCCCTGGCCTTTCAGTTTCCTGCATATTATCCGTTACCCTTTTCAGGGTGTTGCTGTTGGCAAACTCGATCTGAGGTCATGAGGGTAGAGCAGGGCATTATGGGTGAGGGGAGGAGCTGAGAGCTTGGATCCATAGCTGGAAAACCATGCCGGTTCGGATCCGATATCGGATCCATAACCCACAGGTTGCAGACAAATGAATACACCTACTCAGATGGAACGTTATGGTGAGTACATAACTTCTAATTTCTACCTTCCTGGAAATACACACTGATGATGCCAGTGGGCGAAACCTAGGTTTGTGCTTGATGTGGCAGATTGGTCGGCCATTAAAGAAGATTTGGAACTTTATGGTGTGTTCTTAATTTTATTTATTTTACCCATTTGGGTTGAAATAACTACAATAGTGCTGGATTATCGGTTTGTGGATGGATTTACATATCTGGGCACTTCATGCACCGAGCACTGGATGTTCGTAGGTGTGGAGTTTTTTATAGATATATATAAATATATGTATATATATATATATATATATATATATATATATATATATATATATATATATATATATATATGTATATATATATATACATCTATATATGTATCTATATATATCTACATATCTATCTGTATATATATATATATATATATATATATATATATATAGGGTCTATATTAGAGCACGAACTGCCAAAATTTGAGTGTTCTAATATCGACTATCATGTAATGCTGAAAATATCAAGAAACAGAAAACTGAATTTTTCCTAGGGAAGGAATTTGGTTGTCCGTTTCTGTTGCTTCGGTATTTTCAGCACTGTTGTGGAAAGTTACGGGTCAGGTTCAGGTAAGTGTGCGATTGTGGACCTGAGGGTTAGGCAGGTTAGGTGAGTTAGGCGCAGGTCAGGTAAGTGTGCAGTGGATGTGGGGGGGTTAGGGTGGGGTAGATGAGTTAGGGTTAGGGAGCGGGTAAGGTGAGTGTGCAAGAGTGATGGACCGTAGGGTTAGGGTTTGGGTTAAGGTAAGTGGATAGCTAGTGGTGTATGTATAGTTTAGTGTAGGGTTAGGTGTAAGAGTTTAGGTGTATGTGTGTGGATTGCTGTTTGTTTGGTGTGCTTGTATTTGTGTGTATGTGTTTTGGAACAGCAATTTTTTTCCCTAGGAAAAATTTGCTGTTCTGTATGTTCGATGTTTTAATTTTCGACAATAGGGTTGATAATAGAACACTCGAAATTTTGAAAGTTCGGTGTTCTAATATAGACCCATATAGATATATATATATATATATATATATATATATATATATATATATATATATATATATATATATATATACAGATATCTATATCTATATCTAATCTATGTATATTATCTCTACTGTTATTTTCATTCTAATATTTAGCCCCGTTATAGAAAATTTAAAAGATTTCAGTTGCTTCACTTGTTGCATGATAGGCAAACTCAATCTGAGGTGCTCTGGGGAAGAGAGAGAGGGAATTGTGGGTAGGGGAGGAGTCAGAATCTTGGATCTACAAGTTTGAAGATGCTGAGAACGAATCTGAGTGGATATGAGATCCAAAGGTTGAACCGGATGAAAATAAGATAACATGGATCTATCAATATGGTAAGTACATTACTTTTGTTTATGTGGGCTGTGGAGGTGCAACAGGTTTTCTGCCCTGCAAAAAAGGCTGTTTTGATATGAGTGCATGTTGGATGTGTTGGGTAATATGTGTGATGTAGAATGTAAAGGTTTTGTTGTATATGGTGACGGAGTTAATATGTATGTTTTAGTAGTTTACTTCATATGTGTGTGTGTGTGTGTGTGTGTGTGTGTGTGTGTGTGTGTGTGTGTGTGTGTGTGTGTGTGTGTGTGTGTGTGTGTGTGTGTGTGTGTGTGTGTGTGTGTGTGTGTGTGTGTTTGTATGTGCCTGTGTGTGTGAGTGTAGGTGGGGAAATGCTTGAAAGTGTCACTTGAGTGTTGTGTATTTCCACCTGCCTGTGTGCAATGTGAAATATGTTTGATGGTGTTTTGCAGACTCATGGTGCAATCATTCAGCTTCAGTATATATTCATTAGCAAAAATGGATGACCGAGTGGTCTTTTGTCAAGTACTATTACATCAACTGCAGTTTAGTGAGTCCCATTAATCTAGTATGTTGAGTTATTAACCTTGTTTCCCCTTTCCCCAGGAACCATGATACATTCTTTCCCAAGGTCCATAAATTTAGGCACTAGAATAAGAACTAAATTCATGTAATAGAAAGCCTGAGAAAAATATGCATTTTTAATATTGCATCTTTTGAAATGATTGAAAATGTTACACTATGCTCAATGCTTATATCATTAATGATATTGTAGATTTGAAAATATGTTATGCAATGTGTTATGCCTAATTAAATAAGTTTTGATACTAATCTAACAGGGATTAAAATCGTTTTTTATCTACGTAGAAGTAATTATCATTTGTAGGAAACAGTGACTTGTTAAAATTTTATTTTTAATTTGAGACTGGGGGGGGGGGTGACTGTCTGATCATTAGCTGAAAGAATGCGAGGAATGTCTGATCTTGGGAATGTTATGTCAATAATGATGGCATCCACAAATGTGCTATGCATGACTGGGAAAGCATAGATTAAAATGCATTTATGATTTGTTATCAGTCATGAATTAAATGCTCCAAATGAAGGTTAAAAATGTATTGTGATAATGAGCAACTATGGCATGGTGGTTCCTATCAGCATTTGAATGTTGAACTAATTTAATTTAATCGAACTGAAATGTTCGAAATCTCAGAAGAGCGAACTGACGGAACATCGATTTCTTTCCCAGGGAAAATCGTGGTCCATCAACGAGTTTGCTATTTCCTCTACTGTGGTGCAGTCTTGGAGTTGGTATATAAGTAGGGGAGTCACAACCCCATGTTGTGGGGTGGGGGTGAAGATCCCACTTCTGTCAGTGTTTAAAGTATTGAAATTTTTTTTGTTTTGCAAGGAGCAACCCCGAGGATGTCTCATTTGGAGACATCATGGAAATGCTCCGTATAAGGGGGGGGTGGTCTGCCCCCAAGTCTTCCTCGGACGAGTCCGTGTTCTTGGAGGCATTTGAAGTGGGCCCGTCTACCTCTTGGGTGTCCCCTCCTGCCGACCCCCTGGTGGACCTCATTACCACCAGGGCGTGGAAGGAACCGGACACCGTGGAGCCAATTCCTAAGAGGCCCGATAGGATCCTTAGCCCACCGTCCGACCGTGCCCATTGGAGTAAGGGGCCTCCGGTAGATGCCATGTTGATGGCAGCGGCCACCAAGAGGGAACTTGCTCAGGAGAGTCCCTCAGTCCATCCCCCAAGCAAGGAGTCTCGGATGATGGACCGCTTGGGGAAGCGGATGTTTAGTTCAGCGACCTTCTCGGTAAGGGCGCTGAACTACTTGGCACACGTCATTAGGATGCAGCGAGATCTCATTAAAGAATACGCTGCATCTCCCCCAGAGTCCATGTCGGAGGAGGACAAGGTGCTGCACTCCACCCGCATGGCCACTCTTAGGTCGATTACTAATACCTCTATGCGGCTACTCTCCCGCTCGGAAGGTGCCGCTAGAGCCGAGGGCAGGCCTAGTCACTAGATGTCAGGCCTGGCTCCGTCACCATGATTTTCTGAGCCCTTCAAAGCGTCATTTGCGAATCCCTTTGATGGTTCTGCTCTCTTTGGCAAAACCGTTCGAAACGTTGACCCAGAGCGAAGGACGGAAGACGCTGTCTGCCGTCGAGTCCGCTTCTCTGCACCCCAGAGGCCCTACTCTAGGAACCAAAAGGGTCAGAAGAAGATGTGGTTCGAAGTCGCAACAGACCCAGCCTGCTCCGGACTACCAGTCCTTCCGTGGCATTGGAGGACAGGGAGGACGCCGCCCTAGAGGCAGAGGGGCTGCCAGAAACTTCGGGTCCAGGAACCCTTCTCTGAACGGCCACGCAGCAGCCCTGAGGGTTGCCCGGCTGCCCACTCTGGAGGCAGTCGGGGACGTTCGGGCACCTAGCGGCATGGGAGTCCATAACATCAGACCGCTGGGTTCACCAAATCATATCCAGAGGATAGCGCATCCCTTTGCTTCACCTTACAAAGTTGAAGTCCCTCCCAGACGTTCCACCCGGTCAACGGGAGGCGCTTTGGCAGAAATTGGCCATCTGCTAAAGAAAAGAGCCATCCAGCCCGTCCCCAGACCAGATCGGATCAGGGTTCTACTCCAGGTTCTTTTAGTGCCAAAGAAGACGGGGAACTAAGACCAATTCTAGACCTTTCTCTCTTGAATCTGGCAGTCCCCAAAGAAAAATTCGAATGGTCACTCTGCAATCTATTCTCCCCTTCTGGGAGAAAATCACTGGATGTGCTCGATAGACCTCAAAGACGCGTACTACCACATCCTGATGGACAGGCGCCCAGGAGGTTCCTCCGCTTCGGCTGGGAGCCAGTCACTACCAGTTCGGGTCCTTCCTTTGGTCTCACCACAGCCCCAGGGTGTTCACCAAAGTATTAGCAGTGGTAGCGGCCCACCTGAGGCTTCAGGGGTGCAGGTCTTTCCCTACCTGGACGACTGGCTTACCGCCCCAACAAGGCATCTACTATTATTGGCGCGAGACTCCTTTCTCCATCTTGCTCCTTTTCTGGGAATTACAATAAATACAAAGAAATCCAACCTGGCGCCCACACAGCTCTTAGATTTTATAGGGGCCAGGCTAGACACAAGGAGTTTACGAGCCTTTCTCACTGCGGACAGAGTTCAAAATCTGCAGCTCCAGGTGCGGGCCATTCTCCACTCAAGTTCTGTTCCGGTGAGTTGGTCCTGAGGGCTCTAGGGTCCATGGCGTCTGCTATAGCACTTCTCCCTCTTGCAAGGCTCAATATGCGCATCCTACAGTGGACTCTCTTAGTACAGTGGTCTTACCTTGCTCTCCCTATGCATCATCCCATTGCGATCAGCAAGGCTTGCAAGCGGTCCCTCTTGTGGTGGCTTCACTCCCCAGTTCTCCACGAGGCTGCCCATTTTGTGCTTCTCCCCTCGCCACGGTGACCATGGACGCCTCCGCCTCGGGTGTGGGGGCATTTTGGGCCGGACCGTCCAAGGCACGTGGAGCGATTCAGAGACCTTACTGCATATCAACGTTCTAGAGATGAGAGCAGTGCTCTTAGCGTTGCTAGCACTTCAGGACTTTCTTCCCTTGGGAACAATTGCGATTCAATCGAACAACATGTCTGTGGTCTGGTACATCAACAAGCAAGGGGAACAAGGTCTTACCCTCTTTGTCGAAGCCATGAGAGTTTGGGAATGGGCAATCTCCACCAACCGCTTTCTAATAGCAACGCACATTCCGGGTCGGTCCAACATCCTAGCGGACAAGCTCAGTCGCACCATTCTGACCCCTTACGAGTGGTCTCTCAATTGTCAAGTAGCGGAACGCATATTTGCACGGGTGGGGAACTCCTTCATGCGATCTTTTGCCTCCCTCAAACACCAAGTGCGACAGTTTTTTCGCTCTGATACCTCCTCCAGGAGGTTCCCCAAGAGACGCTCTGGTGCATGCTTGGCCACCCGGTCTTCTGTATGCTTATCCACCCTTGCCTCTGATGCTCCAAGTTCTTCAGAAAGCCTCTCGGTGGGTTGCAGAATGATTCTCATTGCTCCGTTTGGCCTCGACAGATCTGGTTCCCCTTCCTAAGGTCTCACTCGGTGAATCCTCCTTGGATTCTAGATCCCATTCGGATCTGATATCCCATCCATCCTGCATACCTCCTCCGAATCTGGACAACCTGAAGCTGACCGCTTGGCTGCTCCAGTTCCACTCTTGATCAGGACTCGGTATTTCGTCACCTGTTAAGGCAATTCTGGTGGCAGCTCATAAACCGTCCACTAGGAAGGTCTACAGCAAGTGGAAACGGTTTTCTTTGTGGCGGAGCGGCAAGGCCTGAATCCCTTCACGGTACCTCTCCTTAGTGCTTGACTTTCTAACCACTCTTTTAACGATGGTGCCAGCAGTTCCACAGTCAAAGTACAACTGGCGGCAATTTCTCATTATCACATTGGCCATGACTCTAATCCTCTTATGTCAGCCAAATTGTGTAAAATTTTCTTAAAGGTACTTTTCTTCTCAGGCCCCCTGTAAAACAAGCGGTTCCTCCTTGGGACCTCTCTTTGGTTCTCCAGGCCTTGACCGCCTTCTTCGAACCAGCGGCTACGGTGGATCTCAAGTTCTTGTCTTACAAGACAGCCTTTTTGGTAGCCATTACATCGGCCAAGAGAGTTTCAGAGCTTCAAGCATTATCAGCTAAACCTCCTTACTTGGTATTTCATCCGGACCGTGTCTACCTCAGGACCAACCCGTCTTTTCTTCCTAAAGTCGCTTCTGAAGCAAACATCAATCAGTCCATTAACCTCCCTGTTTTCTTACCTAAATATGAAAATAAGGTGAATATAAGCTTCACTCTTTAGATGTTCACAGGCAACTTAGATTTTATCTAAACAGGACGGCTGGTCATAGGCAATCCGACCAGTTGTTTATTTCCTTTGCAAAATTTAATTTGGGCAAGCCAATTTCTAAAGTTTCTCTGTCCCGCTGGATTTCACAGTGCATCTTATTGGCTTATCAAGCTTCAGGAAGGCCCACACGGAGGGTGTTCATGCCCATTCAACCCGGTCAGTATCTACCTCGGCAGCCTTCAAGGCTAGGATTCCTCTAGATGATATTTGTGCAGCAGCCACGTGGGCTTCATCTCATACTTTTATCTCCCACTATAAGTTGGATCTTGCATCTAGGGTAGAGCATCCTTTGGCTCCGCGGTGCTCGGAATATCCTTCCATGATGGCCCAATATTCAGGTAGCTGGGGACTCTGTCCCACAGGTTGCAGACAAATGAATCTCCTACTTCAGATTTAGAAGTTATGTACTCACCATAACGTTCCATCTGAGTAGGTGTATTCATCTGTCTCAACCATCCCGCCCTCCTATCCCCCTGGCCTTTCAGTTTCCTGCATATTATCTGTTACCCTTTTCGGGGTGTTGTTGCTGTTGGCAAACTCGATCTGAGGTCATGAGGGTAGAGCAGGGCATTATGGGTGAGGGGAGGAGCTGAGAGCTTGGATCCATAGCTGGAAAACCATGCGGTTCGGATCCGATATCGGATCCATAACCCACAGGTTGCAGACAAATGAATACACCTACTCAGATGGAACGTTATGGTGAGTACATAACTTCTAATTTCTACCTTCCTGGAAATACACACTGATGATGCCAGTGGGCGAAACCTAGGTTTGTGCTTGATGTGGCAGATTGGTCGGCCATTAAAGAAGATTTGGAACTTTATGGTATGTTCTTAATTTTATTTATTTTACCCATTTGGGTTGAAATAACTACAATAGTGCTGGATTATCGGTTTGTGGATGGATTTACATATCCGGGCACTTCATGCACCGAGCACTGGATGTTCGTAGGTGTGGAGTTTTTTATAGATATATATAAATATATGTATATATATATATATATATATATGTATATATATATATATATATATATATATATATATATATATATATGTGTATATATATACACATCTATATATGTATCTATATATATCTACATATCTATCTGTATATATATATATATATATATATATATATATATATATATATATATATATATATATATAGGGTCTATATTAGAGCACCGAACTGCCAAAATTTCGAGTGTTCTAATATCGACCCGTTTTCAGCGAATGCTGAAAATATCGAAGAAACAGAAAACTGAATTTTTTCCTAGGGAAGGAATTTGGTTGTCCGTTTCTGTTGCTTCGGTATTTTCAGCACTGTGGTGGAAAGTTACGGGTCAGGTTCAGGTAAGTGTGATTGTGTGGACCTGAGGGTTAGGGCAGGTTAGGTGAGTTAGGCTTAGGGCGCAGGTCAGGTAAGTGTGCGATTGCGTGGATGTGAGGGTTAGGGTGGGGTAGATGAGTTAGGGTTAGGGAGCGGGTAAGGTGACTGTGCAATAGTGATGGACCTTAGGGTTAGGGTTTGGGTTAAGGTAAGTGGATAGCTAGTGGTGTATGTATAGTTTAGTGTAGGGTTAGGTGTAAGAGTTTAGGTGTATGTGTGTGGATTGCTGTTTGTTTGGTGTGCTTGTGTTGTGTGTATGTGTTTTGGAACAGCAATTTTTTTCCCTAGGAAAAAATTTGCTGTTCTGTATGTTCGATGTTTTAAATTTTCGATTAATAGGGTTCGATAATAGAACACTGAAAATTTTGAAAGTTCGGTGTTCTAATATAGACCCATATATATATATATATATATATATATATATATATATATATATATATATATATATATATATACAGATATCTATATCTATATCTAATCTATGTATATTATCTCTACTGTTATTTTCATTCTAATATTTAGCCCCGTTATAGGAAATTTAAAAGATTTCAGTTGCTTCACTTGTTGCATGATAGGCAAACTCAATCTGAGGTGCTCTGGGGAAGAGAGAGAGGGAATTGTGGGTAGGGGAGGAGTCAGAATCTTGGATCTACAAGTTTGAAGATGCTGAGAACGAATCTGAGTGGATATGAGATCCAAAGGTTGAACCGGATGAAAATAAGATAACATGGATCTATCAATATGGTAAGTACATTACTTTTGTTTATGTGGGCTGTGGAGGTGCAATAGGTTTTCTGCCCTGCAAAAACGGCTGTTTTGATATGAGTGCATGTTGGATGTGTTGGGTAATATGTGTGATGTAGAATGTAAAGGTTTTGTTGTATATGGTGACGGAGTTAATATGTATGTTTTTAGTAGTTTGCATTTCATATGTGTGTGTGTGTGTGTGTGTGTGTGTGTGTGTGTGTGTGTGTGTGTGTGTGTGTGTGTGTGTGTGTGTGTGTGTGTGTGTGTGTGTGTGTGTGTGTGTGTGTGTGTGTGTGTGTGTGTGTGTGTGTGTGTGTGTGTGTGTGTGTGAGTGTAGGTGGGGAAATGCTTGAAAGTGTCACTTGAGTGTTGTGTATTTCCACCTGCCTGTGTGCAATGTGAAATATGTTTGATGGTGTTTTGCAGACTCGTGGTGCAATCATTCAGCTTCAGTATATATTCATTAGCAAAAATGGATGACCGAGTGGTCTTTTGTCAAGTACTATTACATCAACTGCAGTTTAGTGAGTCCCATTAATCTAGTAAGTTGAGTTA
Source organism: Protopterus annectens (assembly GCF_019279795.1). Classification (NCBI taxonomy): domain Eukaryota; kingdom Metazoa; phylum Chordata; order Ceratodontiformes; family Protopteridae; genus Protopterus; species Protopterus annectens. The sequence continues at coordinate 255,901,942 of NC_056736.1, read as the reverse complement.
TTAACCTTGTTTCCCCTTTCCCCAGGAACCATGATACATTCTTTCCCAAGGTCCATAAATTTAGGCACTAGAATAAGAACTAAATTCATGTAATAGAAAGCCTGAGAAAAATATGCATTTTTAATATTGCATCTTTTGAAATGATTGAAAATGTTACACTATGCTCAATGCTTATATCATTAATGATATTTTTCCGTTGTAGATTTGAAAATATGTTATGCAATGTGTTATGCGTAATTAAATAAGTTTTGATACTAATCTAACAGGGATTAAAATCTTTTTTATCTACGTAGAAGTAATTATCATTTGTAGGAAACAGTGACTTGTTAAAATTTTATTTTTAATTTGAGACTGGGGGGGGGGGGGTGACTGTCTGATCATTAGCTGAAAGAATGCGAGGAATGTCTGATCTTGGGAATGTTATGTCAATAATGATGGCATCCACAAATGTGATATGCATGACTGGGAAAGGATAGATTAAAATGCATTTATGATTTGTTATCAGTCATGAATTAAATGCTCCAAATGAAGGTTAAAAATGTATTGTGATAATGAGCAACTATGGCATAGTCGGGTTCCTATCAGCATTTCGAATGTTGAAAATGCCGAATTTAATTTAATCGAACTGAAATGTTCGAAATCTCAGAAGAGCGAACTGACGGAACATCGATTTCTTTCCCAGGGAAAGAAATCGGTGGTCCATCAACGGAGTTTGCTATTTCCTCTACTGTGGTGCAGTCTTGGAGTTGGTATATATAAGTAGGGGGGAGTCACAACCCCCCATGTTGTGGGGTGGGGGGTGAAGATCCCCACTTCTGTCAGTGTTTAAAGTATTGAAATTTTTTTTTGTTTTTGCAAGGAGCACCGTTTTCTTTCCCTGGGAAAGAAATAGATGTTCTGTCAGTTTGCTCTTTTGCGATTTCGAACATTTCAGTTCGATTAAATTGCTTTCGGCATTTTCAGCATTCGATATGCTGATATAGACCCGCATAGTCTACCTTTTACATGGATAGATTTGGATGGTGTGTTGTTTATCCACAACAAATATGAAGAGTTATTACATGAACTGTTTATATTATTTATAGAGTGGGAAAATTACAATTCTCCATTGCTTTAAATTTAATATATATATTTTTTATTTTACTAAAGTCCTTTGCTTCATGTTTTAATAATTCAGATAGGATAATTAAATTTTTTTCTGTACAACATGAAGGATTTTTAGTGCTAAAGTCTGGTCTTGATTTTTTCTACTAACAATGATGTCAGATTGGATGTGTGAGATAATTTTGGGGATAACATTTTTTTAACCTGTTTACTAAAATACTGGCAGGAATTATATTAACAGTACTTATCAGAGCCAGTGGTCTATAATTTTGGGGTTGGTAAGATCCAGGTTTAGTCACAGAAAGAAGGTACTATTGGTCTGGGATCAAAATACCCCATTTAAAGAGTTGTTTATTGACTTTTAGCAAGATTTTACAAGCATTTCTCTTTAGTCTCTGACATACCTTCAAGCTTCCTTCCTATTTTACCATTTTGACCAATTCATTCTTCCAGAGGCAAGAACTTTACAATCCATTTATTCCTCCTTAAGGATGAGAAACAAGTGGTGAGAATAGTGATGTGTGCCATCCACTGTAGAATTTTTTTTAAGCCTTAGCCACCACCACTGTGTATGCCACTAACGTCCCTGAGGGTAGGCATGCAATGAGCATGGCTACAACTTTCCATGAAAGGTGTGCCATCAGTGACCCTGCCCCTTTGAAAGGCAAATGCATGTGATCTTAAGTCTCTCATGTGAAGTCTGCCCATAGTCTGAACTTCAGACGTGACTCCCCAACCCTCAACTCAGAGAAAGGTGAGCAAGTTCTGCCTCATCATTTCTTCTCTCTGTCCTGGCTATCTCCTCTAGCACTGAACTGATAATTAGACTTGATCATCTAAGTCATAGTGATAGAGTTTTATCTCACTAGAGAGCCATATTTATATTTTAGAAACATTGAGATCAAAAAGTTTTTAAAAACCTGCTATATAACCACAAAGGCTAAGCAACTTATTAAGTGTATAAAGTGAGATCACTGATAGAGTTTCCTCTAAGCTGCATGTTTTTTTTTTGTAATTTATTGTTTGCATTAGATTAAATGCAAGAAAGAAACTGAATCAATAAACTTACCTAAAACTATCTTGGCTCCATGGTGCAGTGGGATGGAGCCCTGACCGTGACTCAGGTGACTAGGGTTCTGTTAAGAGCCTCAGCATGGAGGAAACCAGACAGGGAGGGGGAAGAGTGAAGGGGTGGTGGGCTGTTCACTTCCCTCAGGGTTGAGAAAGGGTTTATGTGCATTTAGGAGCACAAAGAAAGATGTCCTTAATTGAGAGTGGAGAAACTACTGCTCATGGTAAGAGGAGAGGGGCAGGGCTACCTGAAGGGAACATCCCACAGGGAAGTAAAGGGATGTCTTCTGCAGTAAACCTATTATACACAGCCTTGGTGCTTAACTGGGTGCTCAGTGCTAGGGCCAGTAAAAGCAAATACAAGAAAACATTGAGTCACCCTAATGGTTGCCTTACTGATGACCCCTCTTGGTCAGCTGTTGCCTGGTAAAGGGAATGAAATGGCTGTTAGACTGAGAGATGGTCTATTAATTAGCAGGCAGCTGAGGTAAAGAGTTTTACAAATGCCTATCATATATTGGCTGAGAGTAAATTCTCATAAATAGATTGGTGAATATGTCTAAGATATCAAAAGCATTATTTCACTAATTCCTGGCTTTAAAATTGTTCTTCAGGTTCTCAGTCTTGATAATCCTAGTGAAATAAGAGCAGAATACTTGGGCTAATTCTATGCACTGTGCAAAGTAATTTGATTCATGTCACAATAGCTTAGCATTCAAATGCATATTTAACAGAAGAGTTAAACTGGATGTCTTGGTACTGACTTACTCAGCAGCAACACTTCTCACAAGCTCAAGCTATTTTGCTGTCCCAGAACCCCATGCTCTTTTGAGACATCTCCAGATCTTATTACCACCAGTGAAGCCCAATGACATCTCTAAACGAGATTGAGGCATTAGGAGAATTATCATGCATTATTGTTCAGATAAGTAGCTGCTTATCAGTGATTGTTATACAGACATACTTGAGCTGCTACAGCCCTTTTCTAGAGCCTTTTATTCCTTTCTTCTTAATATCATGTCTTTCTCTTCTTTCTACCCTCCCCATCCATCATCACTTTTAAATATCTTTCTCTGCCTAGTTTTTCTTTCCTAACAGCACAGTAGCAATGAGTGTTCCTTTTATGATAAGACTTTCAAGTGTTAGTTAACCTTCATTGCTCTCACAGTGAAAGTAGGTTGAAATGTTAGGCCTCCAAAATGGAGAATGAAGCCAAATAAAGGTTTAAGAAATGTAAGGAGTGTGACTATAAGATCCCCCCAGATTACCTAAGATATGTGCATGGAGTGTCTGTGGGTGGGATATTTAGATAGCGACTGAGTCACAGGTAAACATTTTAGATCTGAAGTAGTTAACTTCATTTGTGCATCAACCTATGGGTCTTCGGATCCATATCGGATCCGAGCCGGCAGTTTCCAACAGCATAGATCCGAGCTCCAAGCTCCTCCCCTACCCATAATCCCCTGCCAACCCTACCTGACCTCAGATCTAGTTTGCCGCGGTTTCATCCAGCAGCTTGATCACTGAGTTCCAGGCTTAGCATCTTTTTGTAAGAAAATTTTACCCTTTTCTCTCTCCTTTTTAGTAAATTTAGTGTGAGCGTGTTGTGTACAAGTTTCCCTTTACCTGTTAATCTTCTTCATAGTTTTCCTTCCCCACCCTCGTTAGTGCATTAGGGAGTGTGCTGTGTGTTGGGGCCTAGCATGTGTGTTTTCCTTTCAGTATGTCGGAGGCCCCAAAAGCTGTTTTTTTCCAAGTGTACCGAGTGTGGCCATAAGCTATCCCTGGCGGATGGCCACACTCGGTGCGTGTTATGCCTTGGGATTGGACACCTGTCTTCAGGTTGCTTCATATGTGCGGCGTTCAACCCCAGGGCACTTAAGGACGGGAGGACTAAGCTGGTTCTGGCGGGACTGCTGCCCCCGGACTCGGCTTCAGCCTCCGGTCCCATGGTGGCTCCTGCCGCAGCTACTGCCACTCCTGCCTCCCTTCCTCTGGCCGGGATTCAACCTCCCGCTTCGGGCCAGGAGGATAAGGAGTCCAGGAAAGAGAAGCGGAAGGAGAAGCACCACAAGCGGCAGGCCGAGGCCTCTTCATCGGCCCCGCCGGCTAAGTGGTCTTCTCCCCCCAAGACTTCCGAGCGTTCCACCCCTCGGCTCCGGTCTCCTTCTTTTTCACCGGGACCGGAGGAGGAGGAGGCCCGGCCCCCGTCGAGGTAATCGAAGCGGCACTCCCGTCCCGCCTCAGTGGCCTCATCCAGATCCACCCGAAGCCTGACGGACGCAGACTTGGACCGGATGTTGAGAAGATTCCTCCAGGCCCAGCTGCAGATGGGAGTGCTCCTGCCCCCCCCCCCTCCGGGGGGGGGGGGCTTGACATCTTTTTTTGCCCCAATTGCTCCTTCTCCGACCCGCTTCCCGGGTTCGGAGTTTTCGGAGCCGGGTAGCGTCGGCGCCGGGGGGTGTAGGCGCCAACAGTATCGGGTACTTCGGCGCTGACAATGCCCTCAAGTCTGTCGGGTCCCTTTTCTTTGGATCCGAACTCTCAGAGCTGAGAGCTGAGCTTCGGATCCAAGGGTCTCAGTGTGCCTTCGGCTCCGTCAAGGTCGGAGCATACTGGAACTTCAGATCCGACCGCATTGGCTCCGGCCCTGATCCGCCCATCGGATCTGAGAGAGAGCGGCTCTCCTTCAGCATTCGACATAGTGGAGAGGGTTCTCTCGAGGGATTCCAGACCCCCGGCCTTGGCTACGGCTCCACCCTGCACCCCATCTCAGATGGGTCCGACTTCCATCAGCCAGTCCCAGGGACAGCCTGCTCCAACGTCCCAGATCATTCCGTTGGAACATGACGTTGCTGTTGAGGTCTCCTCGGACAGCCCCCATGAGGAGATTCCTCACAAGCGCAAGTGCAAGAGGAGGCACTTGGACTCCCTTAGTCCTTGACCGAGGACACAGATTTGGAGGAAGGGGAAGGTTCCCCAAGATCACCCCCCGAGGACAGCTCATTTGGAGACATCATAGAGATGCTCAGGATTGGGGGGGGGGTCTGCCCCAAAGCCTACCTCGGACGAATCTGTGTTCCTGGAGGTGTTTGAAGCAGGCCCGTCTACCTCTTGGGTGTCCTCTCCAGCTGACCCCCTGGTAGATCTGATCACTACCAGGGTGTGGAAGGAGCCAGACACCGTGGAGCTAGTCCCAAAAAGACCTGACAAAATACTTAGTCCACCCTTCGACAGATCTCACTGGAGTAAGATAACCCCTGTAGATGCCATGTTGGTGGCAGCGGCCACTAAAAGGGAATTAGCCCAGGAGAGTCCCTCGGTCCATCCTCCAGACAAGGAGTCTCGGTCGATGGATCGATTAGGGAAGCAGGTTTTTAGTTCAGCTACCTTCTCAGTGAGGTCACTCCAGACAGAGTGGGGACCTTAAGACTCCATGTGCAGGCCATCCTCCTACCCCAGGCACCCCCGGCGGAGTTGGTCCTGAGGGCTTTGGGTTCGATGGCGGCCACCATCAACCTATTGCCGATGGTGTGTCTGAACATGAGAGTCCTGCAATGGACTCTTCAAGTTCAATGGTCTTTTCTGCAATTCCCTGTGTACCACCCTATTCCCCTCAGCAGGGTTTGCAAAGAGGCCATCTTATGGTAACTCCATTCCTCGGACCTCCAGAAGGGGCACCCCTTTTCTATGTCCCCCTCCCCTAACCACGGTGACCACGGACGCCTCTCACCTGGGGAGGGGGGGGGGCATTGTGCGGGCAGGACAGTCCAAGGCACGTGGAACAGCACGGAGACCTCTCTGCATATAAATGTCCTAGAGATGAGGGCGGTGCTTTTGGCGTTGCAAGCACTACAGAGCTTTCTTCCCATAGGAACAATTGCAATCCAGACGGACAACATGGCAGTAGTCTGGTACATCAACAAACAGGGAGGAACCAGGTCTTATCCCCTTTGTCGAGAGGCCATGAGAGTGTGGAAAATGGGCGATTTCCACCAACTGCTTTCTCATAGCGACACACATTCCGGGACAGTCCAACATTTTAGCAGACAAGTTGAGTCGCACCATCCTCTCGCCGTACGAGTGGTCTCTGAACCCAAAAGTAGCGAAGCAGATATTCTCCACTTGGGGTCAACTTTGTTGTGATCTTTTCGCCTCTCCTTCAAATGCAAAATGCAATGACTACTTCGCTCTAATTCCCCCACCCGGGGAATCCCCACAAGATGCTCTGGTGCATGCTTGGCCCCCGGTCTCCTTTATGCTTATCCTCCTCTTCCACTGATGTTGAAGTTTCTTCAGAAAGCCAGTTGGTTGCAGAACAAGATAATCTTCATTGCCCCATTCTGGCCTCGCCAGGCTTGATTCCCATATCTTTGGTCTCACCTAGTGAATCCTCCCTGGATTCTGGATCCCATTCCGGATCTCATAACCCATCCATTGGATCTTCCGACTCTGAATCTGGACAGCCTCAAGCTCACGGCTTGGTTGATTCAGTTCCAAGGTTAGCTAGGACTCCCGGTATCTCTTCACAGGTCAACGCTATTCTGGTGGCGGCACATAAGCCATCCACCAGAAAGGTCTATGATAGCAAATGGAAACATTTTTCTATTTGGGCAGAGCACAGAGATCTAGATCATTTCACAGCTCCGTTGCCTGCGGTGTTTGATTTCCTATCAGGACTCTTCGATCAGGGTGCCAGCTCCTCTACAGTCAAGGTTCAGTTGGCGGCTATCTCTCACTATCACGTAGGAAGAGACCTTGGACCGTTGATCTCCTCCAAGTTATGCAAGGCCTTTCTGAGGGGTACCTTCTTACTCAGACCCCCGGTGAAGGAAGCAGTCCCTCCTTGGGACTTAACTTTGGTATTGCAGGCACTTACAGCCCCTCCCTTTGAACCTGCAGCTTCAGTAGATCTAAAATTCTTATCATGGAAAACTGCCTTTCTTGTAGCTATCACCACAGCCCGAAGGGTTTCTGAAATTCAAGCCCTTTGTGGAAAACCACCTTATTTGTCCTTCCACAAAGACAGAGTCTACTTCAGGACCAATCCCTCCTTTCTTCCAAAAATTGCATCCGAATCGAATATTAATCAGTCCATTAACCTACCAGTTTTTTTTTTCCAACTACCAAAACAAAGGGGAACATAAGTTTCACATGTTGGACCTGCACAGACAACTGCGCTTTTATTTACACAGAACAGCTGGTCATAGGCAATCAGATCAGCTGTTCATTTCCTTTGCCAAATTTAACTTAGGAAAGGCTGTTTCCAAAGTCACACTGTCCAGATGGATTTCTCAGTGTATTCTGTTGGCATATGAAAGTACTGGTTGGCCCGCACCTCTAGGAGTTCATGCCCACTCTACCCGGTCTGTCTCTACCTCGGCGGCCTTTTGTTCTAGACTCTCATTGGATAATATCTGCTCAGCAACAACATGGGCTTCATCTCATACCTTCATTAATCACTACAAGCTGGATATTGTCTCCAGAGGGAGAGCATCCTTTGGCTCTGCAGTGCTCCGGAACATCCTTCCTTGAGGACCGCCCAAGATTTAGGTAGCTGGGGACTCTGTCCATAGGTTGATGCACAAATGAAGTTAACTACTTCAGATTAAGAAGTTATGTACTCACCATAACGTTCCATCTGAGTGGGTAAACTTTAATTTGTCAGCAACCGACCCCCCCCCCTCTGTCCCCCTGACCTTCTGATGTTCGAGATGTTACCTTCCTTATGGCAAGGGTATGTAGCTAGTTTTGCGGGTGATTTTTGTATACTTATCTAGCTGTGGGCAAACTGGATCTGAGGTCAGGTAGGGTTGGCAGTGGATTATGGGTAGGGGAGGAGCTTGGAGCTCAGATGTATGCTGTTGGAAACTGCCGGCTCAGATCCAATATGGATCCGAAGACCCACAGGTTGCTGACAAATGAAGTTTACCTACTCAGATGGAATGTTATGGTGAGTACATAACTTCTTATTCCTGCACGTACCTGGACAGGCTTGTTTTGAAGGGATTGCTCTATTCTGAAAAAGTGGTGAAAAAGAAGATTCTATCCCCATACCAGACCACAATAAAAACATTTTCCAACACAGCAAGGCAAAAGAAGAAGAAAGAGAGGCACCAGGCAGAAGAACTGCATTTTCACAGTCTTGAGATGATGACCAAGGCTCTCCACATCTCTTTTCAGAACAGGGACTTTGTCTACAGCCCTGCAGGCCAGGTCTTCTTCCCTTTCTTGGCTGGAGTCATCTGGTATTGTCAGAACAATTTGGCTGCAATGTAATCCTTTATATTATAACCAATGCATTTGTCTGTGAATGAGGATAAGTTGGCTCAACGCTTAATCTGTCACCTTTCCAAAACCTATTATTCTAGATTACGTTTAAGATAAAATTAAAGCAGTTAACATGCATCCGGTTGAATTTTGTATAAAAACAGAATTAATTAGCACATAAGAAATAAACGATTAATGTAATTTCAAGATGGCATAGATCAACAAAAATGAACTTGCTGTACAACATGAAAGTACAAAAAAAAAACATCAAATGACTTGCGTTAGTTACTGGCAGTGTGATAAGGCAAGCAACATACAAAGTAGTCAGTGGTGAGTCCAAACAAGAGCTGAGTCCATTAGTCCTTTATGAATAAGTTTTCCTTGTTTAACAGTCTTTTGGTCCTAGACTGGCAGTGTGAAATAGTCCTGCATTCTCTATCCACCCTCTCTTTGGGAGATTCACAAAACTGAGGCTCTTGCACTTTGAAGCTAGCTCCTCTTGTAGGCTAAGTCTAATTCAGTTGCTGGGAGTCTTGGCTCTGGCACAGTCCACTTTCCCACACTGAGAATGGTTCTACCTTTTGGATTTGCCAGTGCCAGAATTGGCAGGATGCTTTATCACAGTCTTTGGTTTCTTTTCTAGAGTGTATAGCACTATAGCAGTCCTTCAGCAAAGCTCTTTCACAATCTGTCCACTTGTTAACTGGCAGCCAACAGCAGTCCAGGTATGACTGGAGCAATGTGAATGGATGATTATTCTGAAAGTCTGACTGAAAAAATCAGTTCCACCACAGTATATTCCTCCAGGGAAGAGAAGATTTGGAATTTTTTTTTCTATTTCTACCATTGATGGGATTCAGTCTTTCCCTATCTGTTTATCCTTCAACAGAGTACTATTTATCATATTAACAACACAACTGAGAAGTGGAGAGGGTTACAGTCATTGCTTTCTTTACATCGTCTGAGTTTGTCACTCCCTTCTGACTTCTTGACACCTTAATGTCCAAGCAGCAAAATGGTATGTAGTTTTACATATCCAGCTCTGAGGATTCAGTTGTTGATGACACCTTTTGATATGTGCTGAAAGCAGATACTCAGGGCATATATTAGCCACATGTCTTTCAGATAAGGTCTTGTGTTTCAGCCTCATGTTGCATGTTTTTTTTGGGGGGGGCACAAATCTTTTATATGGCATGTCTTCATGCCCCCTATTTTCAGTATTTTTGTTACATACTTATTACATCAGGAAAAAGCAAAAAGAAAAACTTCTGCAGAAGTTCATTGAGAAAATTGTGAACGAAAGTGCTAACATTAAACCCGTTTGGAATATAAGGATTCTCTGCTGTACCATCTTCTTTTTGCCTTTTCCTGAAGTCTGTGTTTTTTTCACATACTTATTGCATGATATACCAGGACAATAGCAAGATTAATACACATATATGAAGGCAGAATTAATAAATGCAATCAAGACACAATAGCAAGGGTACTCTGGAAGTAGCACTCAGTAACCTGAACAGACTGGTGATCACCATGATTAACAATGCCAGTATTGCATACATTTATTTTCTTTTTCAGTCAAGGGGTTCTTTTCTGTACATGCCCCCACCCCCCCACCCCCTACACACACCCTTTTTGAATGTAGATGTTACAGCTATCTGCATTCAGTACCCAAAAATAGGAGAAGTAAAGTTGCCATTTAATCATTTGGGCACTTAGTCTTATATACACTATACTTGTCAATTATTCAGTTTCCTTTCACATCTTCTGAGGTTGTCTATTCATTTTCAAGCTTATGTGGGACTGTTTTGTAGTCATAAAAAAGGCTGTAGCTGATTAATGTGAAACCATTTGACTAAAGATTAATCAGTGCTTTTTTTCTTTATTTCTATCCAGTAGGTCACTGGGGACATCTTATTCCTTATTAAGAATGGTCCATCCCACCTTGACAGAAATTTCTTTAGTTTTTGCTGTTGTAGTTACAATATAATGCCTTGTCACCAACTGGGTGTTTCTTGGGGCTAGCCTTTCTGCCATAATGGACCTTGTAGGCCTGCACATTCCTTTCACATTTCTATGGGCAAAGGCAAAGGCTTCTTTCAAATGCTTAGATGGGTCACATAATATGGGTAGAAGTGGTATGTGCCAGACTTGCATCCTCTGTAGTATGCAGAAGATATATTAGGAACACCATTCTCCTACCAGTCATCATCTGAAAGGGTGAAACACCTGTTTTTGTATTGGGAGTAGCACAGATGGCCATTAATACTAGACTTAACATCCCAGTCCTTTCCTGTAGAGCTGAGGTGCTTCCTTAATATATGGAGTATGGTCTGGTTTGGTCTTTCCACCTGACCTGAAACTCTGGATGATTGGACACACACAGTTTACTTTGCACTCCCAAAATTTTCTATTCATTTCCTGTTACCTTACTAGTGAAATGTGGTCCTGTCTCATATTCTTCCCTCATTGGTAGCTCCAGTGAATAAATACATGGTTCATTTGCAGCTGAGCAATTGTTTCTGTATTGTTATTAGGGACAGGTAAGCAATCAATCCATTCTGCAAATTTACATGTGACAGTTAATAAGTATTGATCGCCTGTAGAAGACCTAGTAACCTAGGCCAATCCATTCAATTTGGAGATCAAACCAGGGCATTGTGATCCCTATGACATGAAGGGATCTCTAGAGGAACCTGGATGGAACTTGCAGGATGTTATACATCATTGCACATACTTAGTAAAATCACTGCACATGAGGCCAGTAAGCTACTTCTTTCAGTGTCTCATAAGTTTGTTTGTTCCCCTTATAGGCTCATGTTGGTTCATCATGTGCATACTATAACTCACTGGAATCTATGTGAGGTGTCATTAGTCCTTCTCAGGAAACCATTCTTTACCAGAAATCTGCCTTTTTGGTTATATATAGCCTTAAACTCACAGTTGTTTTGTATGTAACTTTCAGCAACCTTATTCACATTACGATCCTGAATGAAACAACAAAAAACTACCTTACAGTCTCATCTTCCTGCTGCATTTTTACTAAGTCAAAATCAGGCTTGTCACTATACAAGTGCAAAACATACTCCTGTTCCTGGCATTTCTGCTGACTGGTAACTAACTACACTTACACTCACTTGGCAGGTGTAAAGTCTCAAGTTTTACCTTTTAAGACACCTTCCTTAGCAAGAGAATCATCTAGGTCCTTTCCAGCTTTGTCTGCTTCCTGCACTTTTGAGTGGCTGTTGACCTTTTTCCAGTACACTGTTAAGCCATGATCTTGCACTGACTGATCTGTAGCTAGTATTAGTTTGGCATACATAACCTCTTTTTTCCTTTAGGCTTACGTATGCCATTTATTTTCCAGCCTGGCAAAGTGTAAGGAGGTTATGTCTAGCATAAGTGAGCTTTTACAGCAATGAGACTTGCTGTTGGAGTTGGAACCATGTAGGGTATAGAGTGTAATTTTAACACAGTGTATTTCAAATGTCTGCTAAGAACAAACCATACAGTTTGGTCAGGCACTTCTTGGCGTTTCATAATAATAGCTCTCAACGACAGTTCTCTAACATTGGCTGGAGTTACTGTAGCAGTTTCAACCACAAATTGGCATACATGGGGTGTGGTCTGTCCTGACTTCAGAGCTTTTGGAGTCATACTGTGGGGTATTGGATACCCCCCCTGCACATAACCACAGTATTATCATTGACCAGATCAACACACACATGCACACACACACACACACACACACACACACACACACACACACACACACACACACGTGATCCGGACATCTAACCCTATGTACAGGGGTGAGTGTAGGCCCCTTACCAGCCATACAGGATACTGCAGTGTCTTTTGTCCTATCTGGATGTTCAAATACAAATTCTTATACTCTTTAAATGTTACACATGATTTGGAACGTCTTTTAGAAATTCTGACTATTTAACAAATTTCAGGTCTTTGCATCCTTAGCAGTCTATAACATAGCTCACCCATAAAAGACTTTTCAAATCCCAAGCACAACACAGTTTTAGGAAATACTAAGTATTCTGCCATAACTGACATATATTTTTCATTTCTTTCTGACCACATTTTGCAAAGAAATGACTCAAGAACTTGTGAACTTTCCTTTCTATTTTCCATGTGAGAGGTAGAGGACAGGGTGTTCAGCATGTGGCACTGCTACAGCAGTGTTTTGATGACTTTCTGAGATAACAGGGTTTATTTCTTCAGTAAAGAATGTCAGACTTCTGGCATTTATCTCAGATTTTACTAGCTCCTGCCTTGGTACACATACCACGTCCTCTGTCTCTATGAAGATAGATCCTCAGAGTTTCCAAGTACTGACACATCTGGTACATCAGACCTCACAAAAATCAAATTAATCATTGCAACATCTTTTTCTGAATGACATGATTCTGCCTGCTTATGAACCTTTAGTCTTTTTCCAAAGGGAATGGGCTTATTTACCTGCGACCACAAGATCCGTGAAAATAGTCAGTTATAGGTTTAAACCTTTTCAGCTAATCAGTGCCAGTACAGAAATCATAACCTGACTTAGTGGTGATATAAACTGGGTGGCTCACTTCCATTTTTTCCAAACTTTAGCTTTAGCATACTTTCTGTAATGTAGGTAGTACCCCCCAAGTAGCCTGTAACCAGCAGGCCACCAGGTAAAATTTTAAGTCACTTTTCTGTTTTTAGTGCAATGTAGAACCTATCTGTAACTTCCCTTAGAGATGAAGTTGCCCAAGTTTATTTCATGTAACTTATTTTTTTCCACTGTTATGCATTGCTATATTTGTCATTGTATTAGGGTGAAGATCATTTTAGCGGTTAACTAAAAATGCATGCATCTCTGTAAAACTGCCAGATGTGGAAATGTTTACTTGACCCATTCAAATTGCATTTAATTGGATGTTTTCTCATGTTTCAAACCAAAAATACACGATAAATAGTATGGCGTACAGAAGTGTTCATAGCCTCTGTATAACAGGATCATGGTTCATTCTTCTACAGAAATACAGTCCTGTGAGTTATGACAGGCTGTATTGGAACTCATCTACTGCACTGACTTAAGGAGCTGATTCATGTGAGCTGCAAATAATTCCACAACTATTTCTAGGTTTTATATTTGCTTAAATAATTGGTCCTTTGTATTCTGTTTCAGTAACACTTACTGCTTGGAGTGAGGATTTTTATTTTTTACTGACACTTTGATTAATGCATTTTCTTTTCATCTTTGGTTCTGTGCTTTAACACTGGTGTCTGTATGCTATCTGAATGGAATTTTACATGTTCTTCCTTTGACCCTATGAGTTTTCTCCAGGCACTCTACTTTTCCAGGCCTCACGAAGAAATGCTGCTAAGATTAATGGTGTACACTAAAAGGTTGTCTCTTGGTGTCTTGCTTACTGGTATTAACTAGGTTAATGCAATTAAATAAATACTTCTTCATTCAGGTTTTTCTTTAAAAAAGCCTTTGACATAGATGAATTATGTCTTCAAAATGAAATGGACACATTTTGGGAGGTGATTGGTGAGTCTTTAACACCTAGCAACTGGGGTCTCCTCTTCTCGGGCCTCAATTTTTAGGCATGTTAACCCTGCATTGTCCACATCTGGATGTCCGCAGTCCCAAAATAACTTCCTAGGTAGGATGTGCACAGTGGCTGACACTTTCAGTTTTTGTTATCCTGAGATTATTCAGTATTCACGTCTCCAAACAGAGAAGATGACTAAATAATTTGGGAACAGTGTCAGTACTTAAAAAGTTGTTTATTCCTTGTCTATACACGGAAACATTATTGGTATAATATTACAAGTTTCCCTGATGTCCTTTGTGAATATCCTTGTCCTAGGAAGATTCATTCCCCCAGGGTCTGTTCACGTCTATCCCATATGGTGGGAACTTTAGTTCCTGACACATCCATTTATTCCTTCTGTCTCACACTGTAGAGAATCCATGCTGTTTTTTCAGTCTAGTAGTGACCATGCTTTTAGCATGTAGCAGCCCAGGGTATCCTTTAGATCATAGTTCAAGCCTATGTTAAGGCACAGACCTTGGGCATCCCTTAGATATCAGAAAAGTACATTGGACCTAACCATATAAAACAAAATTACAAAAGTAGAATGACACCCCACTCTCAAACACAATTGGATTTAAAATATTAAAGATTTGGTTTAATACATTGTTTATTCGGTATTGATCTGCAGTTGTGTGCACAATATTCATCAACTGCTGTCATTCTGAACTCTGCCTGAACCCATAAAATATTAACACTGAATGTACACAGTGTTTGACCTGTTTGGGTCTCCTCTGAAGTCTTGGGCCTTCCCATGTAGGCCTGATGTCAGTGTTTGAGAAATGTTACTCCCGATCCATGTGAAGCAGTGGCAAAAGCTCCCCTTTGGGCAGTCATGATGCCATCTAGTCTTATATGTTCCATATTAGTTTTATTCCTAGCGCTGATTGTCAGACTGTGTAAAGCTGGACATTATACCCACACTGCCCTACTACGTGCAGCTTTCTCCTGAGTTGTGTGCTTTTTCTGAGTAGAACTGCAGCGTCCAGCACTATAGGAATGATGATTGTGACACAGTAATTTGGTACATTCTGCTTTTATAGTAATAAGAGTCTCAAAGAATTGTTGACTGATTGCATGAAAGTATAACCTCATGGATGTTCTGTTTTGTTTGGCCGTTTGTAGCATGGGAGAAAGTGATAATTGCATGCATGTTATAGTAAAATCATTGAATGCATGGTGGATGTTGGCAGTGTGCGTGTAATCCATGATGTAATTGGCAGTACATTATAGTTTCATTTTGAAGTGGATGCAGAGGTGTATACATAGTTGCATTTGATGTCCTGTGCATACTGATATATTGCATGACACACATCTGTACAGTACTAAAGGGGATGTGAATAGCCACATGAGAATATAAATAGTGCCGAATGTGGAGAATGATATATGCAGTGATGTAATGGTGGTGTTCACTAAATGCAGTGAGCAGTGTATGCAGTGATGTAGCAAGTTTGTGAGTACATTTATATATATGGTAGCATAATGCATACTGTGTTACTAAGTAGCACTAAATGTCATGCTTCCTTATATGTACTGATGCTTGGCTGTATAGGTGCATCATATAGTTGTTGCAGAGTAACTTATTTGACTGTTGTGTAATGTGGGAATGCTCATAGTTCAGAATGGTTTGTGAATTGTTATTGTACATCATGCCTCCATGTGCTATGGTATATTATGTAATTCAAGAGGCAACCATAGGTGCTCATATGTGTGGAGACGAATGGTGTTTGTGCATGCATACAGTGGTATAACCCTTGGTATGTGATGATTGGATGGGTAATGGGAAATTCACCCCGGGAATCACTTCTGTGGTTCTGCTTGACAGGGACACAGGAAAATAATTTTATTGGGTGGCAAAAGCCAGGGTACATTTTTGACTAGGTTTGTATAGGCCCTAGGGCCAATAGCCTAGTACCTACCTATGAACCTATGAACATATGAAGTAGAATTTATTTCACTCTGTCCTTTGCAAAAGGCAGTATCAACACTACTGACAGTAGAATTTTAGGAGTTTCCAGTGAGAGGTCACCTTTGGGGACAGTGTTTTACATTACCTTTATTGTGCATATATCTTTCAAATTAGTAACCCTAGCATAATCATTTATTTTAGCAGTCTGAGAGGAAGCAGAAGAAGCTAATCACTTGTTTTTAGGAGTACCATTGTCATTAGAGGTAGGATTGCTGGGTACTTTAGACCTAGAAGGAAGGAAACCAGGAAGCAGTAACAATTTTCATTTCCATAAATTTTGGAACAGAGACTTCACTTCTTCTACCTTTTACTTATCTGTTGGCCTTATCCCATGACCTGCTTATTTCTTCTCCAGTTCCTTCTCTGTAAGGGGGATTAGGTGTTTTTTTCTAGGCTGGTCCCTATTATAGTGTTGGTACTCTCAGTAATAGTCTTTGCTATAATCATGTCTTTGTCTCCCTCCCTATCTGCTATCATTTTGTCTACCTGGACCCTGTCTTCTGTATGATTGTCCCTGGTTAGAATATGACATAGAGGGAGAACATGATTGTGGATATCTGAGATGCAGAGGTAACTCCACTGGAAGTTGTGGAGCAGGGAGAATTTGCTGTGCTGCAGGAGAACTGGCACTAGCTTGTGCATGAATATGGGATTAGCTTTTTTAGGTTGCTTACTTTTGCCTGATTTTTTGCCTTTTTGAATGAAATAGTTCAGTTCCCTCCATGGCAAGGGTATCAGAAGCCGTCACTTCTGGCACATGCACTTTGGTAACAGGTAATTGTTCCCACTTCTCAGGGCTTTATCCCCCTTAGTAGATTCCCAGATATCTGCTGTTCAGTATGCAATTCACTGCAGGGTTTGGGGTTTCTTTCTAAGTTTTAGGGATAACTTTGCCATAATATGGAACAGTAGTCTGTAAAAGTACACATCTTGAAAATCATCACTCTCTGTATCTGAAAAATCATCTGCTGTAAAATACACTCTCTTTATTTGGAGGGGCACTCAGCAAGAGATACATTCTCCTACAAATGACCCCAGAGGTCTCTTGTATCCATCCTCTCACACGGAGTCCTCCAGACTTCTATAAAGTGTGCAGAGCAAAGATCATTCTCATAGCTCTGTTCTGGCCTTGCTAGATATGGTTCTGTTTGTTGTGGCCTCATCTAAAGAGAAAACACCCTTGTCTGCTTTCATATACATCCTAGCTGCCTCATCTAGACATATGCTCCCTTCACTTGCCAGGAAAGTTTCTCTACTTCCAAAGATGGCCAGGGACTATTTGTTACCTACAGATGTAGTTACTCTGATTTTCACATCACCAGTACCTTCATCAAGGAGAATTTATAAAGGTAAATAGAATAAATTTACTGTCTTGGATTTGAAGCAAAATTTAGGTCCCACATTAGCATCTCTTGCCAGTGTACTCACTTTTCTAGCAGACCTTTTAAGAAGATAGATGGTTATTCCTCAATAAAGGTACACTTAGCAGCCATTTTATCATTTCATTCAGGATTTCTTATGCCCTTGTTGACACCTCACATAACACGTAAAGCATTTTTGAAAGGAGTGTTTCATTCCAGACCTCAACTAGCTTGGACTTCTTCCCGTCAGGATATAAATTTTGTTCTAGAGAGATTAACTAAACCACCCTTTTAGTCAGTGAGTTCCACTGCAATAAAATATTTGAACTGGAACTCTGTCCGTTTCATAGCCATCACTTCTGTTAGAAGGGTTTTGGAACCTCATGCCTTATCTTCCAAATATCCCTATGTGATTTTTCATCCAGATGGAGTCTGGCTTAACCCATCCTTTATACTGAAAGTGGCTACTCAGACCTCTTTTAATCAGTCCATTAATTTGCCAGTCTTCCTCCTTAAGTATTAAAGCAAAGGAAAATATCAGCTAGATTGTTTCATAGACACCTTTGTTTTTGTTGTAATTGCACAAACAAATTCAGGAAGGATGAACAGTTGATTATATCCTTCTCATTCACCAAGAAAGGTAAAAAGTATACAATATTACCCTTTCCAGATGACTACCTGTTTGCATAACATATTGTTATTCTTCTGCTGGGAAACTTTTAGCCACTAGACCAAAAGCAAATTCTGTTAGAGCTCAAGCCACATCTACTGCTTTTCTATGTACCTCAACCTTGGAAGACATTACAGTTGCTGCCACATGGTCAACCTTACGTACATTTGCCAAACATTATCCTCTGAGTACTCCTTCTAGGGCTTCTGCTTCATTTAGAGCTACCATTCTCACATAGGCAAGCCAATGTCAGCTGGGAGTTCTGTCCAGTTGTTCTATTGTTTGAAAAAGACTAGAAACTGTCTGGTCTCTGTCTGAACACTAGAATGAATTGTCACTTCCCCAGCCTCCAAACTGTCATGTCCATGGGTCCTTTAGGAAATCTGGATTACTGTAGAGATCCTAAGCCTTTATGCTCTTTTTCTGTTTGTGATTTGTGATTTGTGATATAGCTAGTTAGCCTTTTACTTTATCTGGAAATCCTGAGACAGAGTAGGGGGTTATGGGACAAGGGTGGAGCTTGAACTTGTGAAGAGGGTCATTGCCAGATATGCTGGTGCCAAGATGACCAGTCCACTTGTTCCAGTTTCCAGATATAGGCCATCTAACATTCTGGTAATGACATAACTTGTGTTGCAGTCTATTTGTCTGTGTTTGCCTGTCTACAGTAAATTTATTTATGTTTTCAGATGACATTTTCCTCTTAAATCCCTTCTGCTTTTCAGTTGGGAACTGATATTAAAAGATAATTTAATAATTAAGAAGCACCACGTGTCACCTTGAATGCAGTCATCAATATCAAACAAAGGAATGTATTGGTGGTCATTCATGAAGTAATTCATAAAGTCTCTACTTATCAGTGTAGTTACATTTAAGACAGAAATCTAATTCATAATTCATTGTGGAGTGATCCAGAAAGAACTTTAAATCTTTTGTAATTGATTTTGTGTAGACAGTTAGAAAAAAAATCTGTCCTAGACCAGGGCATATGAAGCATAAGAAAAAAAAATAAAGTTTTTGATATAAAAACTAAAAGGATTAAGTAAAGTTAAAGTGTTTATCTTGTTAAAAATAGACTGGATTATGACTGAAGTAGATGTATGTGGACTGCTTTTTCTGTGGATAATTGAAATAGATGCACCAGTTAATAACAATGTTCCAGTCTCGTAAAGTAATATATACTCACTAACTACCAGTATCTCTATAATTAACATTTCACCCTTGCAATAACAATGGAAAAGCTGAAAAGTTATAAAAAATAATCAAACTATGTGGCTTAGCAAGACAGTAGCCCTGAGTATTTAAGCTAATCACTCCCGATCAATATAAAAAAAACAAGAAATATATAAATCAGTATAAAAAACAAGAAATATATAATCATAAAATTGTCTAGCTAAAAATAAACAGAAAGAACACAGAATCATAAAATGGTATACAAATCTGTTTAGAAATAATTATCTTCACACAGAATCACACAGTCCAATAGGAACTTCTGCAATAAGAAATCATTCACCTGCTGAAAATTATAAATAAGGTAAACTGTGGTAATATGTAGGTGGAATAACCTGTCTAATGTGAAATGATGAATATATGCTTGTTGTATGTTATTGTATTTATGTATATGTATTCTCAATTCAGGCCTGATGCAAACAATTTTGTTTAGACTGAACATAAGTAGGCTAAATGACAATAAAGTTTTCTTTGACTACTTTGGCTTTACACCTGTGTGCGGAAAAAACTTCAACACATTTTGACTCCTCTGAAAGTAGGTAATTAAAGAAATAAACCATAGTAATACTGACCACACCCCTTAAATAATGTACGAATGCAGCTCCACTGCCAAGAAACTGTACAGGTTCCACTTCAAGACTATAAACTAAAAATAAGTAAACCCCCCAACTAAGGAATCTGGTAGGACAGCTCTTATTATTAACACAAATCATTATTTGGTGCTTGCACACTAAGTATAGCAGACTCATAAAACAGCTAGACAATTCCTAAGATATTAAAGAAAAGGCCTACCATAAAAAGGGGGCTGATTTGCAAGACATTAATTATAAAACAAGAGAGCAAAAAAAATGAGAGAGAGAGAGAAACATCTTGCATTTAAGATCCAGATTGAAGAGTACAGATTTGTACATCACACTCTATGCAGCTGCACCATTATAGTGTCATTTGTTGATACATACAAGGCTAGTTTAATAAAAGCTTGCATGTGCACAACATAATGTAAGAAATCAGAGAACACAGTTCACCAGCTGGACAATAGTAATAATCACAAATTATGGAATCTGTTTAGTAGAACTGCCTCATCATTCGGTTCCATCAAAATGTGTTTGCTAGCTTGGAAGCATCATGTGATATTTGTATTTAGAGCTATTTCTTTTGCAAAACAAATCCTGACTTGAGCATATGAGTAGGGGGTCGTGGAGTATGAATCCTTTTTCCATTCCTAGTAAAGATTTTTTTTCTTTGCAAAACTTGGAATTGGTATTACATCTTGAAAATTCAAAAAATCTTTTAAAGGATTCTGGGAGTTTGACAGGATGGCTATGATCTTGAAACATAGTGGACTTTTTATATTTATTTATTTATTTATTTATTTATTTATTTATTTATTTATTTTTAAGGTTTGTAGTTGTTCAACATATCTGCAAAGATTTCCTGAGGCTTATATACTAAATCATGTGCAGGGACAGACATTGGAAGCACATACAGAATTTAATTGTTCCATCAACTTCTCATCTCAACATCATATTAACTTGTAGATTTTGTATACCTTCTCATATTGTTTGAAAGTGTTTATTTCAGTTGAAGGGCAAGCCCTTTGATTCAAAATATTTTTTTTCTGATTGTGTTGTTTATTAAAGTTGACACAGTGGCCTTTATTTCAACAAAATTTAAATACAACTTTGACTAAGGTATCATGCAAGAGTGCCACACTCTCTTTAAGATGTTTGAGTGAAACCAAATCCAACATCTTAGCTTGTTTTTGTTGTTTACCCAGACATATCTACAAATGAGCTGAAAAATATTTTTGAAGAGTAAAAAGGAAAGTCTTTACATTAAGATGTGTTTGTGTCCATAGGGTCTTGCAATCTACATTGTTATTGGATTAACCATTTAAGATGCAAATTTGTGTACCTAAAAAGATAATAAGTGGAAAGCGATGCCACTGATCAAACAGGTAAATTAGAATTAAAAAGTCTGAGGAGTTCCTGCTTTGTGTATAAAACCTGCTCTATATAAAAAACAACACAAGCATCTACCATCACAACAACTAATAATGCATCCATCCTCTGAACTGAAATTACTGACATTTTTAAGAAATATAGTCAAGTAAAGCATTAACCAGAGCATATCTTCTAAGACTACACAGGAATCCATTAAGTTCCCTAAATATATGGTAAGTGACACATACAAACCACATACACTGACATGCAAGGAAAGGGAGGATTAAAACATGTAGGTACAGAGTGAAAATGAGTAGTGTACACTGACTAATAGCATTGGCATTACAGCATTCATTAGCAGGTCATCTGCCTACCTTTGTCAAGGACTTCTGCCTTTGTTCAAGTAGTAACAGACATGGAGGGTAAGTTCTGATAAACTCTGACTGTAATCTCTCTCAAATAAAACTACTGTAGGCATAAATGCATAAAAAGTAAAGGAAGCAACAGACCACGGCTGTAGAGAATGCAAAATAGTTTAATCCACAACGAACATAGAATGGTGAGTGCTTTCGTGGGCCAAGCCACTTCATCAGACATTGAAACAAAGTATAAAATTCCTTTATATATCATCTTACACTCACTAATTGGGAGTGTAGGATGATATATAAAGGAACTGTCAGTTGTGTCTACTGTGTGGGTGTGGATCATATTAAAGCTGATTGTGTCATTTGTGCTAGTTTTAGTAATCAGACACTAGCTGAATGTAAGAATAAACTTATTTTAAAAGGTTTACTCAAGATGCCTTTCTCGGAGGCTATATCTGGGTCAGAGGTCTCACCCCCTCCTAAGACCAAAAAATATAAGGAAAAACGGAGTCACTCGGTTCCTGCATCTCTGTCAGTTATGGAACCGAGTTGGCTCTATGCTTCGCCGGCATCCTGGGCGCAGACCTCCTCGGCACCAGGACCTGTGTCCTCTCCCTCAGTGCCAACCATGGTATTCACTTCTATTTCGGTTCCAACCATGGCACCATGGTGCCGTCCTTGGTTCCCACATTGGCTCCGATGACTGTACATGCCTCAGCACCATCCCCATCCACCGTGCCGACATTCTCCTTGGCTCCATGAGCTCTGATGACTGTACACACCTTGGCACCATCCCCGTCCATGGTGCCAACAGATTCTTCGGCTCTATGAGCTCCGATGACTGTACATGCCTTGGCACCATCCCCGGCCATGGTGCCGACAGTTTCTTAGGCTCCATCGGCTCCAGAATTTGAATACCTGCCAAGGGCAAGATATTTTCCAACTTACAACACTTTCTTGGGGCAGAGGTTTAGTCCCGTTCTAGAAAGACCTGATACCCCTTCAGCAGCCTCCTTAGATCCACTAGGAGTTTTTCTGAACTACACCTAGTGCGGGTTGTGGACCAGCTTCCGGCAGCTAGGGGATTGTCCATTCCAGCTAGACCTTCCGTCCCTCCTGGCTCGGAATCTTTTACCTCATCTTCCCCTGCTTCCACTTCCAGCATCCACCCTGTTCCTGGTACCAATGTCCACTTCAGTACGTACTGTATCGGCTCCGACAGCAGTGTCCCCCCTTTCGGCACTGACTACCCTTGCTGCATTGGCTATGATAGACCTGATGCTTTCTCGGAGCGGCGCTTGGACCATATGTACCTTGGTACCTAATCCGGTACCCATTTTCTCACTGGCACCGTCTATGTCCATGGCTCCAATGGCTTCCTGTTCTCTCAGAACCCCTCAACTGGAGGTGGGCTCGAGTGGGCCTGCTGTACAGGTGATGGAAAGGGTCCTTCATTCCGAAGGCTCACAGCCAGCATCTAGGACACCAGTATCAGAAACCTCCCCTATCATGCTCCTCTCCCAACCCACTATGTTGGATCCCCAGGCATGGGAGTCACAAGAACCCCCTGTGAAGGGAACCCCTTCTCTGGAGTCCTCCTCAGAAGATCCCACTGGAGAGCCACCCCAGAAGAAACGGTGCAAGAGGAAGCACCTTGAATCCCCAGAGGAATATATCACAGAAGACACTGATCGTGATGAGGGAGAGGGGTCCCCACGTTCTCCCTCAGATGATGTCTCATTCTGAGACATTCATGAAATCCTCAAACACCAGGGGGAATGGAAGTCCTCTAACCCTTCTTCTGAGGAATCTCTGTTTCTGCAGGCCTTCCGTGCCCGGCCATCTACTTCCTGGGTGACCCCACCAGCAGATGATCTTGGTAAACTAATTGTGCAGTGTGCCTGGAAGGCCCCGGACAATGTAGAACATGTCCCCTGGAGACCGGACAAAATTTTATCTACACTTGAAGACCAGCCCCATTGGTCCAAGCAGCTGACAGTTGATTCTATGGTCGTGGCGGCAGCCACCATGAGGGAACTAGCAGATGATAGTTCCATTGTCCATCCTCCAAACAGGGAGCCCCGGACCATGGACAGATTAGGGAAGCAGACCTATGCATCAGCGACCTTCTCCATTCGATCGCTGAATTATCTGGCACACTTTACTCAACTCCAAAGAGACCTAATTTCTGAAATGTCTTCCTCTTTGGTGGGTGTACTGCATGATGAGGTGCATGACAGTGTCGCCTCGCAGCTAGTTACCCTTGAATCCATCTCAAACTCCTCGATGCATTTGATATCTCACACCACCGAGGGGGCAGAATCGAGCTGCCACATCTGGTGTTGTCATGAGACGTAATGCTTGGATGCGATTGTGTGACTTCACAGACCCCTTTAAATTTTCCTTCATCAATGCACCTGTTGACGAATCTGCACTTTTTGGACCCAAGGTATGAGACACACTTGCACTTAGTGAGAAAGTGGAAAGACCTTGGCTGCTGTGGGCATATGCTTTTCCATCCCCCAAAGGTCCTACTCCAGGAACCAGAAGGCAGGAAAGATATGGTTCAAGAAATCGCAAGGATCCTTTCGTGACACTCGTGGTGAACAATCTCCCCGGGGCAGAGGGGGAAACTCATATGGGTAGAGGGGGTCTGCGTAACCAGGGAGCCAGAGATTCTTTCTCCAGCAGACCCTACCAGCGCTGCTGAGCAGGGGCCTGATTGCTTTCCTCTGGAAGCAATCGGGGGTCATTTTTCTCTGCATCTACCAGCCTGGCATCTTATTACTGCCGATGTTTGGGTGCAGGGAATAATGTGCAGAGGCTACCAAATACCATTTGACTTAACTCCCAGACCCGTCAAATGAATCCCCAATGTACTACCCAGTCAGAGGGAATTAGCAGCCTTAGAAATAGAAAAATTGCTAAGAAAAAGAGTTATCCAACCAATCCCACCAGAACAGACAGGATCCGGGTTTTACTCGATGTTCTTTTTAGTGCCAAAAAAGACAGGGGGCTGAAGACCAAGTCTGGATCTCAGCCTACTGAACAAATTTATCAAATCTCAAAAATTCCATATGGTCACAGTACAGTCCATTCTTCCCTTCCTAGGGAGGGACAATTGGATGTGCTCTATAGACCTACAGGATGCGTACGACCACATAAAGATGGATCACCGCTCCCAGAGGTTTCTCCGCTTCCGGCTGGGAGCCAATCACTACCAGTTCAGGCCACTGCCATTCTGTCTCTCGACTGCCCCCAATTGTTCACCGAATGTATGGCAGTTGTGATAGCCCATCTTCGACTACAAGGACTCCAGGTGTTTCTCTATCTAGATAACTGGCTCCTTACTGCTCCGACCAGGAATCTCCTAGTCTGCAGCTTCTCTTACACTCAAGGTCTCACCCTCCGCTTGGGGATTACAATCAACAAAGACAAATCTCAGATGTCCCCAATGAAGACACTGGAATTTATTGGAGCGGTCTTCGACACAACATCTTGTCAAGCTTCTCTCCCCCCTCACAGGCTTTTGAAAATAAGACACCAAGTTCAAGACCTTTTTCCTCACACATTTGTACCAGCATGTCTTGTACTGCAACTCTTGGGCTACATGGCAGCTGCCATTACTTTAGTACCACTGGCGAGACTGCACATGAGAATCCTGCAGTAGCACCTTTCTGCACAATGATCATTGTTAACCCACCCACTCAACCACATGATACGCCTTACAAACCGTTGCAAGGAAGAAATGCTATGGTGGATGGAGCCACAAAAAGAATCTTTGGTGTCGACCATTCTGTCTTCCCCAACCCACAGCCACTGTGACAATGGATGCATCACTGTTAGGGTGGGTGGGGGGGCATTTTCATGGAAAGACTGTCCAAGGCACCTGGACCCCCATCGAGGCCAACATGTATATAAATGTCCTGGAACTGAGGGCAGTTCTCTTAGCATTGCAAGCGTTCCATACATCCCTACCCTCGAGGACCATTGCAGTTTAGTCAGACAACATGTTAGTCATCTGGTATATCAACAAGCAAGGCGGAACCAGATTGTACCCCCTGTGTCGGGAAGCCATGAGGATTTGGCACTGGGCGATAGCTTCCAATCACTTTCTTATAACAATGCACATTCCCAGGAGTTCCAACCTTATTGCGGACAATCTGAGCAGGAACATCCTGATGCCTCACGAGTGGTCCCTCAACCCTGTAATAGCAGATCGGATCTTCCAACACTGGGGCAAGCCTTGATGTGACCTGTTTGCTTCCCCCCTGAACTACAAATGTAGGCGTTATTTTGCCTTGATCCCCCATCAGGGGCGAACCACCGAGGAAATCTCTAATGCACGATTGGCCCCCGGGTCTTCTATATGCCTTTCCCCCATTTCCCCTCATTCCAAACTTTCTCCAGAAAGCTCAGAGGTTGAAAACCAAAGTGATCCTCATTGCTCCCTACTGGCCACGTCAAGCCTGGTTCCCATTTCTATGACCTCATCTGATGCACAGCCCGTGGATCCTGGATCATTCCCAGGACCTGTTATCCCATCCTTAGGGATTGATTCATCCGAACCTGCACAGTCTCAAGCTCACAGCTTGGTTCTTCCACTTCCAATGATTGCCAGGCTGCCTGACATCCTATCTCCTGTTCATGAAATTCTTCTGGCCTCACACAAACTTTCCACTAGAAAGGCTTATTCTAGTAAATGGACTAGGTTCTCTATTTGGGCCAAAGACCAGAACTTAGACCCTTTCTCAATGCCTATTCAAAATATTCTACAATACCTGACTACTCTTCTACATGCAGGAGCCTCAGCTTAAATGATAACTGTACATTTAGCAACTATCGCCAATTTCCATAATGTTCTTGATAATTCTTCAGTTATGTCAAACAGCCTATGCAAGACCTTTTTGAAGGGAGTATTACATGTTAAACCTCTGATCCAGCCTTAGAACCCTGGGACTTGAATCTGTTGCTTCAGTCTCTCACAGGCTTTCCCTTTGAGCCCTTTGATTCATGTGATTTGAAATTTTTGTCATGGAAAACCATACATCTAGTAGCACTCACCTCAGCGAGAAGAGTATCTGAGCTGCAGGCCTTGAGTGTCGAGAGTCCTTACTTGATCTTCCACACAGATAGGGTGTCCCTTCGTACTGACCCTTCTTTCTTGCCCAAGGTCATTTCTGGCTTTTCCATTAACCAATCTATTGACCTGCCGGTTTTCTTCCCAAGGCATTCTAATAGAGGGGAGTACCTTTTGCAGACCCTTAATGTGCACTGGCAGCTACGTTGTTATTTGGACAGACCAATTATTTGTGGCCTTATCAGGACCCAGATTGGGTAAACCTGTTTCCAAAGTGACTTTATCCTCTTGGCTTAGAAACGTCATTACCTTTATCTACCAACAGAATAAGCTACCCTGACCTTCCCGAATAAAGGCTCATTCTACCAGATCTATGGCTACTTCTGTAGCTTTTCGTTCCAGAGCCTCTATGGATGATATTTGTGCAGCAGCCACTTGGGCAAGACCTCATAACTTCAAATCTCATTACAAATTGGATTTGGCCCCCAGGGGATGAGCATCTTTTGGTTCTATGGTGCTCAGGAATATCCTTCCTTAGGGTCACCCAGGACTCAAGTAACTGGGGACTCGGTCCTATTTGTAATGTATGAACAGAGATTTACAACATCAGATGAAGTTATGTCTTACCATAACATTCCATATGTGTTGTAGATCTTTGTTCATTCATTACTTCCCGTCCTCCTTCCCCCTGCCTGGATTCCTGATGGACTTTAGGAACTCCTGGTTAGGGTATTTGCTCAGATACAGCCTCCTACCTTTTTTCCTATTACTACATCTTTTATCTAGGGTGGGCAAACTCGATCTGGAGTATCTAGAAGAGGGGCATTGTGAGTAGGTTGTTAGCTGAGAGTTTTTGGCTTGCGCAAGCAGGAAAACGGCCGTATCAGTTCCGAGGATGGAACCGAGGTCCTATCTGTAATGAATGAACAAAGATCTGCAACACAGATGGAAAGTTATGGTAAGACATAACTTCTTTTTCCTCAGCTTAGATGGCTCATTTAGAACATTTTCAGTCATAATTCACACTGTTTAGATGGCAGATACATTATGTAATAATCTGTTCTTTTGTCATCTAAATGTCAGCTCAGGTTGTCACATTTCTAGAAAGATCTCTTTTTTGAACATATTTCCCATGCTCACACAATCTACTGATCAGTAATTTATATCCTACGTACTCTGTTAATACAGAGCAAGGTCATAGAATAGAATGAGCTGTTTATTTGTCTTTACAATGTTTCTTACTACGTTTCTAGTGATGCAGTTTCTCACAATGTATTTTGCTCACACTGCAGCTTAACACAGCATGGTTATGCTTCCCTGTCTAGCATGATTTCTAAACTAATTTCACAGAGGACAATTATAATATCACTCTTAACTTGCATAGATGCAATGTCTGAAATAATTCACAAAACACAATTATATCAATTATATTTTCTGTCCTAGATTGCACAAAAGCAATGTCTGAAATAATTTTACTTGAAGAAATCCATTCTAACACTTGTGCTTTAGCACCTCACCCTTAACAGTTCTCCCTTCAATTCATCACTTTAATTTATGAATTAAACTTTTCATTTAGTCAGGAAAAAGGGTACAGGAGACATGAGCCAGAACTGTATCAGATAACCATTTGATCTTCTTCTTTCTCAGATAAGCACTGAGTAGTAGTTTAGACGTGTACCTATTGACTTGAGTGTTACCACTCAAATTATGCATTTAAATACATACTCAATGATTTTTAATATTTTCAAGGTTATACACATAAAGCATAGCAAAATTAGAATTGTAAATGTTTTAGCTTACAACAGTTTAAAACTCTCCCTCCCCAACCTGAAAACAGATTGGTTAAATATGCCCATAGTAAGCTATCGAGTCTTTTGGAGTATGAAAACTCTACAGCATGCTTAAGTATACTCATATAATTTATAATCTTATTTTACTGTCTGTAATAACAGAGTGGCATTTTTATGGACCACATTCTCCCTTTTCTCAATGAGAATAACTACATCTGTCTTTTAACTGTGAGAATATGTCTGTTTAACTTTATAAATGATCTGGATTTAACCTCCTTAAATCCTGCTGTGTATAAAGCCATTTGCATTAAACCTATATAAAAGCCGCGATGGTACAGCAGTAGCATTGTTGCCTCACAGCAAGAGGTTCTCCTGTTCGATTCTCAGCTGGAGTGTCTTCTGTGTGGAGTCTGCATGTGCTCCCTGTGGTCGAGTGGCCTCAGAAAGACATGCGTGAATGGGCGTGCCTTTGCTGAAGGTTGGGCGTCGGGCTGGCAACTAGGCACCATAAAAAAAATCTACTGCCAATCATTAGTGGACCAGAGTTCCACTGTGGCAACCCCAACCCTGAAAAGACAAACAACTCTTTTACCTTTTCAACTGCTTTCATTGCACTTTCACAAACCCATCTATAACTTATAATCTGATATTGTAAATTTTTCATCTCCTCCTCACATGTGGGTTTGGATCTGAGCCCTTGGATCGGACTCATTCATTAGCAAGCTTATGGCAAAACTAAACACTTCCTAATAGCTCAGAGGAGAAGAACCAGCAGTAATGTCGTTATCAAGCAAATGTTTTATTTCACCACAAGCAAAAAAGTGACACAAGCGCTTTCGCTCGGAAACTTCAAAGCTTTTTCAAGTAAAAACAGTCCC
This sequence comes from Protopterus annectens, assembly GCF_019279795.1. Taxonomy (NCBI): domain Eukaryota; kingdom Metazoa; phylum Chordata; order Ceratodontiformes; family Protopteridae; genus Protopterus; species Protopterus annectens. The sequence continues at coordinate 255,872,626 of NC_056736.1, read as the reverse complement.
CTGGTAACCACAGTTACTTAAGTAGCATAGTGCTAGTTAATTAATTGATTTATACCTTGATTTTTTCAAGGTATACATCAATTAATTAACTAGCACTATGCTACTTAAGTAACTGTGGTTACCAGGGGACTGTTTACTGAAAAGCTTTGAAGTTTCGGCTTGTGTCACTTTTTTGCTTGTGGTGAAATAAAACATTTGCTTGATAACGACATTACTGCTGGTTCTTCTCTGCTGAGCTATTAGGAAGTGTTTAGTTTTGGTCCTGTTCTACAACACTGCACGTTTTCTAAGCTTATGGCCACCAAAAATCTCTTTGATACCTCCCCCTTACCCACAATGCATCTCTCCCGAATATCTCAGATCTAATTCGCTGCTTTGCAAAGACGTGGTCATTCCATCTAGCTCTTGGTGTCAGGTTGCATTTTTCAACTTTTCTCCTTCTAATTTGTTTATCCCTCCCTTGAACTTCTGGACTCTTTCTTATGGTAATCAGTCTCTGTTTAGGCTACTTTCACTTCTTCTTCCTCCTTCCCGCCAGTAAATACTTTTTTATAGGTTACTTCCCTCCCCTTTACCCTTGAGGTAGTTCTTGCCTACTATTGCTAATAAGTTTTTCCCATTCTTCTTCCTTCTATCTGTCTTTGAAAAAAAAAAGTATTTCCTTTACTGTGTCTTTTTGAGTGAGTGTCTGTGTGTGTGCTTCTCTGCCCTTCTTTCTCTGTCATGGCAGAGAAACAGGAGAAACCAGCTGGTTTCAAGAAGTGCACAAGGTGCGGGCATAAAATTGCTTTTAGAGACTTGCACTTCCTATGTGTGTATTGTCTTGGGCCTCAGCACTTAGAGGAGGACTGTGCAATATGTCACACCTTTAATAACAGAGCTTTAATCGATCACAAAATCAAGCTCATTTTAAGGGGTATGTTACCTTCCTCCTTTGGTGAAGCAATTTCAGGAGGTAAAGAAAAGTCTAACTCTACTCCTAAGATTAAATTGGCTCTTTTGAGCCCTGCTTCATCCTTATCCTCCAGATCTTCAGACAAAGCCAGAAAGAGACCTTCTTCGGCTCTGAAAGACACTTCAGAATCAAAGCCCAAAAAGATGAGATCTCCCTCATTCAGGAAGTCTAGGATCCAATTGGAGCCTTCAGTTCCGACCACTAATCAATTAGATCCAACCTCTTTGGCTCTGAAATCATCTAGCAAGGATGGGTCGGATTCGTTGAGACTGGATCCGACACTTAGTCTATTCAAGCCAATTATGTCTTTACCAAGGATAAGGTACTCCCAGTCATATGACTCAGTTCCTTCGAGAGTACCTTCCCCCTTTCTGTCATGGCCAAGATCCCCTTCTTCCTTGTCCTCCCATTTGACCGGGAGTCTTACTGAAAGAAGTTGTGGAATGGATGGTGCAGAGGATTTTATAGGTGCAGGGTATCACTAGGACCCTCTCAACCTCAACCCATTTGGTTCTGTGTCTCTCTAAGCCATCCACTCCCCCTCTTCCTCTTTCTCTGACTTCAGAGGAAGATTCAGAGCCCACAGATCCGATACTCCTGGTGCCTTTAAGTTCATATCAGAGGTTGCCTTCTTCCTCTGATCAGTCTTTTGCTTGAAGCATACTGGCATTTTCGAGGCTGGAGAGCTCCCGGAGCTGAAGTGAGCTTTGCAAACCTTGGGGGCAGTTGACTCCCACATCTTTAGAGCAGTCGATGCCCCTCGGGGCTTCAGAAAAGGCAAGCTCGGCTCCAGCTTCAACCTCGGGTGAGTTGGATTCTGGACTGGAAGAGTCTCTATCCTGAAAGCAAGGCTTACTGGAGCCGGAGTCTTCGTCCATTCAGGAGCAGTCAGCCTTTGGGGCTTTGGAGAGGGCCATAGCTGCTACTGCATCAAAAAAGTCACCTACCCCCTCGGATCCATTATCCCATGCAGACAGCCAGTGTTCTTCTTCTTCCCACCTTATTCCACACGGACAGAAGGATCCTAGGTGCCAGAATACCCATCAGGGTTCCCACAACTCTTCCGATACCTCCCCAGATTATCCCACTGAGGAGGTCCCCCGAAAGAGATTATGCAAGAGGAAGCATTTGGACTCCACAGAGGAGTCAGCCATGAAAGACACCGACCTCGATGAGGGTGAAGGTTCCCCATGGTCACCCCCTGAGGATGTTTCCTTTGGGGAGACTCTAGAGATTCTCTAAGAGGGGTGACTGGCAGTCCAGCAAACCTTCACCTGAGGAGTCGGTGTACCTGGCTGCCTTTGGTTACCACCCTTCTACCTCCTGGGTGACTCCGTCCACCTTTAAGCTCATAGATTTGATCTCAAGGAGGGTGTGGAAGACCCCAGACTCCATCAAGCAGGTTCCCTGGAGACCAAATAAGATTATAACTGGTCCCTCAGATAAGGCTTTGTGGACTAAAGTAGTTGCAATAGATGCTATTGTTATGGCAGCAGTGACCAAGAAGGAACTTTCTGAGGAGAGTTCAACTATCATTCCTCCTAATAAAGAATAAAGATTCTAGGATGAGGGATTGATGTGGGAAGTATTTATTTTCCTCAGCAACCTTTGCCTTGCAGTCACTGAATTATCTATCTCATTTTATCAGGTTAAAAAGGGGTCTGATCAAGGAGCTCTTAGACACTCTTCAAGGAGCAGTAGCTGAAGGAGCTAAAGAGAAAGTAGCTTCTCAGTTAGCCACCCTACATTTAATTGCAAACTCTTTCATGAGGCTCATAGCCCAAGCAGCCGAAGGAACAAGCAGAGTGGCAGGTTACTGCATTTCCATGAGGAAACATGGCTGGTTGCACCTTTGAAATTTTGTGGAACTTTTTAAGTCTTCATTCATCAATGTTCCATTTGAGGGTGTGTCACATTTTGGTCCCAAAGTCAAGGGTATGCTATCCAGGTGTGAGAAAGAAGGTAAGACTCTTTATGCCATGGGCATATGTTTTTCAACTCCTCAGAGACCCTATCCCAAAGGTCAAAGAGGTAGTGAAAAAATGAGGTTCAAGAAGTCTCAAGGATCCTACCAAGACACGCATGGAGAGTTTTCCCCCAGAGGTAGAGGGGGAAACAACAATGTAAGATGTCACCCTTGTAGCAGAGGAGGTCCGCAAAACCAAGTTTCCCAGGAACCGTTCTTTGGGAAACCTTTTCAGTACTCCAGAAAGGAGGCCCAATTGTCCACCTCTGGAGGCAATTGGGGGTCATCTATCCCTGCACTGGAGAGCCTGTCAGAAGATAACTTCTGATACATGGGTGCAGAGGATAATATCCACGCGTTACCAAATTCCCTTCACTCAACAGCCCCCTCCCAGCAATGAAATCCCAGACATTCCACCCAGTCTAAGGGATCAAGCAGTCTCGCAAATTCAAAAACTGCTAGAAAAAATAATCATCCAAAAGGTCCCCCCAGACCAGAGAGGTTTCGGAACTTACTCAAGGTTCTTTTTAGTACCAAAGAAAACAGGAGACTGGAGACTGATTCTGGATCTCAGCAAGCTAAACAAGTCAGTCCAGCACAGCAAGTTCCAGATGGTCGGTGTTCAGTCCATACTTCCTTTTCTGGAAAAGGATGATTGCATGAGCTCAGTAGATCTTCACAATGTATACTACCACATAAAAATGGACAGGTGCTCCAGAAGATACCTATGCTTCTGGCTCGGAGCCAGTAATTATCAGTTAAATTATCAGGCAGTGATTGCAGCTCACCAGAGATGACAAGGATTCCTGGTGTTTCCATATTTAGACAACAGGCTTATTTCCACCTCGACCAGGCATCTATTAGTCTGCGTAAGAGACTCTGTTCTTCAACTCTGTTCAGAACTAGGCATAACCATAAATCACCAAAAATCTCATTTAGAACCTGCTCAAACAATGGAGTTCATAGGAGCCTTGCTAGACACAAGTCAGATGATTGCCTGACTTTCTCCTTTCACAGTATTAACAATCAAATGACAGACTGCAAGCCTGATCAGAAACAAAAGGGTGGTTGCCCATCTTGTTCTAAGGGCCTTAGGTTCTACAGCTGCTGCAGTTGTGTTGGTCTCACTGGCCAAGTTTTGCATGCAAATTCTGCAATGGCTTCAAGCCTCTCAGTGGTTAATAATTCACCAACCAATGTCCTTTCAGATCCTTGTAACAGACATATGCAAAAAAGATCTCTCATGGTGGCTTCAGTCATATCAGGTGACGCAAGGCTGACCCTTTACTCCACCTCAACCACAAGCTACAGTGACCAAGGATTCCTCCAAGATGGAGGGGGGGGGCATTATCTGGGAAAGAATGTCCAAGGTACCTGGTCTGCAGAAGAGGCTAAGCTCTACATAAATGTCTTAGAGATGAGGGTGGTGCTCTTAGCATTGCAAGCATTTCAATCTGCCCTTCTTCTAGGGATGGTAGCAATTCAGTCAGACAAAATGTCAGTAGTATGGTACATAAACAAACAAGGAAGAACCAGATCTTACTCTCTCTGTTGGGAGGCGCTCAGAGTATGGCAGTGGGTGATTTCATCCAACTGCTTTCTGATAGCAATGTATATTCTGGGGAGATCCAACATCATAGCAGACAAGCTGAGCCATTCTCATGCTGCACAAGTAGTCCCTCAACCAGAATATTTTCCACACATGGGGCTGGTCTTGCTGCTATCTTTTCAACCCTCCCCTAAACAACAAATGCAGAAACTATTTTACCCTGATTCCCCACAAGGGCAAACCCTGAAGGATGCTGTGATACATGATTGGCCCCCGGACTCCTGTATGCCATCCCCCCATTCCGTTGATCCCCAAATTTCTTCAGAATGCTAAAAGGTTGAAGAGGACAGTAATCCTCATTGCATCATATGGGCCTCGAGAAATCGGATTTCGCTTTCTTTGGCCTCATCTACAGAAGGATCTCTGGATTCTGGATCTCTTTCCAGACCTGTTATCCCATCTGACATGAATGACTCTGCCCAGCCTTATCAATCTCAAGCTGACAGCTTAGTTCCTCCAGTTCCATTGATTACCAGACAACCTATGCTCTCCTCCCCAGTCCATCATATCTTGATGTCCTCCAATAAACCATCTACTCAGAAGCTATATAGGAATAAATGGAAGAGGTTCATATTCTGGATACAGCAATGCAATATGAATCCCATTACAGCTCCCATTCATTTAATTCTGGAGTTTCTAGCCCACCTGTTCAGTAATGGGGCAGCAGCCTCGATGATTAAGGTGCTGTTAGCAACCATTTCAAATTTCCATACTGGGTTTGATAATTTGTCCTTGAATTCTCACAAGCTTTGCAAATGCCTCTTAAAATGGACCATGTTGTTAAAACCTACATACAAGGGTCCTTCTCCCCTTGGGATTTAAATCTGGTTCTGCATTTGATTACTCAGCCTCCCTTCGAACCTGCAGCAACTTGTGATGTAAAGTATCTTTCTTGGAAAACTCTCTTTTTGGTGTCTATCACATCAGTGAGACAGATATCAGAACTTCAAACACTGTTTTCTCAAGCCTCATATTTAATTTTCCATAAGGACAGGGTCTCGTTGCTTACCAACCCCTCTTTCTTGTCCAAAGTTATTTCTCAAACAAATCTTAATCAGACTATACATTTGCCTGTTTTCTGGCCTAATTTTAGTAATAAGGAAGAATATGTACTACATTTGTTGGATGTTCATAGACAGTTACATTTCTATTCACATAGAACAAAAAAGATTTCAGAGAGCAAAACAGTTGTTTATTGCATTCACAGGGCCTAGGAAAGGCCTACTGTTACCAAAGTTACTTCATCCAAGTGGCTTTCTAGTTGTAACTCCTTTATTTATTCATCAAAGGGCACAACGCCTGACAACACCATTCGGGCTCATTCTAGTAGGGCAATGGCTACATCTGCGATCTTCCAGACCTGTGCTTCCATGGATGATATTTGCACAGTGGCCACCTGGGCAAAACATCATACCTTTATCACTCATTACAAATTAAATTTGGTCTCCAGGAGAAGGGCTTCCTTTGGTGCGATGGTTCTGAGGAATATTCTCCCATGAGTCCACCCCAGATAAAGGTAGCTGAGGACTCTGTTCCACATGTGAGGAGGAGATGAAAAATTGACAATATCAGATAAAAAAGTTGTGCGCTCACCATAGCGTTCCATCTGTATTGTTGATTTTTTCATCTCTGAAAATCCCACCCTCCAACCCCCATCCTTGGATTCCTGGTTGAATGAGAAGAGGCCTTCTAGCCTTAGATTGGGTTCCATTAGACTCCAGAAATTGCCTCACTTAATGTTCTTTTGGGTGTTAAATACTAACCTTTCCTTTCTACTAATATTATCACAGCAAACAAGATTTGACATATTTGGGAGAGATGCATTGTGGGTAAGGGGGAGGTATCCAAAAGCTTTTAGGTTCCATGAGCTTACTAACAGCCAAGTTGGATCTGAGGGCTTGGATCCAAACCCACATGTGAGGAGAGATGAAAAAATTGACAATACCGATGGAACGTTATGGTGAGTACATAACTTCTTTTTCCCTGTTTGTCCTACCATGCATTAAAATAATGTCTTCTGTAGGCAAAATCTGTAGTACCCTGCTAGTACTCTCATTTTCCATATCTCATGGTCATTGATCATAAATAATGTACACATTTGTAGCCCAGTTTATCAAATTTTGGATCCATATAAGTAACCTTTACTACTTGTTTCTTCAGGTGGTCATATAACTCATTTTGACAAACATGCTATAATAATAATCATGTCACTTTACTTATCAAGCTGATGCTTGAATAATGTCATTTCTAATGATGTACTGTAAAACTTGTTTGATCATATATCCATGCTGGCATATTGTAAAAACTGCCTAATAATATTTTAAACTAAATACATTTTTTCTGAGTATTGAAATGACTGTATTTCCTATTGGTAGAATTCTAACAAAATCGTATGTTTTTATCTACTGATACCCTCGTCTTAAAGGGAAGAAATTCATTAAATATGTTTAATTAATTAGTCTGCACTTAAATTATTACCACCATAAAATAAGACTATAACCACTAAAAGTGTTTCACACTTGCTAAATAACCATTCTCCTAAAGCCCAGACATAAAAGTGTAATACCTAATTTTTCCTGTCTGATACATCACATTAATTCTACAAGTAGTCTTACCACTTTTTTTCTCATAGATTTTAATCTATCCTGTAACTGGATCAACTTTCTCCCTTTGTCCTTAATTACAACTATTTATTCTTTTTATGTTATTATATTACTAATTACATTACTAAATGTGTACAAAAAATCGGAATATAACATTTGCTTTTATAATGTAATCCTATTTAGTCTCCAACAAATTTAGAAAAAAATAACTTTTTTGTAAAATACATATGTCTGTATGTATAAAATAATCTGTAATCAGTAATAATATAAAGGATAATGATCTGGTCTGAGATTGTAATGAGTATATTATGTGTTCGAGACATGGAGGTCAAGAAATTGACCTCGAGAGCAAAGCTCAAGAGGTGAATCTTGGCATCCATGTTAAGAACACATAATAATTTGTTGTGATCAGAGATTCAATTGTAATTCTTTGTAAAGCATGAAGATTTATCTGCCCTGTGTACTACTAGATAATTAAAAATTAGATTAAAAAAATGCAGATGTGTTGCTTTGGCTTTAAAAGCCGGTAAAGCAGTGGGAACGTGGTTGACATCCTTACATATTCACTGCTTAAAGGCAGCAGTTTAATTCAAAATGTTGTGTGTGCTTTAGCAGCTAGCATGCAGAAATGGGAGTTGAAATAAAGCTGTTTCATGTCCTGCTGCTGCTGTTTACTAGTCAGTGCTGACTGCTTTAGTGCAGACTCAATGTTAGCAGCATGTAGGGGGTGTTTAGTTGTTAAACATCCCTCTAAGTGTTGTTAAGATTGGGTAACGCTGAACCAGGATGTAATTTGATTGTTTTTGAGCATAATCATGACTACTTGCACTACAAGCTAGTTGCAGTGGATTGAAAAAATTGCCAGTTCTTGTTGATCAGCACTATGTCTTCCTATGAATTCACCTATATTGAAAACATTTCTAACCCCCCACATTAATTTCTCTTTATTAGCTGTTGAATAAGCATAAAAACATCTGTAGTGTTTGGGTCCATCAACCTTAAAATAAAATACCTCTAATTGAATCTACTGTACACATGAAAAGATTTAGTCCCATATGTGTCAAGTTAGTAGTTTTATTTATTTAATTTATTTAACATTTGTTTACCAGGAAAGTCTGACTGAGACAGAGCCCATTTTCATTGGAGCCCCAGAAAGAAATGCTCCAGGCACGTCTTTGGAATGTGAGAGGAAACTGGAACACACAGAGAAAACCCACTTGAATGCAGAGAAGACATTCAGGCTCCACGCAGAAGGCACCCCCGGCAAGAACTGAACCAGTGAACTTCTTGCTGTGAGGCAACAACGCTAACAGCTGCATCACTGCATCACCCTATGTTAATAGTTAGTTAGGAATCAAACCCTGAATCTTCTGATTTTATATAATATGAATCTTTTACGTAGCCTATACTAGAAAGACAAAACTTTGTAGTCATAAATATGTCACCCATATAACAGCTTACCATAGTTTCCCTGTTTAGGTTTTAACCAGTAACTAATGATCAAGAAAAGCAACTGACTTTTTTCCTGTTACAACTTTCTGATCCAATGTTGTCTCTTTTCGTCTGATTCAACCATGAGTTTTTGGATCCAATCAGATCCAACCTCGGCACCAACTCTAAAGCTTCTTAATTCCAGGGCTGTGACTCCCATGGCCTCAGAACAAATGTGACAAGGGTGTTGGTAGCTGTGCCATCCGGCAATGTCCTAGAGAGACTAAAATAAAAAAAAGGCATAATTTAAGTATTCTAGGTGTAATTAACTTGTGCTGATTTAATACATGAAATAGCTCAGCATTTAGAGTGTCTGCCTCACAGTTCTTGGCTGTCCAGTTTAGTTCTTAGTTGGAGTGGCTTTTGTACACATTCTGCATGCCCTTCCTGTCTTTGAGTATACTAGCAATGTTCAATCAACACATAGTGGTACAACTGAAAAATATAACAGACCACATAAATGGTAAAAAGACATAAAAAATTAGTAAAACAATTATTTTGCAAGGGGTTAAATTCTCTGCAATCCCCACCCCCGCTGAAATAAATAAAGCAACTCTGGGACCACGCAACTATAGGGAAAAAGAATAAAGTTCCTTACCTCACCTTTTAAAAATCTTGCATACACAGTCAGATACCACACATAATTTATCTACTCATTGAATCGGATTTGAATAAAAACACCAGCAGATTCCTTCTTTGACAATTGGATGATTTGACAAAACAAATTGTAATCCTGTAATCATATGGGTATTCTCCAACTACTCCCAGAGTCCTATAAAGGATTATTTTTCCTGCCTTTGGCCTACTGAGTGCCAGGAGAGGCTCCAACTGCCCTATGGCAAGGAAGTGGATTAAGTGAATAGTCAGAATGAATGCATTAAATTGTATGAATCACACTTATGTATTTGCTGTTTTATTACACTACTTTTAACTTCAGTAAATGTTTGCTTGAGTTAAACAGGGAATGAGATGGGCAGGGAGGAGGGTAAGTCAGAGAAGGTATTCAGAGTTATTCAGCTGTGAGATGTGTAAGAATCGAAAGGACTGTAAAATACTGGAATAAACTGAAAATAACTGAAAAAATGGAATGAGGCTGGAATGAATGTCTATATCTTTTAATTAGCCGGCACTGTACTAAACAGGTGCCAGTCTCTCCTTTATGTGCCACATATTCTTGTACCTTTCAGAATAAAAGTCTGCATATACTGTAGTTCATTTAAAATGTTTTATTATGTACAGTGGAGGTAGATGTCAGCAATATCTGAATCAAACATTACTATCTCCAACAACAGTGCTGATAAAGAGGAATAAAGAGGAATAGACTGAATTATAATGTCCGTAGCTTCTGCACTCATTATACTGTCTGTAAATTCTGCACCCAGAATGTCAAATCTTACTCTCTCCAATAACAGTCCTGGTAAACTGAACTAGACTGAATTATTATGTCCGCAGCCTCTAAAATCGTATTCTTTTCCTCCTGAATAATATAATTAATATTCTGGAATGCTGGATATTTGACCTGACTTCTGCGCTCACTTTCAAATGTCTGTACCAAGCTTCTGAGGACTGCATTGTAATGACTTTCTGCATATCAGTCCAAATTAACTAACTGTCTCTGAAGTATCTCCTAATAGTACCAAAACCCCTTAAATTTCTACACACCCCTTTAACCTTGGTTCACAAGCCTGATACCATCTAAACAAGATCAGTTTGTACTCAATGTACTGCAGGTTCTGTTTCTTATCAATATTCTTGACTGAAGGTTATTTTCACTGATTGAAAGTGGATTCAATGAAACTTCAAGGAAAATGAAAAATATATAGGCCTGCTTTAATATGGCTGCATTTCTAGACTTATGGGAAAAGAATACTTTATTTTGCCTAACAAACTACATTTAAATGAAACCTGACTTTGCATTTCCCACTGAAATACCTGAACAGGTAGCTGTTTCTGTACTTACTTTAATATATGAAATATAAAATGAAGACACAGGCCTAACCTTCCATTTTCAGGCATAGGCATGGTCTGTATTACTAACTGTATTTATGTAGGATTTATTTTGGAATAACTGCTTCTGAGACTACTGAAGTGGGATTTGTTCCTTAATTACTTTATAAGTGTATTAATATAATCTACAAAGGATAATAGAATGATGACTAGAACTAATATAATTTTTTGACACCTTCAGTCTTAATTTTGACCACTGGATGTCACTTGAGCATTTGTGATCTGTTAATTATTTGAAAATCTTTTGGACTGAAATCTCTTAACTTTATGATTTAATTATAAATGGGCAATTCTTTAACATATGTTATAACTGCTATTAAATATTTCATATAGCCATTTATAAACCCTCTTTTTACACCTAAAATTTATATATCTTGAAGCATAATTACATACACTGTATTGACTTGTTTCTGTAAATCTTCAGATAGATTTGTTCCTAATAATCCTGTCTATTTACTTTTTTTTTAATTTCTGTGTGTTGTCATAGATGTCTGCCTTTTTACATTTGTGTCTTAAATATCTTCTAAATATCTATGTGCTGTAATAGTAGAAGTGCATTTATTAAAACCTATGCTTTTTGCATTTCACATCTATATCTTTGCATGACCTGTCAGTGTCTTTTTAACTTTCTGTCTAATGTGCATTGTATTCTGTAATTTAATTGACAAATTAAGCCTGACCTGCCATGGCTTGAGCATATTAAATAACTATTACTACTTATTCTGCAGATAACTTATGTTAATAAGCCTAGTGACTGAATAATGAAGTTTGATGTAATTGCATGCTGTAAACTGTTTAGTAATGCTTTTAGAAGTGTATAATTGAGTTTGAATGTTATTTTCTGAAGTCTGGCTGAAATGTAATATACTGAACTCATGAGTATGAATGCCATATTCTGACACATGGCTGAAATTTACACTAAAGTGATATATATATATATATATATATATATATATATATATATATATATATATTTATACTGAACATCTAAAATAGCTGTGTATAAATGTTATACTCTGGAAACTAGCTAAACAAATACTAAAGGACAACCTTTTCTGCCAGTATTAGCTGAACACAGATAAAACTGTAAACTGAAATCTGGTAAATGTTATATTCTGGAAAATAAACTATTAGTAAAGGAATACCTTTTTTTCTGTCAGTATCATTTGAACACAGATAAAAACATAAACTGAAAACTAGTATTGTTATACAATTGTCTGAAAATACAAAAACATTTGCATACTTGCTTTAACTCTAATCTGGATAAATGCACATCTGTTTTATTGACATTTTAACTTTAAGGAATACTTTCTTTATATGGCCGAAACATATTTACTGCATATTTACAGAATTGAAGAAAAAACAAAAATCTTCACTTCTGGCTTTGGTGGTCTTGAATTTCTGTAGCTACTTGACTCATGCACCACAGCTCTTGCCAAGTTTAAGATTTACTTTGCACTGTCCCTGTCACTGCTGAGGTATTGGAAAAGTTGCTTAATGTCCAAGAGTGCTTTCATATGTACAGTTAGGCTCTCCAATACCTCCCCATCCCCATTTCTGGTGGAAGGCTGTGTGAGAGATACAGTCTTTTTCTTTACTGTATTTAAAAACTTGCATTCTGGAAAACCAAACTGGAAATTATTCAGATGTCCAATTTTTGTAATAGTATCTGCATAACACAAAAAAGCAATATCAGGACCTTAAAATAACATTTGCTGCTTTAATAATTATAAACCAATAGCATTGCTTGTTGCCCTGACTTTACTTTTTTTTGCACGAAATAAACATATGCTGCTAACCCTTGTAAGTCTACTGCACACAAATTCTTACAAGTACCATGTCTGATAACGTACTATTGTGAAATAGACCTATTCTACTTGTGTCTTTCGGCTTTTCCCTGTTAGGGGTCGCCACAGCGGAACTCTGGTCCGCTAATGATTGGCAGTAGATTTTTACGTGCCGAGTTGCCAGCTCTGATGCACAACCTTCAATGAAGGTATGCCCATTCACGCATGTCTCCACACAGAAGATGCTCTAGCTGAGAATCGAACAGGACAACGTATATCTGTGAGGCGACAATGCTACCGCAGCACCACCACCGCAGTGAAATAATAAGTAAATTCTTACAAGTCCGTAACTGAACTGATAATGTTCTACAGTGAAATGGAAAGGCTGTAATTCATTATTAAATCAATCTGAAACCTCAGTGGCATTGTTTTTCCCTATCATAAACTCAAATGAAACTGAAGTGATAATGTGACATTGTATTAATTTTCAGCATTTTTTGTACTTCTGCACATTTATAAAATTAATTAAAACTGTTGAATTTTTTAAATTTACTCTGTAACTCAGGTTGTAATTTACAAAAGCATTTATTCAGTGCTACTACTGAATGCTGCAAGTATTTACCATTCCTGTCTAGAATTGTCTTGGATAAATAGTAAGAACTGTTACTGTATAAAACTGTCACTAATAATATTAAACTGATTTTACCATAATGTTTTATGGCTTACAGTACTGACCTTAATTCAGCTCGCTGAGCTGGACTGTAACCTGATAACTCAGTTATGTAGGTTCATTCTGCATGAAATATACAAAATCTTGAACCATTTAAATCTATACACATTTATTACTAGAACTGAACTGATCTGATTCTGGAACTTTACTTGTCTGTCCTTTATACAAGTATGTGAAGTTTCTTCACATAGTGAAATTATATTGTATCCTTTTACTAACATGAGATTTGAACCTGTGGCTTTACTGACACATAATATTTATGCTGCACTCTTTTGTTGCATGGGATCTGAACTTTTGACTGTACTGCCACTTTTAAAATGTAATGTTGACTTTAAATTCTACATTCTGTAAACTAGCTAAACATCATTAAATACCTGTAAATGCTCTTCTGTCTTTGTCTGTATCATGATATTATGTATGCATTGCAACACTTTACTACCATGATTCAAATGTCTTAATGTCTGCTAAACAAAACAATAACACAAAAAATTAATTTGCCAGATCTGTAACTGCAAACGCTTTATTCCGCAAATTAACTTGACTGTTATTTCTGGTGTACCATACACAGCATTTGGTTCCAGAATGGTAAATATGTATACCAATTTTAAATGTAGTATTATCCTGAAACTGTTACCTTTTTTTCTTACGGGTCATAGCATTGAATTGGAATGTCCTTTCCAGTCTATCTTTGCTTTTTTGAGAATAAGATACTGTTTCTAAAAATATAGTAACTTGTCTGCCTGCACTTCAGCTGTGGCAACTGAACCAGAATTTATTTAATCTTTAACCCATGAATCTGTGAGCTCCTGTTATAACAAATTCTTCAAATTCTGTACATTTGCACAATCTACTGCACACAAATTCTTACAAGTACCATGTCTGTGTACTAATGTACATTTTGTAGCATTTTATTTTTCTATAAAATCTTGTTACTGAAATATAAAACAACATGTAAATCTGATAACATTGTCCATACTTAGTTTGGTACTGTTACACTCAGAACTGCTTACTGCTGTACTCTTTGACCCATCAAATCCTGACATGACTGCATTCCTGTCCTGTAGTATAGGTCATGTGCTTGTATTAATCAGTACATTATTCCACAATTTCTTTTTTGCAACAATAAAATATTGTCATTTCTCTCAACCTTAAACAATGACAGATTAGTAATCTGGTTTGATGCTAGACTGTCACACCCTTTATAGATAAGCTGAAAATCCTTTTTATAGAACTAGCAAGAACACTGACTTGAGCTGTGGTATATGTTTCTTCTCTATTTTGGCCCAAAGAACTAGTATTAACATTGACTTGAGCTATGGAATGCATTTCTTCTTCATTTTGCCCTGAAGTCTGAATCATTTATGTGGGTGTATACTTTATCAAACTGATCAAAAGCTGCACTCTGATCCTTCTTATCACCCTCAGTGCAATATTTACAATGGGTTTTGAAAACAATAAACTAGAATTTATTCCATGCTGAATATTTGAACTATATGAAATAACATGAACATGAGACATTGCAAATTTTTGCTTTGTATTTTGTCTGCAAATCTGAATGTTATGTACACTGACTGTGTTTACTTGTGTATTTACAGTACTGACACTTACTTCTGTATTTTGAATTATGCATGCTGTAACATTTACATTGATTTCTGAAGACTGTAAACTAGAATTTGTATTTAAGTCTGAAACCTTACTAATGTTAGAAACTGAATCATACTGCGAGTCATAAGAAAGTCTGTCCGTTACCTCACTCCTTACAGTGTGCTTCTGTATTTTCACCCTTTTGCATCTAGAAAGATTTAACATTCCTGAACTAATAACATTGAAATTTAAATGAACATGTCTGGAAGACAGATTTTTTAGACTGCTTTACCCAACTTTTAACTTTAAACCACACATTTACTGGTGCCTTTACTGTAGAAGTACTTCTTGACGTATTTATAAACTTTACATTTACTGATGTATTTAAATTTTTCTAAGATTTACTGTCATATTTAGCTAGAAAATGCATTGTAATAAAAATTAATGTTCACATAAGGAAAGTTGAAATTATATTAAGAAGGTAGCCAGATATTTGGCAAATTTTTAAAACTCCCTTTTGTAAGGATTCCCTTGGCTCTGTGATGTCACACTGGAAACTTGAAAGTCTGTCGTCTGCTTTTGAGATGAATTTTTCTGATATGTTGCTGTTAACTGCATAATGTCCTTTACACTGGTATCTTGGAGAGTCTAACGTTCTTTGAGACTTTGCTGTAGATTTTCTGAAACTCTGCTGCTCTTTAAAATACACATTGTAAATTTGCAAAGTTGCTGTAGGGTTTTGGGACTTAACTTTAACTATAAATATTGTTCCCCCATCGATTGTGACTCACTATTGTAAGAATTGAAATGACTGTAGAATGCTGGAATAAACTGGAAATAGCTGAAAGAAACTGGAATGAGACTGGAATGAATGTCTTGATATTTTAATTACCCAGAACTGTGCTAAACAGGTGCCAGTCTTTCCTTTATAAGTCAAATCTTCTTTTACCTTTCAGAATAAAAGTCTGCATACTGTAGTTTGGTTGAGAATGTTTTATTATGTACAGTGGAGGTAGATGTCAATAATATCTGAATCAAATATTACTGTCTCCAATAACAGTGATGATAAACTGAAATAGATTGTATTATAATGTCTGTAGCTTCTGCATTCATTATACTGTCTGTAAATTCTGTACTCAGAATGTCAAATCTTAATGTAGCCAATAACAGTGCTGATAAACTGAAATAGACAGAATTATCATATATGTAGCTTCTGCACGCATGCTCCTTTTCTACTGAATAATATAATTAATATTCTGGAATGCTTAATATTTGACCTGACTTCTCTACTCATTCTTGAGTCTCTGTACCAACCTTCTAAGGACTGCAATGCAATGACTTTCTGCATTATCAGTCCAAACTAACTAACTGTGTCTGAAGTACTTCCTGATAATACCAAAACCCTGTAAATTTCTACACACCTCTTTAACATTGGTTCCTAAGCCTCATACCATCTAAACAAGATCTGTTTGTAGTCAATATACAGCACATTCTGTTTCATATGAGTATTCTTGACTTAAGGTTATTTTCACCGTTTGAAAGTGTGTTCACTGAAACTGCATGCAAAATGTAAATCTGCTTAAATATGGCTATATTTCTAGACTTACACAAAGAGAATACTGTAGGTTCATAGGTTCATACTAGGCTATCTGCCCCAGGGCATTTATAAGCCTACAAAAAACGAAAGAAGCAGCACACACTGATATATAATTTTTTTTGGATTGGTACCTCGTACCTTCGCCTTTTCACATGGAATATGGAATAAAATACAAACCAGTATAAATATACATCTTGCACAATTAATCATATCAATTAAATATTAAATCAATCAAGTAAATCACTATTTAAAGAAAAGATATATATATATATATACATACATATAAATAAACCAATAAATATTTATAAGCCTAGACAGAGTGTGTTTGGCTTTTGCCACCCATTTTAAATTAATTCTGCTATGCCCTTTTTCGAGGTTAGTATACTGTGCCTCTGTCTAACAGTGACACAGAAGTGATACCCGGGGTAAACCTACGATCTCCCATCCACTCATCAAGATTCCTCTTGAAGAGAGTCAATGAGGGACTCTGCCTAACCTGGACTGGGATTTTATTCCAGAGTGAAGGGAGCCTCTGGGTTATGAATCTGTCCCTCCAGCATGTCCTATTTATTTCAGTGCTGAAGTTCAAGTCCCTCGAGCGCATGGCTCGATGGGATTTGGATTTTCTGAGGTGCAGCATGTCCATTAATTCCAGGTTGGACATGGCTTTATACGTCAGGCACAGATCACCTCTGAGCAGGTGGTATGCCACTGAGTAGAGCTGGAGTTTCTTTAACTGGGCAGCATATGGCATCTGTTTGAGCCCTTTGATCCTCTTGGTGAGGTACTTTTGGGGTCTTTCCAGTTGCTGCAGGTGTCTGGTAAGGTACATCCCAAAAGGGGCATTGTACTCAATTATGGGCCTGATAAGGGATGAGTAAAGAGGCACGATGACCTCCCCTGATCTAGATGTGAATCCCTTCATGATTAGGTGGGCTATATAAAATGTTTTTCTAACCACTTTGGCCACGTGGTTGTTAAATGAGAGATTGCTATCAACTTGGGTCCCCAGGTCCCTAATTACTTCTTCTGTACTTAATGGATTACCACCTATGTGGTAATTTGTGGGCACTTTGTTTTTGCCAAAGGGGATGACTATACACTTTTTGGCGTCTAGCTTGAGGCCATGGCTGTGGCACCAGTTGTCTGTTTCTATGAGGACCTTTTGGAGGATGCTTGTGTCGGCTGGAGAGTCAATTATGGCGCCCAATTTGCAGTTATCTGCGAACTTGGTCAGCCACAGTCCTTCTGTGTTGGCCTGTACCGCCGAGAAATATATACCAAACAAGAGAGGTCCCAGGACTGAGCCTTGTGGGACACCACTTGTAACTGGTTTGGAGTCTGACATGGCTCCAGCAATTCTAACCATGTGGGTTCTGTCTTTGAGCCAGTTTGCAACCCATCTAGTGACATAGGGGTTTATATTTAAGCTGGTGAGCTTATCTATAATGCCCGAGTGGGGTATTGTATCAAAGGCTTTTGCGAGGTCCAGGTAGGCTGTGTGGACCATCTTCCTCTCGTCAATGGCCTTGGTGACTGTTTCAAAGAAATTGACCAGGTTTAAGAGGCAGGATCTGCCCTTAACAAAGCCAAACTGGGTAGGATCCAGTGTCTGTAGGTCCCCAATATCTTTATTTATGAGGTCCATGATGATCCTTTCCATAGCTTTGCAGACCAAGCTAGTCAGGCTTATGGGGCGATAGTTTTCAGGATCCGTTGAGGCACCACCTTTGTGGAGAGGGACCACTGTTGCTGTACGCCACTCTTTGGGTACATATCCTGTAGTAAGGCTGAGATTGAACAGTAGTTTTATGTTTGGGTTTAGCTCTTCTTGGAGTTCATGTAGGACGCAACCCGGGACACCGTCTGGTCCCGTTGATGCTGTGTTTTTTGCTTTGGAGAGGGCGGCTCTTACCTGAGCGTCTGAGATGTCAGGGGGGCAGCACTCTGCTGGGATAGATATTTGCCCTTTTGGTGGGGAGGGGGGGAGAAGTTTGCGCTGAACCTGTCAGCTAGCATGTTGGCAATGTCTGTGGGTTCGGTGTATTTTTTGTCATTTTGGGCTAAATCTGAGCATATCTGGGAATTCCCACCCAGGTTACTAACATAACTAAAGAAAGCCTTGTGATTATCCGTAGTGTCCTGTGCAATTTTTCTCTCGAAGCTGGCCTTAGACGATTTTATGAGTGCCCGTAGTTTTTTGCTAATACTGATCAGAGATGCCTTCCCTTTTTTGGATTTTGCTCTATCATGTAGTAGCTTCCTCCTTCTATTGTATAGTTTTATTTATGGCTGGGGTCCACCAGACAGGACGTCTGCCTTTGGAGGATTGGGTCTTGGTTTTATTTGGGATTGAATGATCCATGCATTCCTGAAGGTGTTCATAGAATGTGTTTATAAAGGATTCTGCGGTCTGGGCCATATTTTCCACAGGCCCGGGGGCTTTGAAGGATTCCACCTCGGTTTTGAGGAGTGTGAAATTTGCTTTAGAGAAGTTTTTCACTGTGGTTTTCTGGGCAGGGGGTGGGGTCAGGATGTGAATATCCAGTGAGATTAGTTTATGGTCTCATCTTACTAGTGAGGGATACGCTTCTGGTCTGGAGCATAAAGTCCCCATGTTGGTGATGATCAGGTCCAGTATGTTTTCCCCTTTTGTGGGAGTGGTAACAAGTTGTTCCATAGCATTTGAGTTTATAAATTCTAGGAACCTTTGGGCTAGGGTGTTGGAGCTAGAGTAATGCTCCCAGTGTATATTTGGGTAGTTGAAGTAGTTGGAGAGACCTTCATATTTTCCAGTGTTCTCAGGAAGGCCGAGTGGGGTTCCTAGGTTTGGGAGGGTGGTCTGTAGCTGGCTATAAACTGGAAGGCAGTTTTACCCACTGTTAGTTGCACATGGATAGTCTCTGATGCTTCGTGCTGTGCCACCAACCTGGATGTGTGGGTATCTTTGACGAATATTGATACTCCCCCTCCTTTTGTGGTTCAGTCCAAGTTTTGGGGCCGAAAAGCATGGTATGAGGTATAACCTGGTAGTGCTGGGGTGCTCTCGGGAGACTTGAACCAGATTTCTGTTACTGCACAGATATCGATGTTCTCCATGCTAAGGAGAGTTTCGAGTGCGTGCATCTTGAGGTTTAGACTTCTGGCGTTGAGTAGCATTACTCTTAGTTCCTTATCCCTTGTGAAACCTATGGAGGTGGGTTTGTCTTTTGAGCCTTGCCTAAGAAAGGCACTATGGGGGTAGCAAGAGCCTTTGCCAATATTCGAAAGCCCAGGGATGACAGGTACAAGCCGTCCCTAGCAAAGCATCGTGGCTTGTTGAGCATGTCATCCCAGGCTGACAGGCATTGGATCCCCTTTGAATGACACCAATACTTAAGCCAGTTGTTGAAATTGATCATCTTGTCTTCATATTGTGGCATCATTCTTGGTGAGGTAAGATGCTACTCAAGGTCAGGGTCATACCGGCCTGGGCTACATGCTCAGAGAGCTCCTCTATGTCTCTTTTCATGTAGTCCAGGGAGGTACGTCTCAGGTCATTCACACCAGCATGGGCAATGACTGAGTCATATTTGTACTTGCCTTGGAGTGACCTGAGTGCTTGTGTTATGTGGCAGATCCTAGCGCCCGACAGGCAGCTCACCGTGACCTTCTCCTTGTTCAGCCTGGTGAGCGGGATGTCAGTGTGCCTGACTATAGAATCACCAATTACAAGTGTATCAGGTGTGTTGTTTAGCCTTAAGGGCTGTGACTGTTCGGCACACTGGCTTTGTGAGCTATGTGTTGCACGTGTTTTGTTTTGGGGTAGCGGTTGCTTGGGTGTCTGCTTTGGAGGTGTCTGCTGCTTAGGCAGATTTTTATTTAGAGCCTCCGAGTATGTTTTTGTGTGTTTATGTCTTTGGTTTGCTGTCGTGGTAGGTCTATGTGAGACTGGAATTGTAGTGAGTGTGGTTTCCTTCTCTTCCTGACTGGTTACGCCAGTACTGAGTTGAGAGAGCTTAGCCTCCAGTTTGGCTATATGGTTGCATCTCTCACATGTGTTGGAATTTGTTGGGAGGAGGAGAGGGTTGTCTGTGTACATGAGGCAGTTGTAACATTGCCTCAAGATTCCCAGATTCACCAGCTGGACCGGAGAGGAGATTGGCAACTGACCTTTGGACATGCTAGAATAGTATTGGGAATTCCTTTATAATTGAAAAAAGGGCCAATGGGGAACAAGGTACTCAAGGGGAGTTTGTGAGGGTGTAGTGCTTTTAATTTTTTTAGTGCTGACTTATATAGTTGCTTTAGTGAGCAAGTGCCAGGTAACTTAAATGCAATGTGTTACAGGTAACTTAAATGCAAAAACGACAAACAGTAACTTTCTTTCAAGTGAATACTTTTAAATGAAACCGGATTTTACAAAATGAAATGCAAACTGTATGACTAAGGAGAATTGTTGTGTCATGAAACTACTTTCTTTTGGCTTTTTTTGTATATATATATATTGATTTGTCTTTCATCATGTCAAGTGATCCTTGGATAGTTACAATTGCTCCAGAAACCAGTTTTCAAATAAATGTAAAGTTTTCTATATGTGTACTTCCAGTTCTGCTTCTTGGTCAGTATTACACCCCCATTTCCAGAATGGCACAGTAATCCTTCTATCCACAACCCCTTTTCCTATTTTTACACATGGAGTCAGGGTGTCACTTCAACAGTGACAATCATCTAGAGCCAATGTTTATGATAATTAGGGAGAAGTACTATATATGTCATTGACACCATCTAATAACTAATATTTTGCAGTAATGAGAGAGAAGTAGTAAACATGCCATTGATACAGTCTAATAATTTTTATTTCATGTATTGGTTTTTCCTTTCTTTTGTGTAGGCCATATGATCTTGTAGTTGTTCCCAAGAGCAAAGTGAACCCAGAGCACTATGTCTTTTCCCCTTTTGGTGTCCTGCATGTTTACCCAGACCAGAGTTCAGATGTTCTTAGCCTAGGGGAGTGGCATCGCGAGGCAGTGATATGGAAAACTATTCATGGAATTCCATTTTTTAAATACTTCTTGGTGAGGAAAGTTTTTTCTCGGTAAGTGACTTCTTACTTTAAGTACATTTTTCTATTTTTTTTCTATTTTAATTTATATTTGAGGTTAGACATACATCATCTCCATTCCAGACCAAACTAGCACACCTGTAATAAGGTTAAAATGTGTTAATAGGTGAGCTATATTGTCTATCATATTAATTAATTCTTATTGTTACTTTTTAGCTGGTGGAAGAATGTGAAATTGCTAAAGTTCTGGAAGCAAAAGAATTATTTACGGAACCACCTTCTGCCCGCAGTTCCACATTTTGGTGTTGCTTTGCTTCAGGTGTCCCGGTATGTTTTTACCTTCCAGTAATTAAATTTGAGCTATTATAGTAATATTGTATATTGTTTTCCTTTGTATTCAGTAGGCACTTCAGTTTTAATGTACTTAAATTTGAATTTTGAGGAAAATATTCTCAATGCAATTTGTTTTAAGAGTTCAGCCTTTAAAAGAAAAATATTTTAAGGTTTCATGACATTAAGATGAAGCTTACAGTCTTTTGATCTATAATAAAGGGCCCTTCTCAATGAATCTGTGGTTGGGATTGTACCTCCTTCTGGTGTAACATGGCAGTTTTTCTTTTTTGTTCTTGTTTATAGAGAGAGTACATGCACATCTCCCTGTATATCTTCTGAGGTTATGTGCCACTTTAAGATAATATACTTAACTCTTCATTTCTGTTTCTACTTCCTTCCATAGTGAAGATATTAATCCTGAAATTCATCATGAAAGTCACACTTTCAGTACCTAAAGCACCTAAGCCATCAAAGTGTTCATGTGATCACACCAACATTAGCCAGGACCTATAATGACACTGTCACAGTCTCTTGGAAGAGGAGCACCGTATAAAGCACCATCTTAAATGCCACTGATTCATCCTGTCTGCCAAAAGACTGAAAGGCAAGAAGCTGCAGGCCTACTTTCCTACTTCAAGAATGTTGGTAGTTAAGAATGACTTGCATAGGAATTGGAAAGATAGTCCATCATATGGCATCAAACTTTACTGGAAAACCATTAAGGAGCCAAAGAATCAGAGGGCAAATAGCCATCACACAATCTTGGAACTACATCTGTTCCTAGATGGTATACTAGTCTCCATACAATGCATCCTCACCCTTGACTTGTGAGGACTTAAGTTAATAACCATTTTCCACTTTTGAGGATTACTAGGAAGTCACAAAAAATGCACCACCACCAGCCATCTTGAGTGAGTTCTTCCCCTTATGTAGATAATCCCCATCTCCTGGCTGCTGCCATTAATTGGTCCATAGATTCCCTTTACCAGCTCTCAGTGGCTGAGCTTTGGACCAAGTACTCTTCTATTCATTCTTCCCCTGGGTTCCACATAGTTTGATGTCCTAGAATGAAGAGGGTCACACAGGACCTCCTTGACCTGGGTTGATGGTTCAGGGCCATGTCACCAGGCAGCTATTTTAAGGTCTGATGGGACCTGTTATTTTATGTGCAGGAGTGTAGTCTTAGGGAATTGCCATAATACCAGAATGGTACCTAGTGCAGGCTTCTTACTTCACTAGTGTCAGCTAACTATCTAAGGAGGATGAATCCCTTATCCGGTAGCCTCACTCCTAACTATTATCTATGGCTGCTAGTGAGGAGAGGTAGTAACCTGAATTTGTCTCAGCTTTAACAAAGACCTGTTGGGTTCTACATAGGCAATAGATGACCACATCTAAGAGCTGTAATGTAATCCTTAAGATAGAGTTCCACTCAGGGACCCTGCAGTCTCTGCAGCTTTCTTGAGACAGGCCCAGAAAGTACTCCTTTAAATGTCCATAGAGGTGGTATTGCCTTTAGAATTAGGGCAGGCATTCTGCTTGCACCTCTTCTTAGCTCTAAAGGGGACAGAAAGCTGCCATCTCATACTTGGCATCAGAGATGGTTTTATGAAGATGTATGTCACAAGGATCATTTCACTATGAGATCATATATGTGGGTCTACTTTCATTTATCGAAATTACACTTACCCAAATCTGTTTTCGCTGAGACGACTTCAACAAAACCTTTAAAAAACAAAACCACAAAGCAGTGGCATTTTTCAACTGGAAACAAACCACTTGGCCACCAGAGCAAAATAATGAAACAGACACAAATTAAACTCACCCACGTGGGGGGCTGTGCCCACCACCTCCTCACTAAATATACCAAGAAGGCAAAGATCACTCTAGTGGCCAACTGGTTCATTTCCTAGTGACAATTTTTAGTGCTTTGTGGTTTCACTCTTTAAAGGTTTCGTTGAAGTCAGGTAAGTGTAATTTCGATAAATCAAAGTAGACCTATATATATGGTTCTACCTTATATATATATATATATATATATATATATATATATATATATATATATATATATATATATATATATATATACACATATATACGATTCCCTTTAACAAGATCAAATTCCTATAAACTCGAAATTCATAACCCCGAAACCAGAATCTCGAGTTTATAGAAACTCAAAAATGTGAAGGGGAAATAAAAAAATAACACATTTCTAATGTTTTTGCAGAGGGGCTCCACCCTCCTGCACCCCCCCCACTTAAATATTCTTACTCCGAGATCGCACTACCGCGAAGGAAAGGGAAATCTCCCATTCCACGCTATATGCATAAGTGCAGAACAGAAGATTTCCCAGTCCTCCGCTATAGTGTGGTCACGCAGCTCTTAGATGACAGCTGCAAGTGTGCAGGGGGACCTAGCCCCCTTCAAAAGGTAACTGAACTCTTTTTTTTCTAACCCTAAACTTCCCATTCACAATTTTGAATGAATGGAAGTTTGAGATTCTGGTTTCGAGCTTATGCATTTCGATCTTCCTTTTATTCGATATTGTGAAGGGGAACTATATATATATATATATATATATATATATATATATATATATATATATATATATATATATATATGGAATTGCAATCTATACCCATGGCTGTTTGAGAGTGGGCTAATTATAAATGAGAACAACCCATATGCTTTCCGTATATTTTTTTACCTGAACAAAAAATGTTCTGATTAACATAATATTATTGTTAATCAAAAAGAGGTGTGTGTCCATCTGCCGTCTATATAAATGGATTTTCTTTATCCTACCTGCTAACTGTAAGTACAGACTTTTTTCCTGTAGATAAATGAAGTCCCCTGAAAAAGTTACCATCAAGTGCTTTTGTGGCTATCAAGCTCCTCCATGGCTACCCTTCTACAGCATTTGTTCTTGGAGAAAGATAATATTAAAAATTGTATATAATGAACTTTTTCAAAAAACAGTTTTGACAGAAAGATTAAAAATACCTTCTGTAGAACTAAAGAAATTGCAAGATGTTTGTTTTCATACTCCTTCTTAGTTAGGAAGACTAGGGCCAGATTCTTTAATGTCTACAGTAAGTGTACTAAGTATACATGATCTGTATTCAGGAACATCCCCACCGCATTTGTTTTGTTTTCTAGTCATGCGGAAAGATTATGTTAAGTGTACATGCAGTGTATTCTTTGTGGTAACATTTATGAATCCTCTTCAATATTTAAGACTGCAAGAAAATCAATAGGAAAATTAAAATTAGGAAGAAAAAGGTGTGAGTTATACTGACATTATCTCTTCATTCAGAATGGTTTACACTTAATGTAGACATTAATGAATCCCAGGGTACACTTAAAGAAAATGAACATAAAACTGATGGAGGCATTGGTAATCTGGAAAGGACAGGTAATTGTACTTCAAGATCTATTCTTCAGAATAAGAATGCTCCCTTACTGGATGCTGGAGCAAGGCTTGTTTGGGAAGTGAACCCTGCTCAACTTCCTGTACTTTCCCAACAACCTACATTTTTGCAAAGTAATTTCTATAACAGGAGACAGTTTTTGGACAGTCTATCTTCTTGTCAAAGTTATGTAGACTAAAGAAGTGGAGACTTAATGATAGGAAAAAAAATCCTTCTCCACATATCAGTCCACAAGTATTTGGGTTAGACCTTGAAACCTTTACTCCTAGAGCTTCAGATATTGCATTTTAGCAGACATCTGATCCATTTCTCGCTGCACTGGTCCTCAGGAATTAGAGGCTGCTATATTTATTGACTATGAAAGGAAACGCACATTAATATTTTAATTTAGTGTAGAAGGCTGCAACATATTTCAGGGCTGTTTCTAAATCTGGAAAAGCTCTAATGCTAAGGAATATTTTCTTAGATGGGATGCAACACAGATGGTAGAAATGAAGGATGTTCATCATATTGATGACTGCTGCAGTAGGCTTAGCTATAGGGGTTATCCTGCCAAGGATATAACAGCTGACCAGCTTCCAAAGCTTTAGGGTACCTTTGATGAGCCAAACCTGTCAGTCAGATAAAGCTGAACTGACTAAAAGATAAGTTTGGGAGGCAAGACCTTCAGAGCTTTATTGCCTCCAAAGAGTACACTCCTCTGAGGCTTTTGAGGATCGACGTTTGGCTTGTGCTGTTCCTTTGCTAGGCAGATACATTCCCTTTATAGAAAAACTTTAAACAGAAACACTCTTTTTCCTCTCAGTTTAAAAGTTGATTTAAGTAATTGAAAACATTTTTATGTGGAGAATTTGTGTTTGTTCTACTTTTGGGGGCTGGCATAGTGTTTTAAAGTGCTTTTAAATGTGTTTGCTTGGGAAAAAAGTGACTTTTTATTTTTTTGGCATTTGCTGCTTGTTTTTCCTGGGAAAGAGCCCATATTTTTGTCTTGACTGTGGAACAATCTGTCTGTCCCACAGTTGGTCTTTCTTCCAGCCACAAAAAGAAAGTATTAATCAAACAGCCTTTGCCACAGTAGGCTAGAAATTTGCCTCAGCAGCAGGTGGGTGACTGATGTCATTTGTTGTACCTCAGACTACTCCTCTTTTACCCTGAATCTCTCTGGCATAGCACCCACAGTCACTATAGACCAAGGGTTAGCCACATCCACTGCAGCTGTTGGGGTCACCACAGTGGCAAGTGAGATCCATTCATGTTGGTCCTTGGAGAGAGAAAAGGGAATGCATCCTCATTTTGTCAGACTGCTGTGCCCATCTCTATGGAAGCTGTTACTGCCACTAATAACACTGTTGCTCCACTCTTCCTGTCAATGAGAAGTAGGAAACTAAGCCTATGTCTATTCCACCTCCTCAAATGTCCTTAGACAGGAGTAATTTACTAGGTCTGGCTCAGGGTTTAATTCAGATTACTGATCCTTCTTGCACACTTTTCTGGTAAAAGAAATAATACTTCTTAAGGTTTTGTGTATCTGGATCACATTATCAGTTCTCTGCCTTACCATTTTGATTATCCACTGCACCAAGAGTGTTCATAAAATGTCAAGTTCTAGTTATAGTTGATTGCAGGCTACAGGGAATTGATATTTTTTTTCCATATTTTGACAATTTGCTTATCTTTGTAGGGTCTTTTTTCAAAGTGTCAGGAATCACTCTCTTGGGTGAGAGATCACTTACACAAGATAGGATTCCAAGAGAACATTCCAAAGTGTTTCTTGACTCATTCTCATGGGATTGTGTTTCTAGAATGTCAAGCAAACACCACAGTTCAAAGAACTTTTCTTCCAAAGGAAAAAAGTAGATCTATATCAATATATATTTCTAAGGTTTTCCACTCAGACTGCAGTCACTGTTAGGTAATACTTAAGGATTTTTTGTCTTGTGGCTTCTATGATTCTCATGATACCGCTATCAATATTGCACATAAGAAAGGTACAGGGGTATCTGAAGTCTCTTTGGTCCCAGCACCAACCTTTGTCTTTTCATACCCTAATGTTTGGGTTTGTCAGAAGAGAAGTTACTTGGTGGAGACAACAGATATTCCCAAGTCCAGGTCTTCCCTTCTCTGTTCTAGTTCCAAAGCAGCAGTCATCACAGATACCTCAGACTTTGCTTGGGGAGTAGTTTCAGGAGAGATAAAAAGTGTAAGGTTTGTGGGACACTAAGGACAGACACAAGCACACAAATATAAAAGAGACACTTGTCCTGATCAAGGCACTCAACTCTTTGCATCATATTTGGTATTCAGACAGTTTCAAGTTGTTACAGACAATACCACACTCATGTGGTGTATCAACAGGATAAAGAAGAACCAGGTCATACCCCCTTGGCAGGCTACCCATGTTAGCTTGGGATATAGATTCACAGCACAGTCTCATTCTACAGGCATCCTACATCCCATCAAAGAAAAACTGTTTGGCAGACAAGCTGAGCAAGACAAGGACAGACCCTCACAAATGGAATCTAGATCAGGGGGTCTTCCAAGATTTGATTTGTCTGTGTGGAGTTCCTTAAGTAGACCTCTTTGTCTCCTCTCTGAGCAATCAGCTGGCAAGATTCTGCTCCAGGACTCCATGCAAGAAGGCTTGGAAAATAGATGCCTTTTCTTTTCCTTGAAAAGGAATGTTCCTGTATGCTTTTCCAACATTTCCACTAATATCCAGGGTACTTCTGAAGATTCAGAAAGAATCCTCCAAGATCATTGTGGTGACTCACTTCTGGTCCGGGCAACCATGGTTCTCCATTCTTTTGGAAATGACCAAGGGCAATTACCCCAAGCTTTCTCACAGACTGGATCTACTTACACAACAACAGGGGTGTTTGATACACCCTGACTCCACTCAGCTTCAGGTGACTGCCTGGATGTTAGGGTCTTAATTCCTTTTAAGCATCTGTTTCCTGAGGTACTAATGGAGGTAAGAAAACCTGCTACTAGAAAACTGCATATTAGTAAATGGAAAAAGATTTCTAGTTAGTGCCAACAACATAACCGGCACTTATTCAGGGTTAAATATTCTTTGGTTTTACAATATTTGTGTGATTTCCTATCCTATAACCTTTCTTACTCCTCTATCAAGGTTAATTTATCCGCAGTTTCAGCATGTCTGCCCTTGAAGCCTTCTCTGTTAATGCATTCCCATGTCAAAATGTTTTTGAAAGGGGTTTTGCATAAGAGACTTCCAAGAAAATCATCTGCCTGTCCTTGGGATTGTAATTTTTGTGTTAGAGAGCTAACATGGCTGATTTATGGTTTTTAACATAGAAAGCAGTTTTACTTATTGCTCTGACCACTACAAGAAGAGTATCTGAGTTGTAAGTTCATATGGTGAGTCACCCCTATCTCTTTTTCCAAAGGGATAGGGTTTCTTAGAGACCTAAGCTTCTTTTATTCCTAAACTAGTATTTGATTTTACTTTGAGCCAAACTACCTCCCCATTTCCTTTTCTGAACCAAAAAATGAGAGAAAGGATACTCCATACCTTGGATGTCCAAAAACAAATCTGGTACTATCTTGACAGAGCTAAATCTTTCAGATCTTTTGAGCAATTGCTCATTTCTTTTGAATGAAAAAAGAAGGGACAACCTGTGTCAAAATAGACTATTTCAAAATGGTTGTCTAAGACAATTACCTTTTGTTATACTCACCACAAGAAAACTATTTCAGGCAGAGTCATGGCCCACTTTACCAAGGCCTTGGCTTCATCTATGGCATTTTGGAAAGGGTTGGATTCTAGATGTATTCCAAAAGCAGCAACTTGGTCCTCTGTACATACTTTTATAAAGCACTATAAGCTTGACCCCTTGTTTAGGTCTAGATTAGTGCTTGCAAGGACTGTTCTCCAAGGGGCTCCAGGACTCTTCTCCTTCCACCTTGCAATTGTAGTAAGCTAGGATAATCTGCCCATATAGCCTAGACTACTGCAGCAGTGATCAGTATGATGAACATAATACAATTGTGTAAATAAACTTACCATAGCAGTAGATGTTTAAATGATTATCACTGCTGCAATAACTGCTCCCTCTCTCCCTCCACCCCCTTGTTTTTGGTGTGTTTTTTTATGCCAGGGTGCAGTTATTTACTTTTTGTTCTTTCTAGCATTGTCCTTTCAGGGCTCAGCCTCCCTCTTTCTGTTGGCAAGAAAGCCCTGAAAGGCTTTGCTCCAAGCTTGCCATTTAGCCAGCTCTAATCCACCTGTCTGACAGCTTGGGCATATGGAAGGTACCCTGAAGCTTTGGAAGCTGACTGGCTGTTACATCCTTGGCAGGATATAACCCATATAGCTAAGGCTACTGCAGCAGTGAACATTTGAACATCTTCTGTGATGGCAAGTTTACTTACACAGCTATATTATCTTTGATTTCAAATTCCTTGCAGTGAATGTTCTTTTTAGAGGGAGCTTAACTTAAAGAAACATAGACACCAAGTGCTGTGAACATTGACTGTCAGTGATGGCCACTGTTTTGATGTTACAGCCTGACCCCATGTGCAAAATTAAGAAAAGGGGGGTTATGAAGGGATGGATTTCAGATGGGTCTCAGAAAAAGTTTTCTTCTCGAAGACAATGCTACTTAAAATTCATTAAGCTTGATCAGCCTTAAGCGTCCTGCTAGACCACTTTCTGTACATTGACTCCATTCATTTTGGTAAAATAAAATCAGTCTGAACCCATTACTGCCAACTAAGGCATTTTCTTGTTCTCTTTTGCACACAGGTGCTGGTGCTGTTCAGTGGGCTCTTGCAGAGGTAACCAGTGCTGTGCAGAGATCCTCAAAAAGTCTTAGTGTGTTCCCTAGGAAGAAAATGGTAGATGTCAATCATGTATTCAGTATATTTTTGAAAAAGAGACAGAGCAGCTTTTAGCTGTACAGAATCACAACTTACCTCCTCGGATAGGCCACTTGCATAAGTATGCGACATGGGTTGTCAGAGATGAGAAAACTCAGTAATCTACACTTCATATTGTAGACAAATGCCACTGAAATAAAGCAGTCCACAGACATTCATCACACCTGGCCTCATTTACCTGTCAGCCATCCAAGCAAGTATAAAGTCACATAGTTAGAGAACCAGACACCATTCTCTGTGCTAACTCATAGAGATTTAAAAAGCACTTCAGCAAGTTTGTGCCTTTGTCTACTACCTTCTTAGGGATATGATACTCTTAGGTTCATAGTTTCATAGGTGTATACTAGGCTAATGATCATTGAGGCCTTTATAAGTGTAGCCTTTCATCCCAGATGTATCCTGCTTGTTTTCTGAACATTAGAGGTTATTTTAAAGGGTATATGTAAGTCTCAGTATGATTTACATGCTGCATCTGTCCATTAGAACCATAGGTGCTGGACCTGGTGTGCATTTCTGATTTCCCATACACTGGTCCAGTTTACGCTTGAATAGGGTTGGGGAAGAATTCTGCTTTGTATGGATGGGAAGTCTTTTCCTGAGGAGGGGAATTCTCTGAAACACATACCAGATTGCCTGTCAACAGTCTGCAGGGAGTAGCATAGAGATAGGGCTTTAAGGATCTGCATATGACATGTTTACACACTGTAATCTTATGTGAGGAACCTCTGTGGATGTTCACTTATTGCATGTCCCTGGTCAGGTACATATCGAAGGAGGTGTTGTACTCAATGATACATCTGATGAAGGCTGAATAATGTCCTTCTTGGACCAAGATGCCATGCCCTTAAAAGTTGAGCAACAAAGAATGATTTCCTTTCTGCCTTAGACATATGTTGGTCAAAAGCAAAGATCTGATGTTGTCCTTTTCATTCGTTCTTCAACTGATGGGTCTCAGATCTGACCTTGGTTCTGGCTTGGCTGTATTTACTAGATTATCGTCCCCCTTTAGGGAGAGTGACAAACCCACGTTATCCCATTATTGACAACATCCTAAGCACGCAATCAGTCATGAGGGATTTGGGCACCCAGGTTGATAGCAACCTGACTTTTGACAACCATGTTTTCTACATGGCCCACCTCATAAGTAAGGGTTTCTCATCCAGAGATAAGGAGGTCATAACATCCCCATATTCTTCCATTATAAGGCCCATTATTGAGTACAACACCACCTTCGGCATGTACCTTGCAAAGCACATGCAGCAGCTGGAGACCACAAAGGTTCCTCATCAGAAGAAACCAGGGCCTCAAACATCTACCCTACACATATAGGCTAAAAGTCCTGTCCCTCTGCTCAGTTTCATACAGACTCCTCGGAGGTGATCTCTGTTTGGCATACAAAGCAATCTCAGACCCCACCTTGACAGGACTGCTGCATATCAGCAAGTCAAGCTCTACTCGAGTAACCCGCACGCACAGCCTAAACCTGGTCTGTGACATCAATAGGACTTGTTGGTGGACAGATTTGTGTCCCAGAGACTTCCCCATCTGTGGAATAGACTCCCTGTCCATATCAAGCAGAGTACCTCATTATCCCTTTTCAAGTGCAACCTGGATAACTGGATGGGAAACAGAAAATACACCCCTGGGATTCCACTTGTGTCTCTGCTGGACAGGGGCTTGGGGTGCTGACTTGTCTAAACATG
Source organism: Protopterus annectens (assembly GCF_019279795.1). Classification (NCBI taxonomy): domain Eukaryota; kingdom Metazoa; phylum Chordata; order Ceratodontiformes; family Protopteridae; genus Protopterus; species Protopterus annectens. The sequence continues at coordinate 255,840,881 of NC_056736.1, read as the reverse complement.
GGCTAAACTCTTGGCTAGGCTTATAAGGACCTTAGGGCCAGTAGCCTAGTAACTTCATATGATCCCATGATCCTATACCATCCTCCCGGCAGAGGAGGCCTGCAAAATCAGGGTTTCTGAGACTCATTCTCAGATAAACCCTTTCAGCACTCCTGAAAGGTTGCCTGACTGCTCATCTCTGGAGGCAGTTGGGCAGTGCTTGTCTCTGCACCCAGATGCCTGGGCATGAATCACAAAAGATACTTGGGTACTGAGAATCATATCCAGAGGTCATTTCATATCATTCTCACAAATTCCCCCCAATAAAAGAAGAAGCATCCCTGTTGTTTCACCCAGTCAGAGGGAGACAACAGCTCTAGAAATTCAGAAACTGCTAGACAAAAGAGTCATCTAGGAGGTCCCACCAGACCAGAAAGGATTCAGAACCTACTCAAGATTTTTTTTAGTGCCAAAGAAAACCGAGGACCTGAAAACAATTCTGGACCTCAGCAAACTGAATCAATTTGTAAAGAACTCAAAGTTCCAAATGGTCACAGTCCATTCTTCCGTTTCTGTAAAAGGACAGTTGTATGTGCTCCATCAGTCTTCAGGATGTGTACTTTCTCAAAGATACTTGCACTTTTGGCTGGGGGCTGGGGGCCAGTCACTATCAGTTCAGAGCCCTGCCCTTTGTTCTCACAACATCCCCCAGGCTGTTTACCAAATGTATGGCAGTGATAGCAGGTCACTTGAGACTACTAGGATTCTGAGAGATTTCCATAGATGACTGGCTCCTCACTGCCCTAACCAGACATCTCCTCGAGAAATCCAGGGACTACTTGCTCCATTTATGTTAATCCCTAGGCATTTCAGTCAACCTTTGCAAGTCACATATTCAACCCATTCAGAATCTGAAATTCATAGGTACTCATTTGGACACAGTCGGTCAGATAGCCTCCCTTACGGACCATCAGGTGTCAAGTGGAACAAGTTATCTCACACTATTCTCCTCCAACCAGACTGATTCTTCAGACTTTAGGGTTGATGGCAGCATCCATAATCTTGGTTCTTATGGGCTGTTTTAATATGCGCATTCTTCAATGGACTTTAGCTATTCAGTGGTCAGTTCTTCATTATCCCTTGTCTTCACCAGTCAAACTTAGTCAAGTATACAAAGAACACCTGCTTTGGTGGATTTGATCAGACAAAGTTTCTGAAGGCCATCTTCTTGTCTTTCTACACCTAGTAGCCACAGTAGCCATGGATGCTGCCTAATTGAGGTGGGGGGCACTACTTGGCAACAACAGTCCAAGGTACATGGTCCGCAGAAGAGACCAATTTGCACATCAATGCCCTAGAAATTAGAAGAGTCCTGTTAGTACTGCAGGCCTTCCAGGATGCTCTTCCTCTCGGGACAATTGTGACTCAGACCAACAACATGTCTTTGGTTTGGTACATCAACAAAAAATGGGAACCCGATCTTATCCTCTTTGTCAAGAGGCAATGAGAATGTGTTAGTGGGCAATCTTCTCCAACCACTTTCTTTTGGCAACATGCATCCTTGTCTCTCAATCAAGGTCAGCCTTGCTGCTATCTATTCACCTCTTCCCACAACAAGTGCAGGAGGTTCTTTGTGCTGATAACCCCCTCTAAGGGAGTCATTGAGAGATGCTCTAGTCCATGTCTGGCCCTCTGGTCTCTTTTACGCTTATCCTCCAATACCTTTAATTTCCAAATTCTTACAGAAGACATTTCAGTTGAAAAGCATGGTTATCCCATTGCCCCTTTTTAGCCCAGTCAAATGTGGTTCCATTTCCTTTTGTCTCAGCTTTGATGTCCACCTTAGATACTAGACCCCAGTCCAGACATTCTGTTTCATCCCACAGGGATGGCTCACCTGGACATTGTGGGTCTCAGGTTGACCACTTGGTTTTTCCAGTTCCATTGATGGTTAGACAGCTCAGGCTTTCCTCTCTGGTCTGACAGATATTACTGTCTTCCCAGAAGACCTCTACCAGGAAGATATACAAGAGCAAATGGAAGAGATTCTCTGGGATCTCCAGAGGGAATTAGATCCCTTCACCACCCCTATTCCTGCTGGCCTGGAGTTTTTAGCATACATGTTTCAAGAAGGAGCGAGTTTCTCTACTATCAAAATGCAATTACTAGCAATATCTAATCTTCATTCAGGTGAAAATGCTTCCTCTGTAACTTCATCAAAATTATGCAAGTCTTTCCTTAAAGGTACATTTTTGTTTAGGCCCCCAGAGAAGAACTCTACATCATCCTGGGATTTAACAGCTGCTTTTCAGGATTTGGCTCAGAGTCCCTTGGAGCCATCAGCTAGATCTAACTTAAATTTCTTATCTTGGAAAACTGCCTTTCTCGTGGCCATTATGTCTACAAGACGAGTATCTGAGCTTCAGGCTCTCTCTCTTCCAAATCCTCTTAATGGATCTTCCACAGAGATAGAGTTATGAACCAATCCATCCTTCTTGCCTAAAGTGACTTTGGAAGCTAATATTAACTAAGCCTGTAATTTCCCTGTTTTCCTTCCCATCTTCAATAATAAAGGTGAATACATTGATGTACATAGACAACTCCACTTTTATCTCCATAGAACAAAAGATGTCAGAAATTGTTTGTCTCATTTTCCCACAGCAAATTGGTTAAACCAGTTTCTAAAATTACCTTAGCCAGATGGGTGACAGTTTGCATATCCTTTGTTTACAGCCAACGCCATTTGTCCTTACTCAGACCTCCTAAAGCACACTCCACCAGATCCATGGCTACATCATCCACTTTCTGGTCTAGGACTTCTACTGGTGATATTTGTGCCACATATACTTGGTTTAATCCTCATACTTTTATTGCTCATTACAAATTGTATTTGACTTCCTGCTAGAAGCAGGGCTGTCTTTGGTTCCACAATACTCTTGAATATTCTTCCATGAGGGCTGCCCAAAGTTCATATAGCTGGGGACTCTGTCCCATCAATTGAGGAATGAATGAAAAAGAAACATCAGATATTAAAGTATGTACTCACCATAACTATGCATCTGTATTGTCCATTGTCAGTCTTCCTCAACTTCCCACCCTCCTCCTCCCTTCCCTTTAACACTTGGAGTGCACTTATGGTTGTTGTGGAACCTCTGCTCCAGGTTTGAGTCCCAGTCATTTCTACTAGCCTTCATTTTATCTTAGCTTATGGTAAGTTCTTTCTGTTAGTTATCAGCAGCAAACTCGGTCTGAGGTATTGCAGGTTGACGAGGGCATAATGGGCAAGGGGAGGAGCTCAAGGGTTGGATCCGAGAGTCTAGTAAATGCGCCCAAGCCAGATCTGAGGTCAGATCCAAGAACCATCAGTTGAGGAAGGATGAAAATGGACAACACAGATGCAGAGTTATGGTGAGTACATAGCTTTAATTTACTATCTACATACATCCTGAAATCCCTGACTACTGAGTCCACTCAAGTTAGATGCTATCAATGAGGTAGCTTCTTAGGGAGGTTGACTTCCCAAAGGGTACTATTATGCATCTCTTGGCACTGAATTTTAAGCCATGGCTTTGGCATCATTTATTTGTTTATGTTAGTCTTTTCTAATAGAATGTTAGTGCCTTGGTGTATTCTATGATTGCTCCTGGTTTGCAGTCATCTACAGACTTGGTCAGCCAAAGGCCTTTGACATTGGCTTTGACTTCCAAAGAGTAAGTGACAAAAAGAAGTGAGCCCAGCACAGAGTCTTGAGGGACTCCACTACTGACCAGCCTCTTTGTGAAGGTGTTCTCCCGTATCCTAACTTCCAGGATCCTATCTGAGAGCGAGCTGGCTAACCAGCAAGAAACATAGGAGTTAATGCCTATTTCCATGAGTTTGCCCAAGTAGGGTATTGTATTAAATGCTTTAACCAAAACAAGGTAAGCAGTATGCACCATTATGTCCTCATCCATTGCCTTGGGACTTTTTCAAAGAAGACTACCAGGTTGAGCAGGCGCAAAGTTAAATTAGGTTAGTGCGCGGTCTGAAGGTTTCTTATTTCATTAGTAATCATATTCATGATACTTCTTTTCATAGTTTTGCATATGAGACTAGTCGGACTTATGGGTCTGTAATTCCCAGGGTCCATAGATGGACCACCCTTGTGCAGAGGGATGACTGTTACAGTCCTCCATTCAAGTGACATAAAGCTTGCCTGGAAGTGACTCCAGAGGTCCAGACAAGTCATGCTTCAGGTTATTTAAGAGGCATCCTGGAATATTTTTGGTGCCCATCAATGAGGTGTTCTTAGCCTTAGAGAGTACATTTAGGACCTTCTTCCTAGTGATAGCTGTGGTGCTATGTTTGATGGCATTATTTTTTTTTTGGGGGGGGGGCAGATGGGGGGGTAAAACTAGAGTTAAATTTGTCGTCCAGCAGCTTTACTACATCTTCTGGCTCTAAGTAAATAGCTGCATTAACAATCAGTTCTGCACAGTGTTGTGTACTTCCTTTGAGGTTTTGGACATAGTTAAATAAAGCCTTGTGGTTGTCCTTGGTCTGGGAGGCTATCTTTACCTCAAAATTGGTTTTCTTAGACTTACTTTTTTACTACTTAGCAGTTTGGTTAGCCTGATGAGAGAGTTTTTATTTTGCTGAGAGTTGCACTTCCTAATTTTAGGTATGATTTTTTTTTTCTTTTGTTGTACAATCCATTTGTGTTTGTATTCCATCAGGGTGGTTTGTTTTTTTAGTTTGATTTGGGCTTGTTTTTGGTAGTCACTGCTATTACTGCATCTTTTAGCATGATCGTACAGGGTTTCTGCGAACAATTCTGCATAGGTGGCTGTGTTCTACACATTTGGAGGAGCTTGAAATTGTGTCAGGTAATAACTTAATAATAGGTAGGTTGACTTAGAGTGGATCCTAACTGTTAAAGGGTTTGCTGAGGTCACAGCACTGATTTTCATTTCAAAGGAGACAGCTTTATAATGTGTTAATGGGTCACTTTTGTCTTTCAAATTGCTTTATTTAGCTGGTGGAATAATTTAAAACTGCTAAAGTTCTGTAAGCAAAAGAATTATTTACAGAATCACCTTCTGCCCATAAGTCCACATTTTGGAGTTGCTTTTTTTTTCGGGGGTGTTTTCCAGCTAGTATAGTAATATTGTGGGTAATTTTCCTGGGGACGGGAGGCAGTATTCTGTCATATTTATATGTACCAGAGCCAGTATGTTTGTACTCCTAGTGGGCAAAGGGACTAACATGTCCAGGGTGTTTGTGTTTATGAAGTCCAGGAATCTCTGGACCTGCAGGTTTGGGGTTGTATAGGATTCCCAGTTTACAGAGAGGTAGTTAAAGACCCCCATGAATATGATATTGGGTTTAATAGTAAGTGTCTTCAGTAGATCTAATTATGAACTATGGATTTTGTGGTTCATAGAGGGTGTGATCTATAGTTTTCAAGGATATCCAATGGGACTCCACTTGTAATAATCTGCACTTGGAGAAGAAGTGCATCATCTTCTTTTGCCAGCCCTGAAGTGTATTTGTTTTTGATGTAGATCAAGACAACTCCAACTTTAGTCTTTGCCTGTGCAGTAGCTCATATAAATCTGTGGAAGGCATTGTATATCTGTACTGCCAGGGTGCTCTCCACGGCTTTAAACTATGTCGTGGTAACTGCACAGATGTCTGTATTCTCCAAGATGAGGAGAACTTGGAGGGAATGAAGTTTCTTGTTTAGGCTCCTGGCATTGGGAAGTAACACCTTTAGATCTGCAGGTATTCAGTTTACATAAACCTAAGAAAATCAAAACGGGTACTTACATGTTTCATATATAAATGGTGCTGACAATAAGATAGCTTACAATATCAGGCCAACCTTTCCCTGTACATGCTTGCTGCTTCTTATGGAAGTGGTATGCCTTATATACAGTGCATGGTGGCCTGTGTACAAAGTACAAGGTTCAGTCATGACCTCCAGCCAGTGCCTGTGTGGAGTTTGCATATTCTCCCTGTGTCTTTTTGTAGTTTCTCCCACCTCCCAACAAACATACTGGGTGCTTCCACCTCAACCTCACTCAAAAAGGGAATTGTGGGCAGCAGCTCAGAATATTGCCTGTCAGGAGAAGAGTTGTACAGAACAACCACTTTGGGCATCAGCTGTAGTGCAGAGCATCCCTTAGATAGGAGAATATGAATCACAGACTGTGTGCTATGTCAGGGGTAGGCACTCAATGGTATAAAAAATGGTTGTTGGTGATTTGGTAACATTAACTAATGTTGCCAAGAATGAGCATGGATATTTTCCAGTGATAAGTGGGTTGTGGACCTGGCCAACCCTAACCTATGCCGCAGAAGCATACTAATGGTGGAAGGGGTCTGTGTTCCCACCACAAAGCCCAGCAGCCGTGGTTCAATAGGATACACTAGGAATGATAGGGGAATTGTGGTGAGTTAGAGGCTTCAGAAGACAGTGAGAGATGTAATCAGAATTAGTGACAGATGCATGGTAATCAGACTGCAGTGTAAGGATGGGGCAGAATTCATAATTTCAGTCTATGCCCCACAGCAGTTTTGTGATAGTGAGGAAAGAGTGCATTCATTAATGTAGCAGTTGCAGGAACTACTAGATAAAGCACGATAACAAGAGTTGACATTGATAATGGGGACCTGAATGCATATATCAAGACAGACAGAACAAAATATAAGGGCTACCTGGGACCATATGGGTGGGACAACAGTAATAAAGAAAGAGTGACCATCCTAGACATTTGTCTGTAAATGACTTGATGGTGGCCAACACATGGTTATGGAAGAGACACAGGCAAAAGTTCACATACAAGATTGGGCAACATGCAACTTAGTTAGACTTCCAAGTAGTAAGGAAAGGACATTGGGACAGAATCAGGTATTGCAAAGTCATCCCCAGTGAAACAGTTGGCCCACAGCATAAACCAAAGGTTGTCACATCAGCTGCAAGTAGGGGTCAGACAAGGCCCTAAGGTCAACAGACACTCGGATGAAGAACTAGAAATTGACTGGAGAGAAAGCACAAGACTTCAAGAAAATACTCAGCGCTCTAACACCTCAGGAGGAAGAGCAATTAGATGAAGATGAAGAAGAATGGCAGCTCCTCAAAATAGCATGTGTGAGGACTATAGAAGGGATATGCAGCCAAGCCAGGTATGAAAGTAAGGTAAGTAAGGAAATCTGGTTGTGGAATGCAGAAGTTTAGGAAGCCATCAAAAGAAAGGAGTGCTAGAAAAATGTGAGACAGAAATGATGGGCTAGGCTAAGAAGGAATACTGGTTGGCTAACAAAGAAGCTAAAAGAGCAATTCCAATAGCAAACAATAAGGCATCAGAGGCACCATACTAGCTTCTGGAAAGTGACTCAGCAGATGGCTTAAAAAAGGCAAAGACCTTTCATAAGGGATGCTACCAACAACTTGCTTGCCAGTCCACAGGACATCAAAGGGAGATGGAAGGAGCACTTCCATCAGCTTTTGAAAGAAGAAAAGCATACAGAAGCTGTACTGCCCCACCAAACACAGCTACAATGAAAGAAGAAGAAAGGGAGACCACACAGAAGGAGTAAGAACAACACTAAGGAAGATGAAGTCAGGGAAAGCAGCAGGCTCAGATGAGATCATAGCAGATATAATCAAAATTTTGGGTGAGTTAGGGGAGTGATGGCTCAACAAAGAACTAATAGCAGTATGAACAGAAGAGTATAACCCAAAATGACTGGAGAATAAACATTCTAGTACCAGCATATAAGAACATAGGGGGCATTCACAATTGTTGGCAGTATAGAAGTATTAAACTCCTGTCCACTGCATTAAAGCTCTGGTGAGGGTGACTGATAAATATACAGAGTAGTAGAAAGTAAGATGGGAGATTTTGGATTCAGATCAGGATGCAGCACAACTGACCCCTTGTTTGTAGTTGAGACAGATAGTTGAGAAAAGACAGAGATGAGGAATGAGTCCATCTGGACATTCTTAGACTTAGAGAATGCATATGAGAAGACTTCAAGAAAGATGATTTTGGCAGTTTTGCTATCATTTGAAGTCCCAGAAACACAGGCTATGTACAAGGATCCCATGGCCCAAGTACAAAGAATGTTCAGACTCACAAAGGACTTCCTAATGGGAGTGGATGTGCATCAGGGTTCAGCTTTGAGCACACTGGTGTTCAAACTGGTTATAGACTACATTAGCAAACAGGACAGAGGGGATGTATGAACAAAGCTGCTATATGCAGACCTTGTGGCATTACAAGAAGACTCTGAGCAAGAACAGATGCCATCTTCTGTCACCGGTGGCCACTTAATTTCAGGCAGTACTTGTGATTAATCTGCAGAAATTCCATATATATATATATATATATATATATTTATGTATGGTCTATATATATATATATATATATATATATATATATATATATATATATATATATATATATCTCTCTCTGGCTGGGTGGGGCTGTGTGGAGTGTGTATTTGCATGTGTGTCCTCGCATGGGCTTCCTCTCTTCCTCCTCCACATTCTCTCCCCCACATTCTCTGAAGATGATGCTTCTGGAGCATTTCTCCTCCAGCTGAAAACAGGGATCTGTGGAACCTAGTCTGACCTGACTTTCCAATAAATAAATAAATAAATAAAATAATAAAAATAAATAAACACATATGAAAGCTCATACACAGTCATTTGACTTTCAGAAAAAATGTTTTAAGTGAAATAGTCCTAACCTATATATATATATATATATATATATATATATATATATATAATATATATATATGACACACACACACACACATATATATATATATAATATATATATATATATATATATATATATATATATACTTTGTATCTATATCTACTATATATATATATATATATATATATATATATATATATATATATATATATATATATATATATATATATATATATATATATATATATGAATATATAGTTAGAGGGGGCCTATTTTAAATGTTTTTAAACCATAGACATGTATATGACACAAGTGCAATGAACAGCTCTCCCACATGACAATATAAACTATATATATATATATATATATATATATATATATGGGTCTATATTATATATCATATATCATATATATATGGGTCTATATTATATGAATGAAAGTTCATATAAGCGAACGCTGCTCTAATGAGCGAAACTCCCGGACATGGAGGTGCTTGTTGTGGGATCGCACTGCAGTGAAGATTGGAATTTTTGCCCTTTCTTCGCTGTAGTGCGATCTCAGAGTTGGAATATATATTTAGCGGGGTATTGGGGGCACAGCTCCCCCACAATATTGTTTTCAATGTCCGGGATTTTCGGTCATTGAGCATTCACTTATATGACTTTAATATAGACCCATATTATAAGTGTAGTTAGGCAGCATAGGATGGTGGTTTGTAGGATGAAGTTGGTGATCAAGAAGAGGAGGAGGAGTGTGAGGGCAGCACCAAGGATCAGATGGTGGCAATTGAAAAAGGGTAATTGTGAGGTGGAGTTCAGGGATGAGTTAAGACAGGCACTGGGTGGCAGTGAAGCGTTACCAAATAGCTGGGTAACTACAGCAGAGCTAGTAAGGGCGACCGCTAGAAAGGTGCTTGGTATCACATCGGGACAGAGGAAGGATGACAAGGAGACATGGTGGTGGAATGAGGACGTACAGAAGAGTATACAGGCAAAGAGGTTGGCAAAGAAGAAGTGGGATTGTCAGAGAGATGAAGAAAGTAGACAGGAGTATAAGGAGATGAGCTGCATGGCAAAGAGAGAGGTGGCAAAGGCTAAGGATAAGGCATATGAAGAGTTGTATGAAAGGTTGGACACAAAGGAGGGAGAAAAGGACCTGTACCGATTGGCTAGACAGAGGCACTGAGCTAGGAAAGATGTGCAGCAGGTAAAGGTGATAAAGGATAATGAGGGAAACATACTCACAAGCGAGGAGAGTGTGTTGAGGAGATGGAAAGAGTACTTTGAGGAGTTGATGAATGAAGAGAATGAGAGGGAGAGAAGGTTGGATGATGTAGGGATAGTGAATCATGAAGTACAATGGATTAGCAAGGAGGAAGTAAGGATAGCTATGAAGAGAATGAAGAATGGAAAGGCTGTTGGCCCAGATGACATACCTGTGGAAGCATGGAGGTGTTTAGGTGAAATGGCAGTGGAGTTTTTAACCACATTGTTTAATGAAATCTTAGAAAGTGAGAGGATGCCTGAGGAATGGAGAAAAAGTGTTTTGGTACCGATTTTTAAGAATAAGGGTGATGTGCAGAGCTGTAGTAACTACAGAGGGATTAAATTGATCAGTCACAGCATGAAGTTATGGGAAAGAGTAGTGGAAGCTAGGTTAAGAAGGGATGTGATGATTAGTGAACAGCAGTATGGTTTCATGCTGGGAAAGAGCACTACAGATGTGATGTTTGCTCTGAGATTGTTGATGGAGAAGTACAGAAAATGTCAGAAAGAGTTGCATTGTGTTTTTGTAGACTTAGAGAAAGCATATGGCAGGGTGCCTAGAGAGGAGTTGTGGTATTGTATGAGGAAGTCAGGAGTGTCAGAGAAGTATGTAAGAGTGGTACAGGATATGTACGAGGGTAGTGTGACAGCGGTGAGGTCTGTGGTGGGAGTGACGGATGCGTTTAAGGTGGAGGTGGGGTTACATCAAGGATCAGCTCTGAGCCCTTTCTTATTTGCAATGGTGATGGACAGGTTGACAGACGAGATCAGACAGGAGTCCCCATGGACCATGATGTTTGCAGATGACATTGTGATCTGTAGTGAGAGTAGGGAACAGGTGGAGGAGACCCTGGAGAAATGGAGATATGCTCTAGAGAGAAGAGGAATAAAGGTCAGCAGGACTAAGACAGAATATATGTGTGTGAATGAGAGGGAGGATAGAGGAATGGTGAGGATGCAAGGAGTAGAATTGGCAAAGGTGGATGAGTTTAAATACTTGGGGTCAGTAGTTCAGAGTAAAGGTGAGTGTGGAAGAGAGGTGAAGAAGAGAGTACAGGCAGGATGGAGTGGGTGGAGAAATGTGTCAGGAGTGATTTCTGACAGACGAGTACCTGTAAGAGTGAAAGGGAAGGTCTACAAGAGGGTAGTGAGACCAGCTATGTTATATGGGTTGGAGACAGTGGCATTGACAAAAAGGCAGGAGTTTGAGCTGGATGTGGCAGAGTTAAAGATGTTAAGATTTGCACTGGGTGTGACGAGGGTGGACAGGAGTAGGAATAGGTATATTAGAGGGTCAGCCCAGGTTGGAAGGTTTGGAGAAAAAGCCAGAGAGGCAAGATTATGTTGGTTTGGACATGTGCTGAGAAGGGATGCTGAGTATATTGGGAAAAAGATGCTAAGGATGAAGTTACCAGGTAACAGGAAAAGAGGAAGGCCTAAGATAAGGTTTATGGATGTGGTGAGAGAGGACATGCAGGTGGTTGGTGTGACAGAGCAAGATGCAGAGGACAGGAAGAAATGGAAACAGGTGATCTGCTGTGGCGACCCCTAACGGGAACAGCTGAAAGAAGATGATGATGATGATGATATATATATATATATATATATATATATATATATATATATATATATATATATATATATATTTATTTATTAATTACCATCCATGTAATTTTTTCAAGTATTCAGTCTGTCATGGAACTAATAATTATGTTGCATTTAATTTGTAAATGCCAGATAAGGGTGGGGTGGGGTAGTTCTAATGGATACAATTTTGTATGAAGGTAAGATGCTGGAATTGTTGGGAGATACAAACACCTATATGATGGTATCAAGAAATGAGATCTATATTGCCTACAGGAGAATTAATTTAATTCTTCAGGACCTGCTCTTTGAAGGGTTGATTGATCTAGAGACCTTAAATTATTTAGTAATGACACACGCAGAATCCCCACAATATTTAGCATCCCCAAGGTCCATAAGAACATTGTAGACCCTCCCCCCTTTTAGACCCATAGTGGCAGCACATGGCTCCAAAACAACACCCTTGGCCAAATTTCTTGACTTGTAAGTTAAAACAACTCTGGGGAACCGAAAACGAGATTTTGAAAAACTCCTGGGATTTCCTTAGAAATATACCACTATGTGATGAGCCGGGTACATTAATCTTTGTAACTATTGATGTTAAGTTGTCATTCTCGCCTTCATTCTTGCTGGATGGGTTCGGAGCCGATCCTCGGCTCCGTCTTGGTTTATACTATAGCTCGAGAGCTATTTTTTACCGGCTCGAGGCAGCCCTATATCCCACAATACCATGCGCTAACTCCCCAGATCTTGTTTGCCGCTTCGCTGCGAGGTTGCCTTTTTTTGCCTGCTCAGGTCAGTAAAAGAAATTTTAGTAAATTCTTCAAAACTTCAGGTTAGTTTTTGTCAGATTAGTTCCCATTGATATAGTTTTACCTAAATTACCTATTAGTAATTTTTTCATTAAGCCCTACCCACCCCTTTAGTTAAACTTTCTAATTGGGCCTACAGGCTGTTTTTGTTTTCTCTCCCCCATTATTGTGTGTGTGAGTTGTTGTTTTAGTCAGCCCCTTAACTTCCCCTTGGTGTGAAAGTTGAGTGAGTGGTTGTGCTGACTGTGTTACTGTTTTTTAGGGTAACTATGTCTAAAGAAGCAAAGGTCTCGGGATTCAAGAAGTGTGACTCGTGCTGTCAGAAAATGTCTCTGACAGACAGTCACACTGCTTGGGACCTTTGCACCTGCAGGACTCTTGTTCTGTCTGCCACGGATTTAGTTCAAGAGTCCTGCAGGAGTGTCGTAATAAACTTATTTTGAGGGGCTTATTGAAGCCCGATGACTCCCCGTCCAAGTCTGGCTTGGGGAAGTCGTCTAAACCCGCCAAGCCCTCGGCTCCAGCTTCTGAGTTGAGGGCTGGCGAAACTGAGATTGCTCCGACATCGGCTCCAGTCGGAGCCGATGTGAGCAAGATCGTACCTGCTCCAAAACCTGTATCAGAGCCGACATCAGCACGCAAGCGCTCTAGATCCCCTTCATTAGAGTCCGTCCGATCGGCTCCAAGAGCACCCCTTCTATCGGAGCAGAGTTATAGGACTCATTCCTCCAGGTCGTCTAGGCTTTCCGACCACGATATTGACAGGGTGGTCAGTAGACTCATAAAATCTCAAGCACTGGCCCAAATACTCCAGAGCCCATCTCACCAGACTGTGGCCCCCTCGCTGCCGCCTTCGATTCCTCCTCCGACTCTCCAGTCGAGTTCGGAGCCGGAGTTTGTCGGAATCGTAACCTTGCCCACGTCGGAGCCGATACTTCCACCTTTGGCTCCGGCATCGTTGGCTCCGGCTTCTTCATCAGTACCGTCTGCGGAGAAGTCCGGGCACCGAGACTCCATTGTCGGCTCCAAGGGGGCGAGTGGCATCGGACCCTTGTCCGACCCCGCTCTCTCTCTCGGAGCGTCAGCTCTGGTTAGTTCGGCCCCGACATCATTCTCGGAGCCTTCTCTGTCAGTGCCGGGGGCGGTTCTGGTGTCTTCGGAGCCAGGACTGTCTTTGGTGCCTGATAGGGGGGCTTTCGAGGTGATGAGGAGCATGCTGGATCCAGTGTCCGCTCCAAGGTTGGGTTCTTCAGCTCCTCCCTTCATAGTGCCTGTTACGGTCTCTGGCCATCCTCTTGCAACTGATAGCAGAGATCCAACGCATAGGGTACCCACTTTGGGTGTCTCATCCTCATCCAAGGCCTCTCCTGAAGCTTCAGGAGAGCCACCTAGGAAAAGAAAGTGCAAGAGGAAGCACTTAGACTCCCCTGAGTCTGTAACCTCGGACTCCGACTTGGATGAGCTGGAGGGCTCCCCCAGATCCCCCTCTGAAGATGTCTCCTTTTCAGACATACTAGAAATCCTGAAACAGAGGGGGAATTGGTCCCCACTCAAACCCTCCGAGGACGAGTCGGTTTACCTTGATGACTTTGGATCTCACCCTTCCACCTCTTGGGTGTCCCCCCCTTTCGATCCACTGATGGAAGTGGTGGCCAGAAAGGCGTGGGCAGCTCCTGACTCCATGGAACCTACCCCTAGGAGGCCTTCAAAATTTATTTCTGCTCCGGTGGACAAGACATTTCTCACCAAAGGTGTCTCGGTAGATGCTATGGTGGTAGCAGCTGCCACTAAGAAGGAATTAGCTGATCCTACTGTACCTGTTCATCCTCCTAACAAAGAGTCCAGGACCATGGACAGGTACGGTAAGCTGACATTTGCTTCAGCGACCTTTGCTATGCGATCGCTGAACTATTTATGTCATTTCACCCGCTTTCAGAGAGATTTGCTCAAAGAACTGGGTGAAACTGTACAGGAACCTTCTGCTGCGGGGTATCAGGACAAGATTAACTCCCAGCTGGCTATCCTGAATTCTATTGCCAATTCCTCCATGCGGCTTATCTCTTATGCAGCCGATGGAGCGAGTAGGGCCACAGGCACAGGTGTTGTGTTGAGACGTCATGCCTGGATGCAACTCTGTAATTTTGCTGATCCCTTCAAGGCATCCTTCACCAACACCCCCCTTTGATGGTTCAGAATTGTTTGGACCTCAGGTGAAGAATACTCTCACCAGGTGTGAGCAAGACGGTAAGACTCTCTCTGCCGTGGGAGTCCATTTTTCCACACCATCTAGACCATACCCCAAAGGTCAGAAGGGTGGAAAGATGTGGTTCCGTAAACCACAGGGAGTGGCACCCGCCGCATGTGGTGAAATTCCCCCTAGAGGCAGGGGGGGACAACAATAGACGCTGCCCCAGAGGCAGAGGGGGTCCACAGAACCAGGGTTCCAGGGAGTCCTTCCCGGACCAACCCTTTCAGCATCCCTGAGAAGCTGCCCAACTGTCCACCTTCGGAGGCAGTCGGGGGAAGATTATCTCTGTACCCGGAAGCCTGGCAATCCCTCTCTCAAGACAAATGGGTACAGTTAATTATATCTGAGGGTTACAAAATCCCCTTCTTTTCCCCTCCAAACCAATTGCCAAGACCCTTCCCAGACGTACCTGGACAAAGGGGTCAGGCACATCTGGAAATAGAAAAGCTGTTAAAAAAGAGTCATCCAGGCAGTCCCAGCAGACCAGCAAGGATCCGGAATCTACTCCAGGTTCTTTTTGGTACCAAAAAAGACAGGAGACTGGAGAACTATTTTGGATCTCAGCAGACTGAACAAATCTGTACAAAAGACAAAATTTTGGATGGTAACGCTGCAGTCCATTCTGCCCTTCTTGGGCAGAGACAACTGGATGTGCTCATTAGACCTACAGGACACGTACTATCACATAAAGATACATAGGCGCTCCAGGAGTTTTCTCCACTTTCGGCTGGGAGCCAGTCATTACCAATTCAGAGCCCTGCCCTTTGGTCTCACCACAGCCCCCCGGGTGTTCACAAAATGTTTGGCAGTGGTCACGGCTCACCTGAGACAAAAAGGATTCCAGGTGTTTCCATATTTAGATGACTGGCTCATCACCGCTACCACCAAGCAGCATCTTATCATAACCAGGGATTACACCATTCACATTTGCAACAGGTTAGGTATTTCCATAAATTTTGCAAAATCCTTCTTGTCACCCTGTCAATGTATAAACTTCATAGGTGCCGTGTTAAACACCACAGAAATGTCTGCAACTTTAACACCTCAGTGAGTGATAGATATACGGCAGAATGTCCACCTTCTGATTCAGTCCAACAAAGTTCAAGCCAAGTTAGTACTGAAAACATTGGGCCTCATGGCAGCAGCAATTCCTTTTATTCCCTTAGCCCGCTTCCATATGAGAATTCTTCAGTGGATGTTTTTCTCTCAGTGGTCCTACCAAAAACTTCCTATGACACACAACATATTGATAACCCGACTTGCAAGAAACACCTCGCCTGGTGGATAGTCTCCCCTCAACTTCTTCAGGGCAGACCCTTTGTTATTCCCCCTCCAGTTGCCACGGTGACAACAGATGCCTCCCTGATTGGGTGGGGGGGCATTATCAGGGCAGGACTGTCCAGGGCACGTGGCAACAATTAGAATGCCACCTGCACATAAATGTCCTAGAGATGAGAGCAGTGCTTTTATCGTTGCGAGCCCTTCAGGACTCTCTTCCCACGGGCACTATAGCAGTTCAAACAGACAATATGTCCGTAGTGTGGTACATAAACAAGCAGGGCGGAACAAAGTCCTACCCCCTATATCGAGAAGCACTCAGACTTTGGCAGTGGGCGATCTCCTCTCAATGGTTTCTGATAGCAACGCACATCCCCGGGAGATCCAACGTCATAGCAGACAGATTGAGCAGAACAATTCTCATGCCTCACGAGTGGTCCCTAAATCAAGTGGTAGTAGAGAGAGTTTTCCAGAAGTGGGGCCAGCCTTGCTGCGACCTTTTTGCAACACCTCAAAACAGCAAGTGCCTTGACTTCTTCACTCTCTTCCCCCTACCAGGCCACCCCCCCAGAGATGCTCTAGTCCACGATTGGCCTTGGGGTCTTCTATACGCTTTTCCCCCTTTTCCGTTGATTCCAAAGTTAATTAAGAAAGCAACCGCATTGAGATCCAAAATGATCCTCATTGCTCCTTACTGGCCTCAACAAGTATGGTTTCCGTTCCTGCACCGATACCTTCTGGAGCAGCCCTGGCATCTGGAACCATTTCCAGATCTTTTGACCCATCTGACGGGCAAGCTGCACCAGTCTCCAGTCCCTCAACCTCACAGCTTGGTTGCTCCACTTCCAACCATAGCCAGACTTCCCCTCATTTCTCTTCCTGTCCGTGACATTATTCTTGCCTCCCATAAGTCTAATACCAGGAAGACGTATGCAAGCAAATGGAAGCATTTCTCCATTTGGGCACAAGCTAGGTCCTTAGACCCTTTTAATGCTCCAATTCACAAAGTTCTTGATTTTCTGGCAGAGCTTTTTCATGCAGGTTCATCGGCAGCCACTATCAGAGTTCAACTAGCGGCCATTGCCAATTTCCATGTAGGACTTTCGGAAACCAGTATTATGTCTCATAAACTCTGCAAAGCCTTCCTCAAGGGCATTTTCTTACTCAGACCTCCCATTAAGGATCCTCCTCCACAATGGGACCTGAATTTAGTGTTATCTTCACTAATTCTTCCTCCCTTTGAGCCTGCAGCTTCTTGTTCTCTCAAGCTCCTCTCTTGGAAGACTCTGTTTCTAGTGGCTATAACTTCTGCCGGCAGAGTGTCGGAGCTTCAAGCCTTGTCCACCCGTTCCCCTTATTTGGTCTTTCATAAAGACAGAGTAGCTCTCAGAACAAACCCTTCCTTTCTACCTAAAGTTTCTACTGAATCAAATCTGAATCACACTATTCACTTGCCGGTTTTCTTCCCAAATTATTCAAACCGGGCTGAACAGAAAACACATTCCTTGGATGTTCATCGCCAATTGCGGTATTATCTAGATAGAACAAAACAATTCAGGAAGTAGAACAACTCTTCCTTTCTTATGCTGATGAGAGGAAAGAACTTCCAGTTTCAAAGTAACCCTTTCCAGATGGTTAGCTTCCATTATTACCTTTGTCTACGAGTTGAGACATAAACAACTTCCTTCAAAACCTAAGGCTCATTCAACCAGGGCGCTATCGACTTCAACAGCCTCTCAAGCAAGGTTACCTTTAGATGCCATTTGCGCAGCAGCTACTTGGGCTTCTCAACATACCTTTATTACCCATTACAAACTAGATATAGCCTCCAGAAATAGAGCTGACTTTGGTTCCACTGTACTCAGGAGTCTGTTACGTTGAGCCACCCAGGACCAAGGTGCTAGGGACGCTGTCCCATCCAGCAAGAATGAAGGCAAGAATGACAACTTAACATTAAGAAGTTATGTACCTACCATAACGTTCCATGTTAGTTGTCTTCTTCTCTCCTTCTTTCTTGCGCCCCTCCCTCCTGCCCCCTAGCCTAGACAGACTTGAAGGTTCTGAGATCCTTCTATTTCATGATGTTGCCCCTTTTTTCCAGGGTTCCCATATCATGACTACTATTGCCAGGGAGACTGTTTATATATATATATATATATATATATATATATATATATATAAATATATATATATATATATATATATATATATATATATATATATATATATATATACATTGTTTTTTTGTTGGTAACAAAAAATTCTATGCTATGTGTTAGCTGCCAAACAAGATCTGGGGAGTTAGCGCATGGTATTGTGGGATATAGGGCTGCCTCGAGCCGGTAAAAATATCTCTCAAGCTATAGTATAGGCCGAGTCCCAGCAAGAAAGAAGGCGAGAAGAAGACAACTAACATGGAACGTTATGGTAGGTACATAACTTCTTAATATCAAATATTTATTCTCGGTTATTCCCCATAAAGAAGGGCTTGAACTTTTTGAGGAAGCACTGGTCTTAAAAAATAAGGGAAACCAGAATGATTTTCATTTATGCTTGGTGTTGATGGAGTTGGTGTTAAAGAATAACTTCATCTTCTTTGGTGAGGAATTTTTTCAACAGATTAAGTTAGCCATGGGGACTAACTGTGCTCCCACATATGTAAATATTGTTTTATCCGTGTGGGAGTATAAATACATTTTGAATTCTGACTTTAGGTCCTGTTGGATCATGTATAAATGATTTTTGGATGACATATGTATTTTTTGGAATGACACCCAGAGTAAGTTTTTTTAATTTATGGAGTACTTGGAAACCACTACTAATTTTTTTAAGATTTATGCATCAAGTAAGAATGGACAGGATGAGTTATTTAGATGTCACCATACATAAGGTTAAGGATGGTCTTAAATCAACTGTTTATAGAAAAGGAACATACTCAAATTCTTTTTTGCACTTTTCTAGTGCACACCCTATGTCCCAGAAAAGAAGTATACTTAAGGGACAGTTTATTAGGGCTAGTAGATTGACCTCCGATGAAGGTGACTTTTAGACAGAATATGAAACCCTGTTGAAATTCTTTTTAGAAAGGGGTTACCCTAAAGAGTTGAATTTTACTATTCAGGAAGAGGTTATGTCTAAACGAGGAGGGCATTTTTACTCTTTGTCGAGTAAAGGACTACCAATTACCAGAGTACCCCCAACAGAAGACATGGGGATGAGGTTTGATAGAGCCTTTATTATGGAATATAATGATGATTCGAAGATTTGTAGAGATATTATTTTTAACGAATGGGGGAAATTTTTAGATTTCACAGACCTTTCTTCTTTGAAGTCTAACAAACTCCAGATAACATACAAGAATGGGAGCAATATTAAAGTATTGCTGGAGAAAGGGTACTCAGGTGGGACAGGGGAAGCAATCACTAGAAGGACAGGAACCTTTAAATGCGGATCGTGTTCTCACTGTGTCCGCATTCTGTATGAGGGGAGGGTTAATATTCCAAGCAGGAATATGGTGATTACGGTTGATTCCTTTTGTAATTGCAGCATTATAGGGGTTATATATGTTTCAATATGTAATTCCTGCTGTGCATTCTATATTGGGAAGATGGAAAGAAGTTTAAGGAACCATATGTATGAGCATCATAGGGATATTAGTATTAAGAAGGAAACTAACGTCCTATACAAACAGACTAAAAACTGTATTCAGGCAAAATATAAGTTTTTTGTTTTGGAAAAAGTCCCTACAGATCTAAGTGGTGGGGCATGGGAAGTGAAACTGAAGTACAGAGAGACTTTTTGGCAAGTTAAACTAGAGGCCAATCACTTCCCTGGCCTTAATGGGCACATTAATATAGCCCCTGTCTTAAAACTAAGAACTGCAAAACTGTAAAGGTGTTTGAAAGTTCCCAGCTTATAACAACTAACTATTACTATGTTACAGAGGTTGTCCACTAGAGGGGGGCATGAGTGCAAGTCTTAAGAATGAAAGTGTTTTTACACACTGTTTTTTACATAAAGTTTTTTTATTTGTATTTAATGTATTTTAACTGTTTTATTAACATTTAGTACATGCAGTTTATGATTATATTTAAAATTAAGTTGGTATATTGCACAGGGTTGTTTATGTGAAGTTTTTTTTAACTTTGTATGTTAATTGAGTTTAATGAAGTATTTTACTTGATTGGTTAGTGACAACCACAGGAAGTATAAAAGGCAGGGGGGAAGTTAATGTTCTTTTAATCTAATGAAGTCTAAGTGTGACGAAAATGTTTCTGTGTTTGACTGTGCATTAATTAAATAATTTTTTTTCCGTTTATTCAAGTATTTCTGCTTGTCCAAGAACTCTACTTTCCAGTGGTGTGTGTTAGGTGGATATATAAAAACCAACAACCACAAAACACCCCAAAGACAAAAAACTAAAAACGTAGAAAATAGTGTACGCTATACGATATATGGAACCACACCAAACACAGTGAGCCAAATATTATTTAACAGCTTTAGTTTTATATATTACAAGAACTTTCTCAAAAATACACCTACTTACAAACTTAAACCATTTAAAGACTTTCATTCAAAAAACTTAGACCAGTCATAAACAAGCTACTGACATCACTTCTTCCCCAATTCAATATGCACTTAATATTAAGATTTTCATTTAACCCAAGAAAAACATCACTTGCCAATAACAACTGCCATTCTAATTCTTTAACTCCAAGCAAGTTGTTATAATTACCAGTAAATTCCTGAATATAAAAATTCAAACTTTCTAAAATTTGTACATAATAAACTATGTTTCGCTAAAGCATTATTTTTATCTTTCTTTTTATGTTCATAAATTATTTTTGCCAGGGGTCTAGTAGTTTTAACTACATAGAACCCATGGCTAGATACTCATTTAGCAAGGTATACAATATTGGTAGAATTACAATCAAAGCTCTTAAAAAGGAATTTCAAAACCATTATATTTGGAGATAAACATTTTACAATGGTTAATAAACATACATACATAATAAACATACAGATTTTATTTATTTTCTCCATTTCTAAAATATTCATTTTGTTCAAAAAATGATGGTTCTAGTTCTTTTATAACATAATTTTGGACTAATTCCAAAAACTTGACACAATTCCTGATTACCTTAAATAATTTTCCAATTATTAGTAATAAATCAGTTTCTCTGTTAATAGGCAGTGCAAAAGTACATTGGAAATCATTGACATCATTATCATGTCTATGCTTAATAACAAAACCATATTTTAAAATTGGTTAAAACTCTTTGTATCTACTGAAGTAAATATCACTCAACATATTTTCAGCTAAATGTGTAAGACCGTTTCTAGCAATAAACATTTCCTTACATTTATTACTCTCTTCTATGAATATTTGATCAGCACTAATTATTAAAGACAGTCTAATAAATTGTCCATGAACAATATTCAGTTTCATAAAACATGGATTTTGACTGGAAATGTCTAAATAATTATTGACAGCTGTCTTTTTCTTAAAAATATTTGATTGAAAACAGGGTACTGTTTTATCCAGTTTTAATTTCAAGATCCAAAAAATTAACTTTATTACCCTTATTTCCTACAGTCAATTTTAAAAAATGAATACTTTGTTTGAGTTCATATAAAAAAAATCATCAAAAGCTTCATTAGACCCTTTCCAAATGAAAAAAACACATTGTCAATAAATCATTTGTAAAGTGCAACTTTTTTAAAACTTTCTAAATTAACTAAAATTTCACATTCTCAATAACTTAATACTAAATTTGCATAGGAGGGAGCCATTTTAGCTCCCACGGCAAAAAAAAATATTATTAAGAACAATATCTAGCAATATATAAAATTGTATTTATTTTAGTATTACTAAAATCAGCATATTTACCCAGAAATATATGAACAAACTCTATTCCTTTTTGATGGATTATACAGGTATAGAGATTCAACATCCAAGATCAAACCCAAACAAGGCTACAAAGAAGCAACAACAAATAGCAGAACTACCACAATAAAAAACAGTGTTTATTAAGCACTTTTCGTTACACTCAATAGTGAAACTTTTTCAGATAGCATCAGACACTTACGTACATCAATTTATATGAGGTTTATCCAATCACAAAACTGTTGCTGTTAACTCTCTCCCTTCCACTACTGTTTGAATTTCATGTAAAAAATATAAATAAAAGGTATATATTATAAACTTAACATATCTATTTTTATGTTAAAACTAATTTTATAGACGTTTGCTCTAACAATTTTACTCTTACCCTAAAAATAAACACTATATAATATCATCTTAGCAAACTCTTTAGTTTTAAAATGCACTGAATTGATGTCATTTCATTTAGCCTTGGGAAATGGCAAGCATCAGTATGTAGCTGCCATAGAAGTTCTAACTTCTCCAATAGTAATGACTCTGGTACACCTCTATTATTATTTCTGATTTGATCAATAGTTCTAAATTTAAAACAATGGCCGATGTTTTCCATAGTTTGCCTTGCTAGAGCGTTTTCATGTTTCTTTCTATTAATACTATATATATGTTCATACACATGCTCTCTCAGTTTCCTGTCTGGCTTCCCTATGTAGAAGGATGGATATTGCTGGCACTGTGCTAAACAAACTACAAATTTGGATTGACAGTCCAACCTTTGATTGATACTATATTTCCTATCCTTAATCTTATAATTCTTACACACTTCCATATATTTGCAATAATTGCACATGCCGCATTTATACATGCCTAACCTACTCGGGGTGGTTACACTTCCTCTTTCCAGGAGAATTTTTAAGTTTAGGCCTCTTCTAAAAACAATCCGTTGTGTTTCAAAGAGGTTATTCCTAACTGTTGGTTCATTCCTCAGTAAGTTTCAATTCTTATAAATAATGTACCTTATCGGTCCTGCTTCTAAACTGAACGTAGTTAAAAGGCTATACTGGACCGAAATGGGTTTAGTCTCACTAAAGTTAATTATATTATTATTACTAATAACATGTTGAGTTCGATCTCTCAATATTGGACTATATGTTCCATTAGTTCTTTTAGTTTGCACCTCTGAGAATAAATCCTTAACCAGGGAGCTGGGATACCCTCTCTTAACAAATATATCAAACATTTTATTGCATTCTACTACAAAGTCTGTCTCTCTGGTAATCATCTGAGCTTCCCAGACCAGTTGTCCTTTCATTACTGATCTCCTTTGATGGAAGGGGTGACAGCTGGAAAAATGCAAAAAGGCATTACTATATGTTCGTTTTATGTAGATTTTAGCTACAGATTGCCCATTATTTATGTCCTTCTTTAAATGGACATCCAGGTAAGCTATCTCTTCATCGTGGTAGCAAGAGGTGAACCTTAGGAAATCAGTGGCAGAATTTAAGTACTTAACCAATTCCTCAGCTGTCCTTTCATCCTCCTTTATTATCAGGAATATATTGTCCATGAACCTTGAAAAAAATACATTTTATTCATGACTAGGTCAACTTTTTTGATAAATTCACATTCCTAGTACTCCATGACGACATTTGCGAAACTGGATCCACAAGGGTAGTCCATCGCCACCCCGTTTTTTGGAGGATATATCTATTATTAAACAAAATATAATTATTAGTTAAAATAATCCCCAAAAAGTCCTCCACCGGGCCTACTTCTTCTAAAGATGCCACCTTTGTTCTCATAATAAAGCTTACCCATTATATTCCTTCAGTGTGAGGGATAGATAAGTAAAGATCCTGAATGTCTGTTGTTAAAAAGTTGTAATCTTTCTTAAATTCTAGCTTATTAATATTATTTAAGAATGTCCACGAGCCTTTACAAATATGCTCTTCCTGACTCACATATCTTTTTAACAAATGGTCTATCACTTTTGCCCCAGAATATGTAATACTGTTCTTGGCATTAACCAAAGGTCTCATTGGACGGTCTTCCAAATTCTTATGGACCTTTGGTATTCCAAAGAGGGCAGGAATTTGGGGGGGCTGGCATTGTCAAGTAGTTGTAAATTTCTTTGTTAATTCTTGATTCTAAGTAGATCTCACTAAGACATGTGTTAATGTGGGTATACGCTATATTTAATTCATATCTAGAAACTTCCATATCACCATCACTGTTAAGATATGTCTCCATTCTATTATTCTAGTCCTCCCTACTCATAATAACCAGCCCACCCCCTTTATCTGGTTTCATAACTCTAATTGGCAGCGTTTGCAGGTTGTGTAATGGTTCCTTTTCCTTCACATTGATATTATAGTTAATACTATTATGTCAATTAGAGTTACTAAGATTCAGTGCATTTTAAAACTAAAGAGTTTGCTAAGATGATATTATATAGCATTTATTTTTAGGGTAAGAGTAAAATTGTTAGAGCAAACATCTATAAAATGAGTTGTAACATAAAAATAGATATGTTAATTTTATAATATATACCTTTTATTTATATTTTTTGCATGAAAATCAAACAGTAGTGGAAGGGAGAGAGTTGATTAGATAAACCTCATATAAATTGATGTGCGTAAGTGTCTGATGCTGTCTGAAGAAGTTTCATTATTTAGTGTAACGAAAATGCTTAATAAACACTGTTTTTTATTGTGGTAGTTCTGCTATTGGTGGTTACCTCTTTGTAGCCTTGTTTGGGTTTGCTTCTGTTTATACTTCGTTACCAGTTCAATATTCAGGATGACCATAAAACCTTTGTCATGGGAAATGGAATATTAAAATATGTCATTTAAAAAGACACATGAATCTTTTATATAAAATGGTATTTGTTGTACTATAGGATTAAACATAAGATCTAAATATTCAGAAATATATTCTGTTTTATTTTTATGTGAAGAGCCTCTCAGTCTAAGAGGAGGATTTTCCTTATTTCTGTGCAACTTGGGAATTCTGAAAAAATTGCCAAGATGTGGATATTCAACAAACATAAACTTATATTCTTCTATAAAAATCCTTGTTCTAAAAAATCTACTAAATTATAATCAATATTTTCAAAATTTCAATTCTATTACCTCTTTATTAATTAACTAATAACAAGTATCATCACTTAAATGTTCTTCTGTTTTACTAATATATCTTTCTTGAGCAATAATTACTAACCCCTTGCCCTTGTCTACTTTCATAATGTATATCATTCAATTTTTACCGAGTTCTCTTAAAGCTTTAGTTTCCTCATAGGTTTAATTAAACCATTTTGTTCCTATAGCTTTATCAAAAGCCTTTAAAAAAGTATCAAGTGTAGGAACTAAAGTAAGATTAAAATTGTTTTTCTCCTAAGAACATTTTTATCACTAAATTCCACAGATGTAACTTCATTAAGGGCATTTTAAGTTAATTTTATATGTAAATAATCTAATATCAGTAAGAATGTCTATTAAATTTGCCCTTTGTGCTGGAATAAAATTCATTCCTCTATTTAAACTTTTTATGAATATTAGTTATTTCTAAAGAACTTAAGATGAACAATATTACAAGAAATGTTACTACTGTCATTATTATATTTCAAATTTAAAAATGGTTCTTTCCCCAGTTTCTTCCTCATCCTCTTCCTCTTCCACCTCTCTTACTGTTATTATTATTGTTATATCTTCTCATTTTAGAATTAGGAGAAGATTAAAGTTGGTAGTACTACTTTGAATCTCTTGCACAAATCTTTCAGCCCCAGAAAGATTTACAATTTCATGAATTACTTCATTATCATAATTTCTTTCATTAGCGGTATCATTTTGTAGAGGTGGAAAATTATCAGTTTCAAAAACAAAACCATTATTATCAAAAACAGGAGCTTCAAAACTGTCAAATCTGTGGAGACTTTTACTACATTGACTTTTAGACTTTTTTTACCGAATAATTATTATTAGTCCAAGTCTCTTCGTCTTTTATCAAATATGTCAGCCCCTTTTCATATAGTTCAACATCTCTTTGAAACTTTTATGTTTTTCTTGTCAACAATAGTGGAGATATGATGTGAAAGTTTAGCTGGCAATCTATCTAAAAATGTTTAACAGAATTAAAGAAAGTATGCTTTTTTATGTTTTTGTTACATTCTTTTATATCTTTCCCAATATTATCCATATTTGTCTTATTAAAATGAACTAGTACTTTAAAAACATGTAGGCCCTCCTCATTATAAATTTGTACAAGTTCATTAAAGTGTACATCTTTTTTAGTTAAACTGTTAGAAAATGTGTATGTTCTCAAATCCAGTGGCACAATTTTCAGTTGCAAACAATATTCTAAATAGTAGTTGTCATATCCGGTATTTTTAAAATTTAACAGTATCCTTTCCAATTTGAAAACCATGGACTTACATTGATAAACAGATTTGTTGACTGCAGAAGAGGAGTTGAAACCAGAATTATTCTTTCCATTTTCAAAGCCACTGAAGGGATTAGCGTCTTTTTTTTGTTAGTAGCTGCTCTACAAACTCATCTGAAGTGATGTCAGCCACCAGTGTAACATCCAAATTGCTACTATACGAACTTCCTACTCTATTAGGCCCTTCACAGATTTTAGTATTTTTTCAAAGTTTTGAAAGTCATCTGAGCCTGGTTAATGACATTGTAAAAAGATTGCATGCGGTTAAACATTTCATTCAGAATTTGATGGGTAGATATATCCAAGAAACTTTGGGTAATGACACCACAACTCACATGGCAAGGTTCTTCCATATCAGTGGAGCAAAACAAATAAAAAACAACAACCTCAAAACACTCCAAAGACAAAGCACTAAAAAACTTAAAAAAACAGTGTATACAATATATCAAACCAAGCCAAGCACAGTTAACTAAATATTATTTAAGCGCTTTCATTCTATTTATTACAAGAACTTCCTCAGAAATACACATACATACAAACTTAAACCATTAATACTTTCATTCAGAAAACTAAGACCAATTATAGACAATCTACCGACATCACTTCTTTTCGTGCTGACACCACTTCCTTCTCTAATTTAATATACACTTAATATTAAGATTTTCATTTAACCAGAAAAAACATCAGCAACCAATAGCAACTGACATCTTAATTTTTTAACTTCAAGCAAGTTGTTACAATCACCAATAAATTCCCGAGTATAATCCAGCACCAAAAATTCAAACTTTCTAAAATATGTACAGAATAAACTATGTTTCACTTAATGCATTATTTTTATCTTTAAATCCCGTATTACCAGTAGACCGAACTACAAAAGATTGAGACCGTAAACTCGACAAGTCAGTTTCCTGAAAGTTTACAAGATTGAGTTACAGAATACCTAAATGCATTGCAAAAGTTAAATTGCATTTGGTTAAATACTGTGTTGATTAAGATTTTATACTAAGCACGTAAAAAAAAATATATATAGTGGATGTTACACTGCAAGCTGCTGGTGTCACTGGAGAAATTTATGGACTTTAAACTTTAAAAAAGAAAAACAAGGGCTAATAACTGAAAGGTATCTGTTTGATTTAGAATGGACTGTTAACGTGAAAAAAAAACTTGTTGTTGTATGTACATACGTAGTGGTAGATGCAGAGGTAGAGCTGGTACTGTATATTTGCCTAGTAGTGAGCAGTTAAAAAAGTTACTTGCTCATAATAACATAGGAGTAACATAGCGTATTTGTAGTTTACCCTTTTCCTCAATGTAGTGTAACCTCGGAGTTGGTATATTGCCCGCATGGTGGGTGGATGGGGGTGCAGCATAGGAAATAAAAAATAGTTAAAGTTTTGCATCAATGGAGGGTAGGAACTTACCATTTCCTCTATGATGTTCAGTATTATAGGATTCAATCTTGTAAATGTTCAGAAAATTGACTTTTTGAGTTTATGGTCTTGGTCTTTTGTAGTTCAGTCTACTGGTAATACATGATTTAAAAGTAGACCAGTGTGTGTGTGTGTGTGTGTGTGTGTGTGTGTGTGTGTGTGTGTGTGTGTGTGTGTGTGTGTGTGTGTGTGTGTGTGTGTGTGTGTGTGTATATATATATATATATATATATATATATATATATATATATATATATATATATATTTATGGGTCTACTTATCTTGTTTGAAATTACACTTTATCAAACAAGATAAGATCGAGACCATTTTAGCAAAAGTGCACTTAGAGAGTGCACTTTCACAAAACTCAGTTTACAGATCTTGGACTACATTCTAACACTTAGTATATATAAGTAGCGAGGGCCCTGTCCGGCAAACAAACACACAGTTTAGCAGGGGGACAAGCCCTTCCCTCACCTCCCATGTGGGGGGCTGTTCCCTCCACCCCCCCCACTACTTATGTATACTAACTCCAAGATCACACTACAGGGGGAAAAGGTGTATTTCCTTGTCTCCACTGTACTGTGGCTCAGTAAACTGAGTTTCATGAAAGTGCACTTTCCCTAAACTGGGTCTCGATCTTATCTTGTTCGATAAAGTGCAATTTTGAACAATAGAAGTAGACCCATATATCTAGCTATATGTGTATATATATATATATCTATATTCATTTTATAACCTCGTAATACTGAAATATCAAATTTTAGTATCTCAAGACTATAAAGCTGAAAAACCAAAACACTGAAACCCCCAAAGCCACGAAATTCAAAATCGCGAACATAAACACACCATACACCACACAACACATACACCATCCTCCCCACACTACAACAAACAAAGAAAACACACACAAATACAACAATACAAATACACAAACGTACCCTACATATAAGCAGGGGGCAAGCCCTCCTGCACCCTCATGTGGGGGACTGCGCCTCCATACCCCCACTACTTATATATACTAACTCCGAGGTCGCACCAAATTGAAAAAGACAGTAAACTCACCACTACACACTCTACAGTCCCCTTGCATACACACATCACATATGTACAAACACCACCACTTTCAGCACTTACACACTCATACTCTTACCTACCTACCCTAACCCACACCTAAATCTTCCGAACACACTCGCAAATACTCAAATCCCTACCCAAAACCCTTAAAAAATATATTCACTTACCTTATTCTCCAGTCATATCCACACACCACAACATACATCAGGAACACAGTACATCCCACGTCACGTAGCGCACCACAACAATTGCAGATTCGACATTTCTGGATTTGCGGTTATGAAGTCACGCTATTTTGGAAATTTGGCTTTATAGTGTTGCAATACTGAAGTTCAATATTTCAGTATTTTGTGATTATAAAGTGAACCTATATATATATATATATATATATATATATATATATATATATATATAGATATATATATATATATATATATATATATATATATATATATATATATATATATATATATATATATATATATACATATATATATTATAAGCCTAACCAGTTTCCTTTTTTGTGCTCAAATTAACATATACAATTTGGTTAATGGTGACCCATAATGGAAATAACTTGGATCATACCATAAATAATAGGAGGGGACCCATTCATGGGATAGAGCATTTAGGAGCTACCTCCGGTCTATATCGCTTTGCTGAAGACTAAAAATATCGAAACTGATATGGTCGGCACCATATCAGTGAAAGGGAGAAACATCAAACATTTTAATGGAAATCTCCATAAGGGGAGATTTCTGTTTACTGCAATGTAGTGCGATCTCGGAGTTGGTATATTTAAGTAGCGAGGATGTGGGGGGTGCAGGGGGGCTCTCCCCCTGCTTATATGTAGGGTAGGTTTTTGCATTTGTATTGTTGTATTAGTTTGCAATGTTTAGTTTTATTTTTTTTTTATTTTTTATTTTCAAAGTTTCAAAACATCGATGATATGGTGTTGACCATATCAGATTCGATATTTTGAAATTTCGATGATGTGATATAGACACACTACCTCTGTCCATTGGTAGTACAAGGGGCAGTCCTGGAATAAATATTCTGTTTCCCATCCAAATATCCAAGTTGCACTTGAATATGGACAGAGTTGAACTTTGTTTTGTATGGGTGGGGAGTCTGTTCCAGAGCGCAGTATCCTTTGCAAGACATACCTGTCCCTCCAAACTGTTCTGTTGATATTGCAGAAGAGGTTTAGATCCCTAGATCAAGTACTTCTGATACCATTTTACTTGCTTATTTGCAGTAAAACAATCAGTACTGGGGGGATGCCTTGCATGCCAGATGCAGGTCACCTCTTAGTAGCCTTTAGCATACCAAGTATCATAACATGACTTTGAGGTAATTCACCTAGGACATATTGTTATCCTTGTAATAAGGTATCTCTGTTTGTGTTCCACTTCTTGCATGTGTCTGGACAGCTATTGCCAAAGGGGGCATTATATTCAGTGACTGGCCTAATGATGACTGAGTAAAGGGGGACAATGACATCCCTTAACCTAGACATAATCCATTTTTTATAAGCTGTGCAATTCAAAGTAACATTATTACAGCATTGGCTGCATGTTGGTCAAAAGTTAGGTCACTGTCTACATAGGTTAAAAAATCCCGAACAACTGGGTCATCTGTCAGGGGCATATCATAAATATGGTAGTTCCCTCAGATAGATGACTTCCGAAAGGATACAATAATGCATTTTTGGCATTTAGTTTCAGTCCATGATCTTTCCAGTAGGATGGCTAAGTCATTTGGGGATTAAGAGACTGCAACTATCTTAAAATCATCTGCAAACTTAGTCAGACAGAGCCCTTTGGCATTGGCTTTTATTTCAGAAAAGTAGATGCCAAACAGTAGAGGTCCAGCACAAAGTCCTGGGAAACTCCTCTGATGACTGGTCTCTTTGCACATGCTATAAGCATGCATATTTTGCATGCTGCACAAATGCTAATCGTGTGGTGCTTATCCAGACATATCTAGATAGTGGAAACTTTGAGTTAGCTGAAGACATTTTTGTTGATGTTATGGGTTTGTGCATATGCTATGTTGAGCTGGGGTTTTCTTCAGCATGGTATTCCCATTAGACAGAATATAACTTAGTGCATACATTCATATCCATACATTTCCTTTATTGCCACAAGTCATTGTCTTCTCCTTTACTGCACAAATAACTGGATACATCTTACCAAGAAATTATAATTCTGAAACATTATTCTCTACCCCATGACTTCATTGTTTTATTTGTATTCTATTTCATATATTTTCATGCTAATTATACTGGTAACCAGTCTCTAAAGTATTTTAATTCTACTCTTCTTTCATAAGCAAGGTCATCAAATTGTGATGCTTGTGCATAGTTTGTACATCTGTCCAGCATACTTCAAGGTCTCTATCAGTGTAGAAGCAAGCATACCTGGCGTGGTACTCTTAGAGATTATAATGTTGCAGGCATACCCCTGTCTTTCCCACTGCTCCCCTTCTTTAAATATGTATTACATTTTCAAAAATTCTTCAGATCACCCTCCATAATGTGTAATGGCCTCGTCACAGGATTATCTTGTGTGCAGCTCTGATGTCACTAAAGGTCCATTCGTGTTTCACTCTCACATCATTCCAAAATTTAATTTTCTGCTTTGCCTTGTCAACTATTGCATTCATGAAACATTTTGCCTAGTCTACCCATCAGGAAAAACAACAGGCTAGCAGCCTTTTTATTTCTTTTTATGTTAAATATTTTAAAAAAATCAACAAGGAATTCAAATAAATTTGTAAGTCATCTTTCTTTTCCGATGTCGTAAATTGAAGCAAATTTATTGCTACTATCTTCTGCTTGTCTCCTTTTACCTCTTCACGCTTATGAATTTCTTCCACTATCCTCACTCAGGCACTATACTCCCTTTTCTCTTATTAAGACCATTATATCCAATTTATCTTCACTCTTATTGCAACCTTCCTAATAGTTATTTTATTGTTCTATAAATAGTTAACATGGAGTTGCATACTTCCCTGTCTCTTAATATTAATGTCATAAAATGCATCCATTTCAGTAGAAAATTAATAATAATAATAATAATAATAGTAATCGTAATAATATTAGCCCCTATTCCAGTCATATTGATTTCACCTTCATACATTGTGGACTTATAGCTCCAGAATTAGATGGAATTGCTTTATTCTTTCAACAGAAGCACAGCTAATACTAGAATAAAAATAAATCCACCTTTTCACCATTGCGTTATCAAATATCCAGTTATTAACACTTTAATTAAAGCAATACTTTTAAATTTCTGTTAAGAAGTTAAAGCTTCCAAAGTGAAAACATTCCCTTCATGCAATATGTTCTCATGCAGTATTGGAAAAGTGTAACAGATAAATTATTTCATGGCAAAGGGACCTTATTGCATCATACCAGTACCACAACCAAGTTCTGTCAGTTTTCCATTGCCTTTATGTTGAACAAATCTGTGACTCATACCTGGATAACATTTCTAAAACGACTTCTCTGAAAATAATATTGCATTTTTCTACACTCAGCTGTGAACACTCATAGTACAACACGTTTACATAACTGTTTGTTGGAAAATAAAGTTTCTAAAATCTAGACTCATTAACTATATAATGATTCTCCTATCTTCATAAAATACATAACAGTTTAACTTTTTGATTTCATTAACTCTTAATCAAACAGGTAAATAAACATAACACAAATAGGACCTAATATTCTGCACTTTACATGATCCAGCTTAAAATAGAAGCATCCCCTTTTGCAACCCCTTTTTGCATTCACATCAACTAGACTGTTCCTCCATACAAAAAATTAATTTGATGATATATTATAGTGTATATACTATTTACCATAATTACCAGGAGTCCTAGGGTATTCACCTTCCTAACTGAAGTTATTTAAATTATGAAAAAGGTAACTGAATAGGCTCCTATTTTAATTACTGTGCACATCAGTTCCAATAATACTGGCAGATGTCCCTATGTCAATACTTACATAAGTACTTGTCCGGACCAGCACTACCTCAAACGAATCACCTCACAGCAGTATTCAGTCTGTTATGTCATACCTTAGCAACAACATTTAAACATGTTTCTTTTCATGGCAGGTTACAAACAGTGATATGAAACATATCGTAATGTGTCTCTTGCTACATTGCACAGAAAATTATCCTTTTTCTGTTCAGTTCTTGTTTGCCTATTCATTTATCTTCCACTTTCACTAAATTTGCAGGACCACCTGGATTTACAAATCCTATATATTCAATCGTCATTACTTCATAAAATTAATGTACTCACAACTCCCTTAATATTTATAAAACTCAGTACTCATTCTGGAGAAAATATTTCCAACACTACTAGGAAGGTCAACCAATAATGTATTTTCCATCTCTTACTTTCCTTAACAACATCCATAAATTGCAGCCTCTACTGAAAAGTTGTATCTGAGCACTAATGATCCAGATGGGGCATTCAACCCCTTGCAGTGCATTTATTCTCTGGCATACCTCTCAACCTCTTAGAGCAAGAAATCTGGACAAAGCCATAAGTAATAGGGGGACAAAGGCCCAAAAATAGGGGCAATTTTTAAATGTTGATGTTAAGCTGTCTATGTCACCTTCATTCTTGCTGAATGGGTTCGGAGCCGATCCTCGCCTCCGACTCAGCCTTCTACTAAAGCTCGAGAGCTATTTACCGGCTTGAGGCCTCCCCATATCCCACAATGCTAGGCGTCAGATACCCAGATCTCATTTGCCGCTTCAGCTACGAGGTTGCGAGTTTACCGGCTCCAGGTCGTATAAAGCTTTTCTTGTGTTATTACCTTTAATTTTTTTCATATACTGTCTTGTATTTAGAAATTCTTCCCTCCTAGTTTTAATTAGATTGTGGCCCCTTTTGATATCCCACTCAGAAACTCATTTTTTGTTGTTAGAGAGTCCCCCCCCCCCTTTAGGGTAGTGTTAGGCCTTGTTAGACAATTAGTGTTTTTCTTGTATTGTTTTATATATATATATATATATATATATATATATATATATACATATATACATTTGTTAGTGGCTGTAGTCTTATAGTTAGTTATCTAGTGCGTGTGTGTGTGTGTGTGTGTGTGTGTGTGTGTGTGTGTGTTGTGTTTAAGCACTAGTTACTTTTTTCCCTTTGGTATCCCATTTTTTAATATATCTAAAGATACCAAAGTTTCAGGTTTCAAGAAGTGTGACTCGTGCTGTCAGAAGATGTCTCTGACAGACGGTCACACTTCTTGTGTTTATTGCTTGGGTCCCCTACACCTGCAGGACTCTTGCTCGGTCTGCCATGCCTTCAGCCCGAGAGTCCTGCAGGAGCGTAGGAACAAGCTCATTTTGAGAGGCTTACTTAAGCCAGAAGGATCCCCAGCTAAGCCTCCGTCGGGAAAATCCTTAAAGCCCGCCAAACCATCGGCTCCCTGTTCGGAGCCATTGCAGAGCGGAGCTCCTGCCTCCTCATCGGTTCAGGCTGGAACCGACATCTCGAGACCTCAGTCGGCTCCGACCTTAGTGTCGGAACCTTCTCTGAGCCGAAAACACTCAAGGTCCCCATCTATAGAGTCTGTCCGTTCAGCTCCGAGGTCTCCATTGCTTCATTCGGAGCAAAGCCATAGGTCCCACTCCTCTCGGTCATCCAGGCTATCCGATCATGACTTGGAGAGGGTGGTCAGTAGGCTCCTAAAGTCGCAGGCCCTGGCCAAAATTTTGACCAGCCCTTTTCAACAGACTGTGGCTACCCCTGTGTCTTCTGCAGTTCCTCCTCCGACTCTTCCACTGTGTTCGGAGCTGGAGCTCATTGGGGCTTGAATTGTAGGTACGTCGGAGCCGATACCACACCTTTCGGCTCCCTCGTCGACTCCCATCTCTTCGTTGGTTCCGTCCTTGGAGGGATCCGGGCGCCGAGACTCTCTCGTCGGCTTTGAGGGGGCGAGTGGCATTGGACCCTTGTCTGACCCCGTTCTCCCTCTCAGGGCCTCGGCGCAGGTGAGCTTGGCCCCGACATCAGCCTCGGAGCCGTTCCTCTTGGTGTCGGGAGGGGTTCATGTCTCTTCTGAGTGGGGACCCTCTTCTCTGCCTGATAGGGGTGCCTTCGAGGTCATGAGGAGTGTGCTGACTCCTGTGTCGGCTCCACGATCGGCCCCTTCAGCTCCTCCCCCCATGGTGCCTGCATCGGTCTCTGTCCACCCTCCTGACCCCAAGCGTGGAGAACAGGCACTCCAGGTCACCCCATTGGGTGTATCTTCCTCTTCCGAGGCCTCCCCTGATCATTCAGAGGAGCCCCCTCGGAAGAGAAAATGTAAGAGGAAACATGTTGACTCCCCTGAGTCAGTCACGTCTGATACCGTCTTGGAGGATTAGGAAGGGTCCCCAAGGTCCCCCTCTGAGGATGTCTCCTTTTCAGACATCCTTGAGATCCTTAGGCAGAGGGGGAACTGGACTGCCCTTAACCCTTCCGAGGATGAGTTGGTGTACTTGGACGCATTTGGTTCTCACCCTTCCACCTCCTGGGTGTCTCCACCTTTCGACCTGTTTATGGAAGTGGTGGCTCGGAAGGCGTGGACAGCCCCGGACACAGTGGAACCAACCCCCCGCAGGCCCACTAAGTTCATCATGGCCCCATCTAACAAACAATTTCTGACAAAAGGGGTCCCTGTTGATGCCATGGTGGTGGCAGCAGCCACTAAGAAGGAGTTGGCTGACCCTTCAGTACCTGTCCACCCACCTAATAAAGAATCTAGGACAATGGACAGGTACGGGAAGCAGATGTTTTCTTCAGTGACCTTTTCCATGTGGTCGCTGAATTATCTGTGCCATTTCACCCGCCTTCAAAGGGATCTTCTCAAGGAACTGGGTGATACCCTTTAGGATCCATCAGCTGCGGAGTCTCAGGATAAGATTAACTCCCAGCTGGCGACCCTTAACTCTATAGTCAACTCCTCCATGTGGCTCATTTCTTATGCAGCCGATGGGGCGAGTAGGGCTGCAGGTACAGGCGTGGCTTTGAGGAGACATGCCTGGATGTGGTTATGTAACTTTGCTGACCCCTTTAAGCCTTCCTTCACCAATACCCCCTTCGATGGTTCGGCTTTGTTTGGACCACAGGTGAAGGATACCCTTACCAGGTGTGAGCAGGAAGGCAAGACTCTCTCTGCCATGGGAGTCCATTTTTCTACTCCCTCTAGACCATACCCTAAAGGTCAGAAGAGTGGAAAAATGTGGTTTTGGAAAGCCCAGGGAGTTGTGCCTGGCACATGTGGTGAGTTTCCCTCCAGGGGCAGAGGAGGAAACAGTAATAGATGTCGCCCAAGGGGCAGAGGGGGTCCGCAAAATCAGGATAGCAGAGAATCCTTCTCTGACAAACCCTTTCAGCACCCCTGAGGGGCTGCCCGACTGTCCACCTTCGGAGGCAGTCGGGGGAAGATTGTCACTGTACCCAGAAGCCTGGCGAATCCTCACACAAGACAAATGGGTACGGTCTATCATATCTGAGGGTTACAAAATCCCCTTTGTCCACACCCCTACACAAACAAACAGGTCCCTTCCAGATGTTCCACCCAGTCTATGGGAACAAGCAGTACTAGAAATTTCAAAACTGCTAAAAAAAAGGGCCATCCAGCCAGTCCCAGCAGACCAGCAAGGATCCGGGATTTACTCCAAGTTCTTTTTGGTACTGAAAAAGACAGGGGACTGGAGACCCATTTTGGATCTCAGTAGGTTAAACAAATCTGTTCAAAGAACGAAGTTCGGGATGGTCATGCTTCAGTCCATTCTACCCTTTTTGGGTCAGGTCAATTGGATGTGCTCCATAGACCTTCAGGATGCGTACTACCATATCAAAATGGACAGGCACTCCAGAAGGTTTCTCTGCTTCTGGCTGGGAGCCAGTCACTATCAATTCAGAGCCCTGCCCTTTGGTCTCACCACAGCCCCCGGGGTGTTCACCAAATGTATGGCAGTGGTTAAGGCTCACCTGAGATGGTGAGGATTCCAGGTGTTTCTATATCTAGATGACTGGCTCCTAACTGCTTCCATCAGGCATCAGCTACTGCAAGCCAGGGATTATACTATCCAAACTTGCTCCAAGCTAGGTATCTCTATAAACTTTGAAAAGTCTGCATTGTCGCCTTGTCAAGCTGTCAGCAAAAGTTCCCTTAGAAAGAGTATCAGGCATTCGCCGACATGTCCAGACCTTACTACAGTGCAAGAGAATTCAGGCCAGATTTGTACTGAAAACCTTGGGTCTCATGGCAGCAGCAATCACATTACTTCCCCTGGCTCGTTTTCACATGTGGATCCTTCAATGGATGCTTTTTACCCAATGGTCGTTTCACCAGCTTCCGATGTGTCACAACATAGTAATCACCCAATTGTGCAAAGACCACCTTTCTTGGTGGATGGTCTCCTCTCAAGTACTTCAAGGCAGACCATTTGTTCTTCCTCCTCCTGTTGCCACGGTGACAACAGATGCCTCCTTGATCGGGTGGGAGGGGGGCATTTTCAGGGCAGGACTGTCCAGGGCACTTGGCAACCTCTAGAGTACCACCTGCACATAAACGTCTTGGAGATGAGAGCGGTACTTTTAGTGTTGCAAGCTCTTCAGGACTCTCTACCCACTGGGACTATTGCAATTCAGACAGACAATATGTCTTTAGTGTGGTACATCAACAAGCAGGGCGGAACCAGGTCCTATCCCTTATGTCGAGAAGCACTCAGACTCTGGCAGTGGGTGATCTCCTCTCAACGGTTTCTGATAGCAACGCACATCCCCAGGAAGTCCATCGTCATAGCTGACAGGCTAAGCAGAGCTATTCTCATGCCTCACGAGTGGTCTCTCAATCAGTCAGTAGCGGACAAAATTTTCCACAGATGGGGTCAACCTTGCTGTGACTTTTCGCAACCCCTCTCAACAGCAAGTGCGATGACTTCACTCTCTTCCCCCTCCCCAGCCACTCCCCCAGAGACGCTCTAGTTCACGATTGGCCCCGGGGTCTTCTGTATGCATTCCCACCTTTTCCCTTGATTCTGAAACTAATTCAGAAAGCGACCGCATTGGGATCCAGGATGATCTTCATTGCCCCTTACTGGCCTTGACAAATTTGGTTCCCATTCCTGCATCATCACCTGCTGGAGCAGCCTTGGAATCTGGACCCAGTGCCAGACCTCTTGGTCCATCAGTCAGGCGGGCTGCACCAATCCCTTCAGTCTCTCAACCTCACAGCTTGGTTGCTCCACTTCCAACCTTAGCCAGGCTTCCACATATTTCTCAGCCAGTGCGTGAAATCATCCTTTCTTCACACAAATTTACTACCAGGAAGACTTATGCTAGTAAGTGGAAATGTTTCTCTTTCTGGGCGGAGGCTAGAAATATAGATCCCTTTACAGCCCCTGTCCATCACGTTCTAGATTTTTTGGCAGAATTTTTCGAGCAGGTTCCTCATCTGCCACCATTAGGGTCCAGTTGGCTGCTATCGCTAATTTCCACGCTGGCCTGTCAGAAACCAGCATCATGTCCCACAAACTTTGTAAAGCCTTTCTTAAAGGGACTATTTTACTTAGGCCCCCGATTAAAGATCCCCACCTCCATGGGATTTAAACCTGAAATTAACTTCCTTGATTCTACCTCCTTTTGAACCTGTGGCCTCCTGTTCCTTAAAATTACTCTCCTGGAAGACTCTCTTCTTAGTAGCCATCACCTCAGCTAGAAGAGTGTCGGAGCTTCAAGCCCTCTGTATTTGTCCTCATCTTGTTTTCCACAAGGATAGAGTTTCACTCAGGACTAATCCTTCCTTTCTACCCAAAATACCTTCTGAGACAAACCTGAATCAGGCTATTGATCTTCCTGTCTTTTTTCCTAACTATTCGAACAGAGCTGAACAAAAGTTACGCCAATTGGACGTTCACAGACAATTACGTTTTTATTTGGATAGGACTAAACAAACAAGAAAATCGGACCACTCTGCCTATCCTATGCTGAGGGCAAGCAGGGCCTGCCAGTTTCTAAAGTAACCTTATCCAGGTGGTTGGCCTCTATTATTACTTTGATTTATCAACTCAGACATAAGGAACTCCCCACAAAACCAAAAGCTCATTCCACCAGAGCATTAGCTACGTCGGTAGCTTTTCAAGCAAGACTACCAATGGAATCTATTTGTGCTGCAGCCACATGGGCCACTCCTCATACCTTCATTTCACATTATAAGTTGGATATGGCCTCCAGGAGTCGAGCTGATTTTGGTTCCACTGTGCTCAAGAGTCTGTTCCGATGAGCCACCCAGGACTAAGGTGCTAGGGACGCTGTCCTATCCAGCAAGAATGAAGGCGAGATAGACAACTTAACATTAAGAAGTTATGTACCTACCATAACGTTCCATGTTAGTTGTCTTCTTCTCGCCTTCTTTCTTGCGTCCCACCCTCCATCCCCCTAGCCTGGACAGACCGAGAAGAATCCCTTTTGAGGCCTTCTTCCTCTAGTTGACCTTTTTCTAGGTTACATCCTCCTCTGCCTTTAGCACTGTAGGTAATCCTTGTAGTTTGGACAGGTGTCTCCAAAAAAATTGTTTTTCGATGGTGTTAGCTCTGCCAAATGAGATCTGGGTATCTGACACCTAGCATTGTGGGATATGGGGAGGCCTCGAGCTGGTAAATAGCTCTTGAGCTTTAGTAGAAGGCCGAGTCAGAGCCGAGGATCGGCTCCGAACCCATCCAGCAAGAAAGAAGGCGAGAAGAAGACAACTAACATGGAACGTTATGGTAGGTACATAACTTCTTATTCTTACATACTTCGGAAGTTGATAGAATAACATGTTTTGCCTTAACCTGGATTATCTTAAGGGTATGAAGTCTGAGTTTCAAATGTCTGGCATTATTTTATGACTTCAATCCTCAATGATTTGCCAGAAAACCACAATTTTATGATCAACAGGCCAAAAATATGATGCAAAATTCTGGAGATTCTGTGAAAATCTGTACAGTTGAGAGGACCCTGGCTCCCATAATTGCTGCACCATCTGATTGATATTCATCATTAGATCACTGTTGCAGTAGCCTAAGCTATATGGGTCTTATCCTGCTAAGGATAGGACAGCTGGCTAGCTTCTATGTACCCTAACCAATGAACAGCTTGAGGAAAGTAGTATAAAGTTAGGGGTTAGTAAGACAAACCTTCAAAACTTTCTTACTATTGAAGTGCACTCTTCCCTGCTGGCTTTGAGTGATCATCAGTCATCTAGTGTTTCTTTGAGTCTGGGCAGATAATTACCCCATTGGGGAATACCTTCTATTTTACAATGTTTGTGAGGAAAAGTAAAACTTTTCTTTCAAAATTGACTGCTACTGGTTAGCACTAGTGTTTGTCGTGATTGTCACTAAAACATTTTTCCTCAAAATTAAAATTCTCACTCGGGAGATATGACCGACTAATCTATGCTTAGCTACCCACTAGTCAGACACCTTTTTCAGTATAGACATGAAGCAGGCTCCTGGCTCTTGAGTTCTTCCTTCTTCAATCTTTAAGAAAAAAATGTTCTGTGGGAGGCTT
The DNA here is from genome assembly GCF_019279795.1 of Protopterus annectens. Taxonomy (NCBI): domain Eukaryota; kingdom Metazoa; phylum Chordata; order Ceratodontiformes; family Protopteridae; genus Protopterus; species Protopterus annectens. Next base: position 255,800,602 of record NC_056736.1, on the reverse strand, counting down.
TGGTCTTAAAGATGGCTTCCTCTTCACCTCAGCTACAGATGAGTGACTCTGCAGTGGTCATTTCCTTAATTTTTGCCTAAAGTGTATCTTATCTCTCGCAGTACCTTTGGTGGTGTTTATCTGGAAGACACTAAGGACCAAGAAATAGGCATATCCCCTGCAGGTGTTCAGCTGTCCTCTTCAGTCAACAGAGAGACACTTTTGTCGGTATCAGAGAAGGGAGCTGGTGATGTTCTTATTTGAAACTGTCCTGAGAAGATTAATTCCTGGTGGGATCTCTCCCAGGGAAAGAAAACAGAAAGTTAGACATTTTTATTCATCTTTATTACCTAGGACAAACAAGGAGGATTGACTGGGTTTTGCTAGCATTTTATTTCAAGCCTTTCAGTCTTTACATTCTGAGTCACAGTCTGTGTCTTCCCTAAATTTAAAAAGAAAAAATATTTTCCCCTCTCTCAGCTTCTGATTCTCAGTCTGAGGGATGGGACTTAGATTTAGAATGTGTCTCTCAAATTCCTACTCTACAGAATGGGGAATCTGACTCCTGAGGAAAGTTTTTCTTTAGATTCCCCACCCGAAGTGTTATCCTTTTCTGATGCTATTGCCACAATGAAGGAGCTGTTTCAGTGTGAAGAAAAGAAGTATCAGAAACACAGCAAAAAATATTATGATTTGTTACAGCTGGATTTTCCTTAGCATTCTTGTTTTATATGCATTAGAGGATGTCTTCCTTTCAGCTAGCAGTCTGACTAACAGAGAGATACCTGCTCCCAGGAAGTACAATAAATTTTATAAGGTTTCTCAGACCACATATTTCTTTTTCAAACCCTAAATTTCATCATTCTGTGATTTCTCTGTCAATACCATCTTTAGCCAAACAGCTAATCCTATGCCTTCTGACAAAGATGGAGAGGCCTTTGAAAGTTTTGGAGAATGTTTATACTTCTTTCACCTCAGAATAGTGAATTATTAGGCTCAAATGTTCATATTCCTGCTGGCTTTCTTTGACAATATGAAAAAGTTAATTGCTGACCTCCCTTCTTCATAGACTAAGTGATCTCTGAATTCTTTAGTATCTTCTGTGTCTCCGGTGACCAAAGATTCCCTAAAATGTTTCTAATGCACTGATAATGCTGTCTCCAGAGCAGCTGCCATTGGGAAAGTGATGACATTTACCTGGATATGTTCCCAGAATTTAACAGGTGATGTCTCCCTGGATAAAGAGGTATTATTTGTCCTTTCCTTTGTTGAGGTCCTTAGAAGATTTGAGAAAGGAGGAAAGTTAATTCAAGGAGTTACAGAATGTTCAGCTCTCCATGCCAAAATACAGTATCAATGTTCTTCTTGTTCTGGTTCCTTTTAAAGGAAACAGAATAAGTAATCCCAGCAAGGTGCAGGCAAACAAAATTCCAGTAATCAATGACAAGGAGTTTCAAGAATGTAGGAAGGAGACCTTCAGATTTGAGGACAATCTGAAAAAAGCAGCCTGACTATATGCTCCATCATGTTCCTCCCATCAACACCCTGGTATTCCTGTAAAAATTTCCTAAAGTATAGGTTTTCACTTTCTTTTGTAGCAGCAGATAACTGCAAACAGTTTGAGTTCTGAGAATCATTCAAAAAGGCAACAGGCAGTAGAAGTCCCTTCCTCTTTTTCAAGGAACTCCTCTGCATCCATCCAATCAAACCTCCCTGTTTCCTCCTACCCTAGATCAAATGCTATCACTGGGGATTATAGAACCTGTTCTCCTGTATCAAATCAGAAGATAATATTCTTCTAGAATGTTTTTGGTGTCAACGAAAGAAAGAACATGGAGACCTGTCTTTTCTAAACCTTCTAAATAGTCACATTAAATTGCCCTTCTGCAGTTTCTGTCACATCTCATTTCAACTTTCCGTTTTCCAGTAACCCTGGATTTAAAAAAATGCTTATAATCACTTTCCAGTTCTCAAAGATTTCAGATGCTTTTTACATTTCTCTGTGTCTGATTTACATTTTTGACTTTCTACTTTACCCTTTGGTTTATTTACAGTTTCCAAACTACCTGGCTTCTATAATAGCTCATTGCAGGTTGCAGGATATTACAGTAATATGTTTGCCTTATTTTTGCAAATTATTTTACAAGTTCTCAAGAATCTCTGGATTGGGTAAAAGTCATGTTTCTCGGTTTTGGATTTCTTCTCTCATATTGTCTCACAGGCTAGTATCTCTGGCATGCCTCATGGATACATCCCTCATGAAAGCTTTTCTTAAATAGGACAAAATGGAATGCTGAAAGATTCGCTGTTTTAGTATACTCCAGACAAACTATGGCATCTGCCAGAGAACATCTCTGGATTCTAGATTTTATAGCCTCACCAAATCTAATGATTCCATTGGCCAGGCTTCACATGAAGAAAATTCAATGGTTCATCAAAACAGTTTTGACCCAAAAAACGATCCTTTATCTTTTCAAATCCCAGAGTTGGAGTTTGTGAAAAAGGAGATACCCTAGTGGGTGAATCGAGTTTCTCTTAATCCAGGTCTCCCTTTTTCCCTTCCAGCCCCTACTCAGTCTTTAATCACAGCTGCCCCAAAGTTTGCTTGCGTAGCTGCATACAAGGAGTTGAAGGTTCAGGGTCTATGGAACAAACAGGGCAAAGTGAAACATGTAGATGTCAAATAAATGATGACTCTAATAAATGCTCTTAAATTCCTTAATCATCTTTAAGTTCCAAGCCTCCTACTAGTAATCAATGACAACTCCAAAGTGATGTGGTACATAAACAAACAGAGGGGAGCCAGGTCCTACCCCTCTGGAGAGTAACTAAGGTAGCCAGGGAATTAGCACCTCAACACAGTCTATCCATACAGGCTACCTACATTCCTTCAGAGCAGAATATATTAGTAGACAAGCTGAGCAGGACCAGGACAGACCATAATGAATGGAAGTTACACCTTGGGGTCTTCCAGTGCCTGTACCAGCAAACACAGCTTTCCGCACTACCTAAACTAGCTGCAGATATAGCTTTACAGTATACCCAGTAGCTGCTGATACGGCTTTCTGCTGTATAATATTAGCGCATTTTGTATTTTTTTTTGTGTTTACCATTACATACCAAATAATGTATTTTGTCCTGCAAAGTCACGGCCGTTAAATGCTTTACAGCTGCCGATACGGCTCTCATTAATTCACTCTTAGCGACCTTTGTTTTGGCGGTAAAAAGCTTTATAGTATCTTTACCAGCAAATACAGCTTCTGCACTACCTAAACTAGCTGCAGATATAGCTTTACAATATACCCTTAGCGTGCTTTATTTATTTTCTGAACTTGACTATTAAATGCATAACAAATGTTTTTTTATTTGCCATTTGGGTGACTTACATGGACACTGATTGTTTCTAATGTGCATGTGATTTTGAAGTGATAAGTTTGTTACAAGATTACTGCTCAACTATTTCTGCCTCCATTTGTCTCTACCTCTCAACTTCTCTCTCCCTCTGCCTGCTCTTTTTTCCCTTCTCCCTTCTTTCCTCCATTTTACTCCGCTCTATAAGACTACCCACCTCTACTCTGAACTTACCTCTTCCTGCACTTTCCCTCGACCTATTCTTCCCTACCCTAATTTAACTTTTTTTCTCTCCTTTTACAGCTGCTCCTCCGGGTGTTCTCCCCCCTTTTGTTACTACTAAACAGGAAACCCATCCTTTTAAGAGAAGTTGTCTGTGGACAATCTGTCTGATCTACTCTACAAATACTGGAATCTTGACTCCCCATTACTAAAGAAACTCAGTGTATGTAATTAGTCTCATATATGTTATACTTGTGCCTATCTAAACTTGAGCAGCATCCCACCTTGGTGCGCTTGTAGGTAGCCTACCACAGGCCTTTGCACTGCCCCCCCAACCTTGATCTACAGTCTAATCTTTTAGTCCCCTCAATACCTCTATCTATTCTTCCTTAAACCTTACTTCTTAGAGGAACCTCTTCAAAGTGTACCTCCCTCCTTTCTCCACTAGGTGGCAGCTTACTCTAGATATAGACGACCAGATATAAACCTTTTCTGCTCCTATATTTTCTCTGCCTAGAAAGTGTCTCTGCCCTTCTCTATTGAAACAGTGCTACTTCCACCACACTCTCATGCTCTTCCTCCAAAACGTGCAACTTACCAAACATAATTTCACAGTTTAACTATAAGAAACCCTAGCTAGTAAACAGAATACCTGCACCCAAGCTGTAGCTATCCTCCTCCAGTCTCTGATTGTTTTTCTGCTCCTTTCCCGCCTCTCTTGGCTCTTCCCGCTCCATTCGCCCTGCGGGCTCACTCCGCTCCCCTACCCTACCCCCAAATTCCACCCGCCCCAGTACTCCTACATTTATTCTTCTCCCCACTAATCCCTCCCTATCCCACAACCAATCCCTTACCACCTTCCCCCTTCCTATTACCCACCTGACCCCACCCCCTCCTCCCACCCACCTGACCCCACCCCTTCCTTCAACCCACCTGACTCACTACCACTCACCCCACCCACCTAATATTTCTTCATCCTTCTCTATCACATCTAACTCCGCTATCATGTCCACCTTTCCCTTCTCATTCCTTATCTCTATATTCTTGCCCTTAGTTCTACTTACTCTTTGCCATACCACCTCCTTCACTGATCTCTATTTAATCCTTCCCCCATCTCCCACTCACAACATCCCTACATCTCACTTTCATAATATCTCATCCTCTTTAATTCCCCTCCACCCTATCCTTCTCCTAAATGTAAAAGTATTTCCAAACTCTTCTAATTACCTCAAACCCAAACCAAATCTCTCTCAGCCTTCTCTAACCAAATACAAACCTAACAAACATATTCACCTTCCCACTTACCTTTGTCTAGCCGGAGACATCCACCCTAATCCCGGACCAAACCTCTCCCCAACAAACCTCCCCAGCACCAAACCCTCAAGTAAAAACCTTAAACTCTTCACCATCAACGCCCAAAGCTTAATAAAAAAATTAACCCTCTTCCATGCCTGGCTCAACTATAACCTACCAGACATAGTAGCTATCTCTGAAACCTGGCTAAAACCTCATATAAGTGACTCTGAATTCCTTCCCCCGGATTTCACTCTCTTCAATCTGACCGCCCAAGCAGAAGAGGTGGTGGTGTAGCTTTAATCTACTCCCACCAATTGTCCATCTCTCTTTACCCTAACCCTATTCCCTCTTTCTCTAATGCTGAACTTGTGATTGGCCTACTAAAAATAAATACCCATAAAAGTATCTGCATTATTTCCCTCCATATTCCCCCTGGTAACAGCACCAATACCCTGGAAGATATACTATCCTGGACCTCATCCAATATTAAACTAGAAACCTATATCATGGGAGATGTAAATATTGACTGGGGAAAAATCATCAGCCCTAATCCCACAATAACAATCAACCTACTCAGCTTCACTGAACTTACAAACTCCATTACCAGGCCTAACAAAACCAACCCTCCAGGCTCCATACTTCACTGGATTCTAGTATCTCATCCTAACAAAGTCATAAAATCTGGTGTCATTCCTGACTCATTAGGAGACCACCTCCCTGCCTTCACCCTTCGAGCTACTCCCACTTCATCACACTCTCACCAATACATTCATACTCATAACCTGTCTAACTTTAACCCCACCACCTTCTCCAACTCTCTTAAACTAACTAACTGGAACCCCTTAAAAATACTACCACTAGACAAAGCCGTTGACTACTTCAATTCTACATTCTTAACTGTCCTTAACTCTCTTGCTCCAAACAGAACTAAAAGAGTCAAAACAAAAACCACCCCACGGCTCACCAAAGATACAAAAAAGATAATGCTACAAAGGGATAAAACATAGAAAACTTACCTCTGCCATAAACAGCCACAAATACTACTTAAATATAAACAATTCAGAAACCTAGCCAAAAAACAAGTCATTAGAGATAAAAAATCTTACTACATCAAACTACAAGAAAATCATGCTAAAAATCCCAAACAATTCTGGAACTCCATTAATTCCCTCCTCAGCCCAGGTACAAAAAACAACCCCTGTCCAGACACCAGCAAATCTGACCCCGAAATTGCCTCGCTATTCAATACCTTCTTTACGTCTTCTATCGCTGAGCTAAGACCTTTACCAACATTAACCCCCCCCGCTCAATCTCCCCCTCCCTTATCTCTACACCCTATTTTTGAACTTAAACCCATCTCCACCAATCTAATAAAAAAACTTCTTTATAAACTTAAGCCTTGCTCCAACGCCCCTGACAGCATTCCATCCTCCTTTGTAAAAATAGCCTCTGATGCTATTGCTCTGCCTATCAGCATCCTGATCAATAGATCACTAAGTGAATCCTATGTTCCCAAACTTTGGCATTCTGCATTTATTCTTCCACTTCATAAGGGTGGCAAAAATTGTAATGTCTCCAATTTCCGCCCCATAGCCATCCTTTCCCCCATCTCCAAAATTCTTGTAAAATGTATCCACCTGCAGCTCTTGCCATTCCTTACCAAACACCAGCTACTCTCTCCTACCCAACATGGCTTCCGCCCAGGGCACAGTACTAACACCATCCTTCTCTCCTTCCTACATTCTGTAAACTCTGCCCGTGACTCTGGTAATATGGTATCTTCTGTTCTGCTTGACTTATCCAAAGCCTTTGATACCATCTCTCATACCCACCTTCTAAACCATCTCTCCAATCTCAACCTCTCTCAAACAACTCTCTCATGGTTCTCTAGCTACCTTTCAAACAGGTCCCAAGCCGTGAAATGGGGCCAAGTCACCTCCTCTTTCCTTTCTACCCCTACCGGAGTACCCCAAGGTTCCATACTTGGCCCATTGCTATTTAATATCTTCATTAATGACTTCCACAAAGCCATTCCTAACACCAAAATTGTGCAATACGCTGATGACTCCACTTTGATTGGTGCTGCGCTACCAATCTAACAGAGCTCCAATCTCTGACACAAAAAGCCTTCTCAACCACTGAAAACTGAATGCTCCAAAATCACCTCTCACTAAATGCCAATAAAACAAAAATCCTTCTATTCTCCCCCTCAAAATCCTCCCCTCTTGACAATAACTCCCACCATATAACCAGTCTCAATAACTCCTCCATCGAGATTGTACCTTCTGCCAAATTTCTTGGTGTCACAATTGACAATCAACTAAAATTTAACACTCATATCCAGGTAAATATCAAGAAAACACACATAAAACTAGGCCTACTTTACAGAAACAACCACTTCCTCTCTCCTTCCACCAGACTAACTCTTGCCTCTACCTACCTCCTTCCCTCTCTTATGTATGGCGCCCCTTTGCTCACTAATTTATCTTCCACACTCACCTCCAAACTTGAAGTTTGTTATAACAAAATTTCCAGATTTGCTACCAATGCCAAATCCTCCTCTCATCACTACACCACCCTTCATTCTGTAAACTGACTTGAACTCCCTAACCTACTTGACTTTCTCCAAATTACCACAGCCCACAAATTACTATTCCAACCCACTAACTGCCCTGCTCTATCTAACATTCTACAACCTTATACCCCTCTCAGACCCCTTAGATCCTTTCACCAAAACCTTATCACCGTTCAAAAACCCATGCGCCCAGCTGGTCAGCTTCTCCTATCCTTTACCCTAGCAAAAAAATGGAATGCTCTACCCTCCTCTCTAAGGACCTGTAACAACCATCTTATCTTCAAAACTCAACTTCATTCCTACCTCTACCTGAACAGGAAATGCAACTGTGCTCTTCCATCCATACCTCTCATGTCCTCCTCCCCCTTTACTCCAGGCTAACCTTTTCTTCCTACCTTACTCTCAATCCACTGATTCATTTTGTATCTAGATAATAATATCTAGCCTTTATACTAAAAGCTTGTTTGTTTATTTTTCTGAACAATAACTGTAATTGTCGTTGACTTTTTCTTGTTAAAGGAACCCATTGTTTGTACTCTAACTCTTTGATATTTTCATGTAATTAACTTTGCTATGTGGAGCTTTTCTCCCCGGGCCTCCACTGAAAATGGACTCTTAAGCCCAGTGGACCTCCCCGGTAATCAAACTGGAATAAATAAATAATAAATAATAAATAATCCACTTGTGGGGAACTCCTCAAATAAGTCTTTTTGCCTTCATTCACAACAGATAGTTAAAGAAATTCTGTTTCAGTACTCCTTGCAAAAAGGTCAGGAAGACAGATGAATTTTCATTCCCAATGACAGAGAATGCCTTTCCATCCTTTCCTCTAATAACCAGGATTCTTCTAAATAACCAGGATTCTTCTAAAGATTCAGACGGTCTCTCCAAGGATAATTGTAGTGACCCCATTTTTGACCAGGCACCAGCAGATATTCATCATTTGATCACTATCATGTAGTACATAAGCAAACAGAAAGGTTCCAGGTACTCTTTGTGCAGATGAGCCATGGTAGTCTGGAACATAAAAATTAAGCAAAATTTCACTCTACAGGTATTTTATATACTCTCAGAACAAAACATTGTGGTAGACAAGCTGAGAAGGACCAATAATCCTTGACAAATGGAAATTCAAAGAGGTTACTCATTAAAAGAATACAGGGCAAAAGTAACATGTCCTATGCAGACCACCTCAAGGCCCTAACCCTGTATTCTGTCTCCAAAAGGCAATTGAGGGGAGGTCTAAGCCTGGCATACAAGGTATTGTCAGACCCCACCCTAATGAACCTCCTGCATATCCGCAAAATAAAAAGTACCAGAATTACTCATTCTAAAGACTTAAACCTTGCCTGTGCTATAAATAGGACCTGCTGGAGAAACAGGTATGTATCCCAGAGACTACCCCTTCTCTAGAACAGGCTCCCTTTTCCATGTAAATTAAAGTTCCTCCCTAAACCAATTCATGTATAACTTGGACATTTAGATGGAGGACAGGAAATTCATCCCTTGTTTGGCACCTTTGTCTCTAATGGACACAGACAGCCTGTAAATCATTCACCTCCTAGGCCCCTGCTTGTAAATGGTTGATCTCTTAAGCCACTGCTTACACTTATCAAGGGTAAAATAACTTAACAACACATCTATGACAAAGTAAGGACTGGTTCCTACTTTTATAAATGCAAGCCATACTTGTAACAGCATTATCCTTGGAATACACTGCCCCTCTTTGTACCATTTTTTGTTTCATAGGAGTAAAATATTGAATCCTGAAAATGCATCTGCATATGTCTTCTATATATTTTCTTTGGGACTGGAAATATCCTTTAGGCCATCTAAATAAGCTAAATAAGCTTCATAGGCTGTAATTGAGGAACACTTTTGTATCTTAGCAACAGAATGTTTTTTTTTTATGCATCTTATCTGTACTGCTTCCTACATCTGGATTTCTGTATCTGCTCATGCTTTGTGATATAGCTATTCCTTAGAACTATTCCTTAGTGACTATGCACTGGTGAGATGTACCTCCATTGTGATTTTCTTTGACTGAGCCCATAAGCAGCCAAATTTAGAGATTAAAAACATTTTTGTTATGAGGCATGTAATTTAAATTACCTAAAAGATTTGGTTCTTTTATGTGTTTTATATTCATTTGAATAAAAATCATGTCTTGTCAGGTCCAGTGTTAAGTCTAAAATGTTTTGCATGCTGTTTCCTTTTATATAAACACAAACTGCTGACACAGCATATGATCCATGACAGCAGATTATTAGAAAAATGAAGTTCTACTTTTATCAAATAAAATTTTAGGAATTCTAACCATTATAAAGTGTAGTTTTCAGTCATTGCCTTTGTTCATTTATATTTTAGTCTATCTATCTGTGCAAAACTGAAACACATTCTATCCAAATACAAAATATTCATGAAAGGAAATGCCAAATTCAAGGAAGTGTCATGATTTTCCAGTGCCAAGTCCATATCATTTTGATTTTCTGGCATGTTTCCTGTAAAAGTAAAAATATAGGTGATGTTCAACACACTGCCTTACTCCCAAATGGGTAAAACTGTCCAGCTACCATTTCTCTGGCAGTCTTCCAAAGCTCATAGCTCCTCCCACTGCCTATGTGTGGGTGTGTTGAAACAATCACCAGACAGTACAGGGACTGCCTTTCAGACCCACAGGAAGGACCCTTTTGGTTTTCTAATGCCATAGTTAGAGAAGGATCATTTTAAAGATTGCTTCTTACCATGGGTAGCTTGAGCTCCTTAGCTCAGAGAAAAATGTTTTGGGTTTTTTATTTCTTCTCTCTCTTTTTTATATCAGTGTTTCAGCAGTGTATTCTGATGCTCTGATTAGAGGTTTTCTATATACTTCTGCTTTCACTTTGTGTAGCACAGTAAGGCCTATGTGATTGATTAAATGCTTCATTTGGAAGTTTTGACAGGAAAACTTGCTGATGTTGCTGTCTTTTTCTCTGAGGTTGTGATTCTATTGAGTAGGTTTACAGCATTTTAAACTATTTTTAAAATAGACATTTTGGCACCATGTTGCATGCTAAACATTTCTGACAGGAATTATTCATCGGTTTATGATGTATTTCTTGTCTAATACTATTTTAGGCTGTATCCATTCATTCTGGACTTTAACTAGCCCTTTTTGTACAAAATCAGGGGACTTTTTTACTTGTATTTTGTGCTTGGAACTGTGTTAATGAAACTAGTGTAATTGTATTCAGTGCAGTGTTCAAAATAATATCCCTATATAAACAGACTTCATTTTGCAATTTAAAGGGATAATAATGGGATTTGGCCATTTTTACTGGGCTGGCTATGCAGCCAGTATTTGATATTCATCTGACTAGGTTTTTTTACCTTGACTTGATTATCACCCACCATCTATCCCTTGTGCACCTAAGAAGCATAGCAATAAATCAGCAAATATGCATTAGCCTATGGCATGTGACTCTGTCACAGCCTTAGGCAGAATAACAAACCACTTGCCTTCTTTTGCCTCTAGGTCCTATGCTAATACCACAGCTGTGAATGACATGAGGCCAGAAACATCATCCAGGGCTGTACCATTGCCTGGTTCAAATATGGGAAAACAAAAAAAAAAGAGAGAGAGAGAGAATGAAGACCTAATGCATTGCATGGCAGCACTCTTTGTGTTTCCAACTGAGATAATGCCTATGGCTAGATTTATTGTTCAGGTAATTGATTCCAGGGATATAAACCCAGGTTATGACTAACATAGGTGCTCCTACTCTCATTCAACCAACTAGGGATCCTGATTATGAAGAGGATCCAGAATCTTAAGGAATTAGTTTCCTCTGAGGACAAACAGGTTCAAAAACTCAAATAGATCTTTTCTTTTTCTGAAATATTGGCTAGATTTTAGGAATGTACTTATTTGGGACCAATCTTTGGCTGTCTCTGAGATAAGCAAGGTGTATGATCTTTTGGATGACGAGGCCCCAGAGTGGCAATCTTCTCTACATTGATCCCAGCTTTGGAGGGTGCTTTTAAGAAAGCTGCAATTCTGCTCTGCTGAATGAGCCACTGCCTAAAAAAAGTGCTTAATAAATGCAGGGTGTACTCAACCATACCTGGTCTCCAAGCCTCTTGTCTGTGGACCTTGCACCTGTGTCCCCATCAACCTCTTCCAATAAAAAGATTATGTTTTTATCAAACCCAGTCCCTTTAGATAAGCTAGGCAAGTGGCTAGAATTTCATGGAAAGGAGCTGGTGCAGTCCAGCATAGTAGCTTTTAAGGTGTTTACCTACCAGTGTTTCATGTGTAAGTTTGTGTTGAGGTGTATGTATAGCTTAGATGAATTTGCTGCATTCGTTACTTGCTGAGCAAAAAGTCTGTGCCAAAGATATTGTTCCCACTGTTTCTCCAGTGTATCTCAAGTGTATAAACATGATTAAAGGAATGCCTTGGAAGGGGTTGATATCATTTATAGAAATGCAGTGATGCTGGTGGTGATAAGGAGGTATGCTGGGTCGCACAGTCATAACTTCTAATATGAATACTGCACTTGATTCTGATTGTATATCCGTAAGCACTGGGATGACAGAGGGTATACTGATGTAAGAGGTATTGAAAATGTTCCATATTTCCAAGTTTTCCTTCATTAAGCAGGATCATTTTTGGCTGTCCAACAAACAGAAATCCCAGCCAAACAAAAACCAACACTCCAAAAGAAAATATCAGGATGAGAACCCCACCAAAGCTAATAAGAGGGGTTATTTTTTCCAAAAAGCTCAGCCTCTTCCTTCCAACATATGACAATGCAGAAGCATGGCACCTGTCTTTCTCAAGTCTTCCTCTGGGTACCCATCTTAAAAGTTTGCTCTCTTCAAGGTGGCCTGGCCATCACTGGTTTCCAACAAATGGTTGCTCAACATTGTTTGCAGAGTCTACAGGTAGCAGTGGAAGGAAAATCCACCTCCATTGAAGGGAGTTCCCCTACCCACCAGACCAGACTTTGTTACTCCCTCCTATACTGTGGCAAACAGTTGACTAAGGTATCATGGAAATGGTCTCTCCTTCAGAAAGAGGATGAAAAGTTTCTATTCCAGAGTTTTTCTGGTTCCTAATAAAGAGTTTTTCATGGAAACTAGAGGAATCTATCCTTTTTGAATACCTTTGTCAAGGTCCCCAAGTTTGTGAGGCTCAACTTATAGACATAGCTTCCTCTTTTTATGTACCACTGCTTCGTGGTGATCCTGGACTTGAAGGATGTATATAACTATATCCCCATTGCTCATTACTTCAGGACATATCTGGGAGTTGTTGTGTCATGCTATCATTTCTGTGCATTGCTATCCACTGCACATGAAGTGTTTACCAAATACCTTGCTGTAGTAGTGGCCCACTGTTGGACTCTTGGCATTCACATTTTTCCTCACTTGGATGACTTGCTGACCTGTGCAGAGTCTGTATCCAGGTGTCTGGAATCACTGGAGAAGGTCTCAATCCTTATCTCCCAGCTAGGGTTCTTGTTGAACCTTTGGTAGTTATGTCTGACTTCCAAGCAATGGCTTGTCTTCCTGGGGTGCTTATTAGGCACCAACAAAAGAATAGCCTTTCTTCCTGAAGACAAGGTCCTGTCCTGTCTTTCCAGATGATGTTTCAAGAATTTTCCAGGAGGAAGGTCGCTTTGACAACAGAATTCCTAAAATTTCTAGGACTAATAGTGTCCATGTCATAATACAACTGGCCCATCTCCATATGAGAAAATTCAGTGGTATGTCCAGGATTGTTGGATCCAGTACTACATATACTGGAATCTCAGTTGTTGGTGCTGCCCTTCATCAGACAGGATTTACAGTGGTGGAGAGCTCAGTTGAATATCAATCCATGGCTTCTTTTCGTCCCTACTTTTCCAGCACATTCTCTCCAGATTGAGTCTTCTAACTTCACTAGGGGTGCTGTATCAATGTGAGTGCAAAAGCAGACCACTTGGGGCTCAAGGCTGCATGGAAGTACATCAGTATAAAGGAAATGCTGGTGGTGATCCACGTATTGAAATTCCTTCACCATCTATGAACTCTGGATCCACTTCTGGTGGTGCAGAACAACACCACAGTGATGTGGTACTTCAACAAACAAGGGAATACAAGGTCATACCCACTGTACTAGTTGGCAATGATGGACTGTGAACTGGCTCTTCAGGCATCATACATTCCGTCAGATCAAAATTTCATGGCAGACAGACGAAGCAGATCCTGAGCAGATCTGCAGAAGTTGCATCTTAAGGCAGTGGTGTTCCAGCATCTAGTCCAGATGTGAGGAACTCCTCAAATAGATCTGTTGACCTCCTTTCAAAAGGGACAGCTGAAGAAATTCTGTTCCAGATTTCCCTGCAGCCATGCTTGCAGGACAGATGCATTCTCATTCACTTGGATGGGCATGTTGTTGTATGTGTTTTTATCCTTTCCAGTGATTCATAAGGTACTTCTGAGGGTTTCTAAAGAAATTACAAAGATCATTGTGGTGATCCCCTATTTGGACAGACACTCTTGGTTCCCCCGCAGGTGCAGTTACCACAGACTTCTTCACACCTTGGATTTGCTCTTCAGTTTGGAGCAATTAGAACTGATAGCTTGGATGATTCAGTCTTGACTCTGTTTAGGTACTTGTTTCATGAGGATGAGCAACAGGTGTCAAAGGAAGCCAAAGAAAAGCTGCTTCTAGAAAATCTTATGTTTAAAAATGTATGAGGTTGTATAGTGGTGACTAAATTGGACTGAGGGTCCCTTGAGGTTAACATCCTTCTTTTCTTGAAATATTTGTGTGAGCTACTTCAGGGTGGCTTATTGTATATGTCCATTAAGGTGTATTTAACAACCATCTCAGCTTGTCTGCCACTGGATTCCCTTTTTTCTTCTTTTGTTTTAGTAAAACAGTTCAAGAAAAGAGTATTATTTATGAGACCCCCCCCCCCTTGCAAGCAAATTCCTCCTTTGTGGGATCTCAACTACATTCTGGAAAAATTGACCATCTCATATCATCTTCCTCATTCCCCCTCACGATAGGGTCTTAGATCCAACCCTTGGATCTGGCTCGACCACATTCTATAGACATGGATCTGACTCTCATGCTCCTCCCTCCTACCCATAATCCATTATATCCACCCAAATACCTCAGATATCATTTGCCACTTCAGTGTACCAGACACGGATTTCATGCTCTCAAGCTGGGAATTGTTTTTTACTTCAGGTTTGTGGTTAGTTCTTCGCAATTTCTTCTGTAAGTCCTCCCTCCTTTAATTCTTTCTTGCTACCCTGTATGTGTCTCCCTTTCCTATTTAAAAAAAAAAGTTAAAAAAGTTAGCTGATTTTTTTCCCTTCTAAGAGTACTCAAACCTAATTTAACTTTAAGCCATTAACCGTATACTTACCCATAGTAGTTTATGTATTTGATCCCTTGTTTCTAACCCATGTCTCTTGCATTGGCTAAGTTTGACAGTTTGACAAGACTTCACCTGGGTTCAAGCGCTGCATGTCTTGTGGACATAAAATCCCCAACCAGGATACCCACAAGGAGTGTGTGTATTGCTTGGGTGCTGAGCATGTGAAAGTTGATTGCTCCATCTGTGCTGCCTTCAATCCACGCTCCGTAGCTGACCAAAGGAATAAGTTGATACTTAGAGTCCTTCTTCCCTCTTCAGTTCTGGAGGCTCAGACCCCTACTTTGACTTCATCTTCTTTTTCTCCATCCACCAAAAAGGCAAAAAAAGAGGTCTCTCCCTGTTTCTCTGAGGGACTCCCTTGAGACATAGAAGTCAAAGAAATCTTCTGATCTGACCTTCTCAGATCTGAGGAAGTTGCCCCCCCTTCAGATCCACCAGCCCCTTTGGATCCAGGGAATGTCATAAATATCTCTCCTCCATCTTCGTCAGGTCTTTTGTCAGATCTGGTGCCTCAGGATCTGAGGGCTTCAACAAGGTTACCGTCTCTTTCCTCTAAATCAAGGCATTCCCATCCTCCCTCCTCAGCTTCATCTAGGTCCTCCAGAAGTTGGAATGAGGCAGATATGGACAGGATGATGAGGGATTCCTCAAAGCCTAGATCCAGATGGGGGTGGTCTTGGCTCCATCCCTTGTTGGATCCATGAGCTATCCTGGCCATACTATTGGAATTCCTTCCCCAATCCATCTTTCAGTTTCAGAGTCACAGGATTCAGGACTGCCATGTGTGTCTGACTCGGGGCAGGGGTAGCCACCTTCCTCTATGCCAAGGATTTCCTTGACTAGCTTTGTTCCAGTGTTTTTGGAGCAAAGCATTCTCAGAGCCATGGTATCTGTGCTGGGTCTGGGGGATCTTTGTCAGCTCCGACCTTTTTGGAGCCATCCCTTCCCCTAGGTGCCTTAGCACTTGACAGTTGGGGTCTGGTCCCTTCTAGAGATCGTGGATCTAGAGTAACTCCTGCCTGTTTTACATTGGTGGTTTTAGCTCTGGGGGAAGCAGAAAAGGCTTCTCCAGGTCCATCAGCCTTTCAGATAGCGGCGAGGGTTTTTCTCCAGAGTTGGAGATATGACACCACATGTTCCCAGAAACACACCTGTACACTTGTCGGATCCCAGCCTTGAGTTCATTCATCCTGCCGTGAGTCTTCCTGTACCAAGTGGCCTCCAAAAACTCCCTGGTCAGGAGGGATCCCCTTCTTCTGACATTTCTCTAGAGTATCCAGCTGAGGAAGTCCCTCAAAAGAAGATGTGAAAAGGAGGCACATTGACTCCCTACTGGAGTCTCTAACTGAGGATCCTGACTTCGATGAGGGGGAAGGATCCCCCTGATCCCCACCAGAAGACATCTCCTTTGGGGACATATTAGAGATCTTAAAGCAGAAAGGTGGATGAGCTGCCCATTCTCCATCTGTGTCCTGGGTTATCCCCCCGGCAGACACCCTGATTGATCTGGTGTCCCGCCAGGCATGAAAAGAACCGGACACCATTGAGCCCATACCCAAATGACCCGATAGGTTTCTGGTACCCCCTGCAGATAGAAAACATTGAAGCAAGGGTCCTGTAGTTGATGCCATCATGGTAGCAACAGCCATTAAAAAAGAGGTGGCAGAAGAGTCTGCTAATGTCCATCCACCTAAGAGTCTAAAGTGTTGGACAGAATCAGGAAGCATGTTTACACTTCAGCCACTTTCCCACTGAGGTCGTTGAACTATCACAATTTACCTGGCTTCAGAGAGATCTGATCAAGGAACTCTCAGCTTCTCTGTCGGAGTCCATATCTGAGGAGGAATTTAAGAAAACTTCTCCCAAGCTGACCACTCCATCTTCCATCACAATCTCATTGATGAGGCTGATCTTCCATACCATGGAGGGTCCTCATGAGCTGCCGGTTCGGTACGTTTCCTAAGGAGACATGCCTGGATGAGGATATATGACTGTGTGGAGCCCTTTAAGGCATCCTTCCTGACTGCCCCTTACGATGACTGTTCTCATTTTGGGTTGTTTGTTCAAGATACTCTCACCTGCATTGAAAAGGATGGGAAGACCCTTTCTGCTACTGGAATATAATTTTTTATCCCTAGAGGTCCTTCTCAAGGAATCAACGTGGATGAAAGAAAATTTGGTTTCGCAAATCCCAAAGGCCTTTCCAGGACCTGCATGGGGAACCCTCCTCCAGAGGCAGATGGGGGGAGGGGTTGATGGTAGACGCCACCCTACAGACAGAACCAGGGCTTTAGGGAATCCTTTCCGACAAGCCCTACCAGCATTCTTGAAGCACTGCCCAACTGTCTATTTCTGGAGGCAGTCGAGGATGATTGGCTTTACACCTGGAAGCCTGAACCCATTTGACCCAAAACTTGACACCATTCCATTTTCCCTTCTTCCTTCAAACTCCTGACATGCCACCCAGTCAGTGGGAACAGGCAGCACAGTAAATTCAGCAACTGCTGCTAAAAAGAGTCATCCAAGAGATCCCATATGAACAAAAGGATTTAGAACCTACTCCTGCTTCTTGTTGGTGCCAAAAAAGATGGGGAACCTAAGACCCATTCTGGATCTTAAGCAAGTTGAACAGATATGTAAAGAAGTCATGGTTCTGAATGGTTAAGGATGACTGGATGTGCTTGAGGACACATACTATCATATCAAAATAGACAGATGGTCCAGGAGATATCTGCACTTCTGGCTGGGACACAATCATTATCAGTTCAGAACACTGCCCTTTGGGCTCACCACAGCCCCCTGGATGTTCACCAACTGCATGGCAGTGGTACTAGCTCACTTGAGGCTCAGAGGTTTCCTGATGTTTCTGTACCTAGATGATTGTCTCCTTCATGCTCCCATGAGACATCAGCTAATCCAAGCCAGGGACTACTTGCTCAAGTTGTCTCAGTCCCTGGGCATCATAATAAATCTGACCGAGTCCAACCTGACTCCGGTACAAAACCTAGAATTTATAGGGACTCAAATGGACACAAGGAATCAGATAGCATCTCTGCCCTTACATCGAGTAATCATTCTGATGAATCAGGTGCAGGAGCTATTATCCCAACAGGCCCCCACTTCTCAGCAGGTATTACAAGCCCAAGGATCCATGTCAGCAGCTATTCTGTTAGCCCCTCTAGCCAGATTCTTCATGGGGGTATTCCAGTGGAAATTAGTGACTCAATGGTCCATCCTTTTTCAACCTCTCTCCCTACCCATCACATTGACTCCAATTTGCAAGTGTCACCTCAGCTGGTGGATACAGTCAGAGAATCCCTTTCTAAGCATACCATTCTTGAACACCCCCCCCCCATGACCACAGTGACCAAGGATGCCTCCCAGTTTAGGTGGGGGGGTCATTACAATGGGAAGATTGTCCAAGGCATGTGGTCCCCTACTGAGACCAGGTTGCATATCAATGTTCGATCTCCCCTTAGGAACTATTGCAGTACACACTGACAACATGTCTGTTGTCTGTTGCATCAACAAACAAGGAGGAACCCAATCTTACCCCTTGTGCAGGGAGGCCATGAGGGTGTGGGAGTGGGTGATATCTTCAGACCACCTTCTAGTTGCAGCGCATATGCTGGGGAAAACCAATGACTTAGTGGACAGGCTCAGCAGATTGCTGCTGATACCACATGAGTGGTCCCTCAATCAATCAGTAGCAGACATGATCTTCAGTCACTAGGGTCAACCTTGCTGTGAACTCTTTGCCTCTCCCCTCAACAGATGCATTAAGTTCTTCGCTCTGATCACTCCTCCAGAGGAGTCCTCGAGGGATGCATTAGTCCACGATTGGCCCCTGGGTCTCCTGTATGCTTACACTTCTCTTCTGTTCATACCAAAATTTCTACAGAAGACGAGTAAGTTGAAGAACTTGGTCATTCTCATTGACCACTTCTGGCCACCAGGTGAGGTTTCCCTTCCTATTGTCTTATCTGAAATATCTCCCTTGGATACTGGAGCCTAGTCAGGACCTCCTTTCTCATCCATCAGGGATGCAGCATCTGAATCTTCATGCCCTCAAACTGACTGCTTGGTTTCTCCACTTCCAACCCTAGTGAGGCAGTCCAGGCCTAACTTCCTAGTCCACAACTTCTTCTGGCCTTGAAAAAAGCTTCCACTAAAAAAGTCTACAGCAGTAAGTGGAAGAAATTTGTTGTCTGAGCAACAGACCGAAACATTGGCCCCTTCTCAGCACCAGTGTTAGAGATCCCATTATTTCTCAGTAAACTGTTTGAGGAAGGTGCTAGCTTCTCCACTATCAAGCTTCAGCTAGCTGCTATCTCCAGTTTCCATGCTGCAAATCAGTCTCGTTCTCTGTTCACCTTTAGGCTTTGCAAATACTTCATGAAAGGTGTATTTTTGTTAAGTCCTCCAATCGGGGTCCCATCCCTTCCTTGAGACCTCACTTTAGTGCTGCAGGCTTTGACCCAGGGACCATTCAAACAAGCTGTAAATTGCAACATTAAGTTCTTGTCATGGAAAACAGTCTTTTTGGTGGTTATAACATCTGTTAAGAGGATTTCTGAACTACAAGCCTTATCTTCCAAACCTCCTTACATAGTTTTTCATAAGGACAGAGTGTCTTTACAGACCAAGCCTTCCTTTATGCCTAAAGTAGCCACTGAGAACAATATTAGTCAATCCATCCAATTACCAATGTTCTTTCCAAGTTTCTCCAATAAAAGGGAGTATGTCCTTCAAATCCGTGATGTTCATTGACAACTCCGTTTTTATCTGCAGAGGACCAAGCAACACAGGAAGTCTGATCAACTCTTTGTAGCATTCTCACCTAGCAGGCTAGGACAAGCAGTGTCAAAAATTACCTTGGCAAAATGGATATCTGGCTGCATTTCATACATTTACTCTACCATAGGACTGGAATTACCTAGACCTCCCAGGGCACATTCCACCAGAGCTATGGCTACTTCTTGTGCTTTGTATTCCAGATCCTCTATTGATGATATCTGTGTGGCAGCAACATTTGTATCACACTACAAGTTGGATATTATATCCAGGTGCATGGCTTCCTTTGGTTCAATGGTGCTTCAGCATATCCTTCCATAAGGGCCATCCAGGGTCTTTGTATCTGGGGACTCTGACTCTATTTTGAGGATGAATGAAGGAAGACAACACAGATACCAAGTTATGGTAAGACATAACTTTTTATTTACCCCCTTTGAACCAGCCACTAAGCCTGATTTGAAGTTCTTAATGTGGAAAACTGTTTTATGTTTTGCTTTGACACCTGCAAGGTGAATCTCTGAGTTCAAGCTGTCGTGGTGGGACAATCTTACCTGATTTTCCTAAGGGATAGGGTTGTCTTATGCACTAACCCCTCTTTCATGCTGAAAGTGGTCTCAAAGTTCAGTCTCAGACTGATAAACTCTCTGCGTTCTTCCCAGAACCAAATAATAAGGGACAGAGAATACCTCATACCTTGGATGTACATTAGCACCTGAGGTACTACCTTGATAGATCAAAACTCTTCAGAAAGGCTGAATGGCTTTTTCCTTCCTACACAGAGGCAAAGAAGGGTCAGCCTATTTCTAAGCAAACCATTGACGCTGATTGTCCTCTGGTATTGTTTTTTGTTACACCTACCATAGCAAGGTGAATCCAGACCAGGTAAAGGCACAGTCCACCAGAGCCTGTTCCTCTTTAGTGATTTATTGGAAAGGACTGTACTCTAGAAGTATTCTAGTGGTATCAACTTGGTCCTGTGTCCATACCTGGTAAAAGTATTTTAAGCTGGATGTGTTTTCTAAATCCAGAGCAGGCTTCACTAGGACTATTCTTCAGGGGCTCCTGGTTTCTTATCCTTCATTTTCCTAGGTTGGGTAAACTTTGGAAATCTACCCATATGCCAATAAGGCAGTTTGTTTGTTGACCATAATACAGATGCATACGTCCTACTTACCTGTAACAGTTGATGTTCATAGCGCACACTGCCTTAGTGGAAGTACCCATCCTCCATCTTCCTTTTTAGGATGTACACAATTTGTTGTTAATGTTGCCGATGAGTTATGCTCAGAGGCTTTTATTGTTTTGTGTGTGTGTGTGTGTGTGTGTGTGTGTGTGTGTGTGTGTGTGTGTGTGTGTGTGTGTGTGTGTGTGTGTGTGTGTTTGTTTGTATTTTGGTTTGGAGCAGAAGGTGTTTGCAAGCTTGCATTTTCATCTTCACTTCATTCTGAACCCTAGAAGACTGAAAGTGTCCTGTATGTCTGTTGGTCTGAAGGGCATTCCCTGTCGTCTCAGGTTATTGGTCCTTCATATTCACAGACAGGTAGTAGGAGGAGCTCTGACATTTGGTAGACTGCCACATAGAGGGTAGCAGGGCACTACTACACATATACCAATAAGGCAGTGTCTTCTGTGAACATCTACTGGTACAGGTAAGTAGGACTTATGCAACTCTACTTTTGTGCTTAATAACTTTACTGAGGATAAAGAACTATTTTCAAGAAAGAATTAGTAGAATTTATTTCAAACTAGTCCACATGGTTACATGTATATCACATAGAACCTTTTAATCCAGGAAGTCATTTGCTGTTTAAATTAATATGTAAAATCTTACATCTGATGTTCTCTCTTCCATTTGTTCCTCAACTGATGGTCCTCAGATATAAATCAGATCCGAATGTGACTACGGTAATGCTTTGGAGCCAGTGTTCTGGCTCCTCCATTTACATAATCCCCTGTAAAGAGAAAGATACATCAGATCTTATTTGCTACTACAGATGTGGTCCTTTGTGCTGAGACGTGAATATTACAGATAAGCAAATTTTGTCAGCTTTATCTTTTCTCTTTTTGGTTTGGTCAGGGTTTTCCTCCAGTTTCCTTTACTTCCCCTTATCCACAAAAAGAGTTTAATACTTAGTTGTATTTTGATTGTTTTGATAATTGTTGATACGTCTTCCTCTTAGCAACGTTGGTGCTTCTTCTTCTTTGACATAGCTAGGTTGTCACCCTTTGTACAATGTGTAGTTGTGACTGTTGTTGTTTGATTTTTCTGTTCTGTTTTTTTGTTGCAAGACAGTTTTTTCTTTATCATGTCTGAAAAAATGTGAGGTTTTGAAAAATGCGTGGCCTGCAACCACAAATTTCATTACTCAGATGTACATACCTAATGTGTATACTGTTTGGGTGCAGCACACTTGGATGAGCAGTGCGGCATCTGTGAGGCCTTTAGCCACAGGGCCATTACTGAAAGGAGGAATAAATTGGTTCTGAAGGGGCTTTTCCCTACCTTCGTGCAAGAAGAAACCGCAGATCAATCTTCTGATTCTTTCTCAGCTGCTTCTTAGTCAAAGAAATCAGCTGATAGGGCTAAAAGTCAAGGGAAGAAAGCAAAATAAAAGAAGAAAAGATGGAGTAAAGGAACAAACTAAAGAATTGAAAAAGCGGTCTTCGAATCCTCCCTACTTCCATCACCAGCTGCCAAGCTTCAAAAAAATTTGGATCCGTATACCCTTTTAGAACTGATTCTCATTGGATCCTGTACTCCTCCCTGGCTGGAGCCATATTTTTCCCTGGAGCCTATATCTCCCAGGTTGAGCTCTCCTATTCTCCAGAAAAGAGTCTTTCATTGGATCTCTAAACTTCCTTTCTCAAGTCCCTCTCTGTGTTCAGTCAGTTTCTCCAAGAGCCTTTCTGAGGCTGATGTAGATAGGATGATGAGGAAATTTCACAGGACCCAGATCCAACTGGGGACTGACCACTTCTCCTCATCCAGTTATTACTCCTTTCCCAAGCCATCTTGTTGAGTTGGGGCTGGCAGATCCAGGTGCCCTCCAATGTATGTTTTTGGCAGATCCAAAGACTTAGTCTTCTTCAACTCTGGCAATTTCTTTGATTCATTTGGCTGCAAACTCATCAGATCCTGTTGAATCTCTGGGCTGAGTCATCTGCATTGGACCTAGGAATGATGGTTTGGCACCATAATTCTCAGAACCATTCCTCTCTGTCTTGGGGCTTCAGTGTTAGACAGCTTGGCTCCAATGTTCACCTCACAGCCAAGCCAGATGGTTTCTCAAGACTAGTCTTCTCTACGAGTTTCACCTCCAGCTGTCAGGGTCTCTGATTTTGTCTCTGGCTCTGTTTTTAAGGCCTTCAAATGAGTACTCTTTCTCGTTCCAGGGACCAGACATCCATTTTGGGCTCAGATCAATCCATTCTCCACATATTTCCCCGCATCCTGACCTTGCTCCTCCTGCCCCATCAGAACAGCCAGCTGCAAAAAGCCTTGAGTCAGTCCTTGTTGAGGAACCCAGTCAATTTCTGTGTCCTCTGTAGAACATCCCACCTGGGTGGTGCATTGGAAACACAGGTGGAAAAGGAGGCATATTGATTCCTTCAGAAATCGTTAACCATAGATACTGATTTCAGAAAAGGGGAAATGTCCTCCAGATCCCTTCTTGAGGATGTCTTTTACAGAGATATTTTAGAACTACTTAGAGAGAAAAGGGGTGGTCCTCAGAAGCCCCTTTCCAAGAGGAATCAGTATTTCTTGAGGCTTTTGAGGCTTGGGTGGACCCTCTCACTGAGGAGGACAAACACTGTCCTTCATGTGTCACTGAGAAATATCTGCAAGTGTCACATCCAATGCTGGATGGAGTCACAACTTGTCTCATTTCAAAACAGCATGGAAGGAATCTGACATAGTAGAGCTAATTTCCTGTGACCCTGACATGTTTTTAGTGTCACCAAAAGACTATTCTCATTGGAGCAAGGGTTTAGCCATAGGTTCATTGGTGTTGGCAGTGGCCACAAAGAAGGAACTAGCACAGGAGAGTTCCACTGTTCATCCCCCTAGTAGGGTGTCTCTGGCACTGGACTGATTCAGGAAGCAAGTCTACTCTTCAGCAACCTTTGCTATCAGTGCATTGAACTACCTGGCACATGTTACATGCTTCAAGAGAGATTTGACAAAGGAGCTTTCCAAATCTGTCTCTTTCAGGGTCCTAGTCTGCTGAGCAGAAAAAATCTGTCAACTCACACTTTGGTACCATCTAATCCTTGTCCAATATCTCAATGTATCTTATTTCCAATGCCACAAAAGGCAAATTTAGAGCTGCAAGCACTGGCAAAATTAATAGCAGACATGCTTGATTGCACCAATGTAGTGGAGCATTTCAAGACATCCTTTACAAATGCCTCATATGATGTACTGACTGTCTTTGGCCCAAACATAAAGGAAACCCTATCCAGGAGTGAACAAGGTGGCAAGATCTTCTTTGCCATAGGAATCCATTTTGTCTACCCCCCAAAGAACCTTTTAAAGAAATGTAAAGGGCAGGAAGAAACTGGATCCAATGTTATCTATTTATTTCTGATTCAACATGTGGGATGCTGGATCCAGTCGGATCTGACCTCAGGGCTAACCTTTCTTTTCTGATGTCAGAAAAATCTACTGGATTTAAAAAGTGTTTGTCCTGTGGGTATAAGATTCAACCCTAAGACCCACACTCTGTTTGCTTGTATGGCTTAGGGCCTTGCCACCTGCTGGGCACCTGCACTATATATGCTACCTTCTGCTCAAGGCCTGCTTAGGGAAGAAGTGAAAAACGTATTCTGAAAGGACTTCTTCCCCCTCAGACAGGGTCTAAAATGTCCACTGATCCGAAGGCACCATCCTCCTCTCCTGCGGATAAGAAGAGACAAAACAAAAGAGCAATCTATGGAAAAAAAGAGAGATTGAGAGAGAGATAAAGACAGAGAGAAACAAGTTGAAAGAGAAGCATAAGGAGATACAGTCTGAAAAAAGACAAGAAGACAGTATAAGTAGTGCTAAGAAAAGGTCTCTGGATCTGAGTGCAGTTTTGGGTCTGGCACCTAAGCTGTTGAGACAGTCAGATCCTACTGCAGCTACGATCCAAACTCCCTTCCCAAAAACTTTGTTTTCTCCAGTGCCAATTAGTCCCAGTCTCACTCTCCGATACTTCAGAAGCTACCATCAAGGCCTCCATCAGTAGCTTCTTCTTTAAGGTCCAGTTGGTCTACTAGAAGTTTAACCAATATGGATGTCAACCATATGATGAGGAAGGTTCTGAGGACACAGATTCATCTGGAAGTTCTCCTGGCTTCATTCCTAAGGAGAATACTAGGATCAGACCTTTTGACACCAGCCATACTCATTCTGATACCATCTGCCTTTCTGGACCCAATGCATATGAATCACAACTCCCCCTCCTGCTGTACCAGCACTGGATCTGATAGCCATGGAAACTTCAGCTTTGACTTTTTCCCTCACTTTCTCGACACCAATGCATTTTGGTTGAGTAGAGTTCCAGAGCCAGAGCATAGGAGTCAGGGGCCTACTGGTGGAGTGGACTTCAAAGTTTTTGGAGCTATTCCTACCCCTCAGGGCTTCAGCTGTGGCTAGCTCAGTTCCAAGGTCCTCCTTGGAGACATCAACCTTTGGAGTCGAACAGAGTTCCAGTTCTGCTTTTATCGGTGCTTCTTCCTCAGCTCCATTGGCTGAGTAAGCTTTTGAAGCAGTAGAGAGATATTTGGCTGGACCAAGAAGACTGGTGTGTGCACAGAGTTTGGATACATCCCAACTCTTGCTGGAGCCTGTACTTTCTTTCTCTCATTTGGGTTGACAGGGACAGGCAGACCCAGTTATCCTTGGGACTGCTTGACCTTTATGCTCCACATCTGACTCCGAAGTGTCTCCTTCAAAAGTCCCGAGGCACATTCCCTGGAAAAGGACTTGCAAGCAGAAGCATATAGACTCCTCTCCTGTGTTTGTCATTGAGGACACAAACTTAGATGATGGAGAAGATTCCCCAAGATCCCCCCACCAAAGACATCTCTGTTGGAGACATTCAGGAATTGATGAAATGGAGGGGGGTCCACAGAAGCTCCTTTATTTGATACATTGGTGCTTCTTGAAGCTTTTGGGTATGGATATTCAATGTCTTGGGTGGTCCCTCCTCCTGACGCCTTGCTTGATCTCATTATTCAGAAGGCTTGAAAGGAACCTGTCAAAGGCAAAGCCTATCCCAAAATGTCAGACAAGATTTTAGTTGCTGCCAAAGATAGGAAACATTGGTCTAGGGGTCCCCCAGTAGATGGCATGGTGGTATCAGCAGTCAAAAAAAAGGAACTGTTGGAAGTTCCTGTGTCCAGCTCCCAAAAAGGGAGTCAAGGGCATTGGACAGGCTGGAGAAACAGACATATGCTTCAGTGATATTTGCACTCCAAGCACTGAACATACTAGCACACCTGTTCAAGGAACTTTCCAAGTCTCTTTCAGGTAGCTTACCAACGGTTGTCCAGAAAACAGTGGATGCCCAAATGTGTATCCTGCAGTCTTCCTAATGTAGCCATGAGACTGTTATCTAATGCAGCTGATGGTACATCAAGGGCAGCCAGCACAGATATTACCATGCAATGTCATGCTGAATGCGGCTATGCGATTTTGTGGAAAATTTTAAGATATCCTTCATAAATGCACCTTCTTTGTACCAAAATGAAATAAACGCTTACCAGAAGTGAACAGAATGATAAGACCTTGTCTGCCATAGAGATTCGTTTTTCTACTCCTCAGATATCCTTTTCTAGGATTCAAAGATCAGGTAGGAAAATGTGGTTCAAAAAGGCCCAAGGATTTCACCAGGACACTCCTGGGGACAGGCCTCCCCGATTCAGAGGGGGAGGCAACTTGACTTGAAATCATCCACGAATAAGTAGTGATCCACAAAATCAAGGTTTCTGTGGGCTGTTCACTGAGAAAGCTTATCAGCATCCCTGAATGTTTGCCTGACTGCTGCACTCTGGAGGCAGTCGGGGGTGCTGGTTTTTTTTGCACCCTGTAGCCTAGCAGACAATAACTACTAATTTCTGGGTGTTAAGAATTATCAACATATGTTATATAATACCCTTTTTAGATTCCCAATACTCCACCCATTCAGTTGGAATCAACAGTAACAGAGGTTTCAAAGTTGCTAGACAAGAGAGTCATCCGATTGGTCCCCAAACCAGCTAGGATATGGAGTCCATTCCAGGTTCTTTTTAGCTCCAAAGAAGAAAGGTGACCTCAGACTAATATTGGATCTCAGCCATTCAAATCAATATGTCAAACAGACAAAATTCCAGATGGCCATTGTACAGTCAATTCTACCTCTTTTGAGCAAGGATGACTGGATCTGCTCTATCGATCTCCAGAACACCTACTATCTTATCAAGATCCAGAGGCAGTCCAGGAGATTCCTCCATTTCTGGCTGGGAGCCAATCACTGTCAATTCAGAATATTGCCATTCATCTCAGCATAGCCTCCCATATGTTGGCCAAGATAATACCAGATTGAATTTCATTTGTTTATAAGTCAAAAGGGCTGTTCTTACACTCTAAATCCTTGGCTTACACCACCAGAGTGATGGCAACTTCAACATTTGAGTATCTGTTGGTGATATATGTGCTGCAGTGACTTTGTTTACAACTCATACTTTTATATCTCATTATAATTTAGATGTACCATACTCTGGACTGTCCTTCCCTGAGTTCACCCAGGTTCCTTTCTGGGTAACTTGGGAATCTGGCCCACCTGTTGAATCAGATGAAAATAGGCAACATCAGATACAGAAGTTATGTACTTAACATTAGATCAGTGTTGTCTTATTTTTGTCTGGTTCAATTCACCTTCCTCCTCCCCCCTCTAAATTGTCATTTTCTTCTTTTAGGGATCAACCAGATCTTGTCTGGACCCTGTCTGCCCATTTTTCCACATTTCTCTATAGTGGATTTCCATCTTTATTTTCTTCTTTTCTCCATTACTTACTACATTATTTAAGACCAACTGGAGTCAGTCAGTAAACTCGATCTGAGGTAATTCAGCGGGGAGAAGAGAGGATTTGTGGGTAGGGGAGGAGTCAGATCACTCAGATCCAATACTCTGGTATAAGGTGCCAAGGTCAGCTCTGACATCTCACATGTTGAACCAGATAAAAATAAGATAACATGGATTTCAGGGTATGGTAAGTACATAACTTTCATTTCCATAAGTATTAAGGGTTCATTCCTGACACTTCTGGAGAGAAAGAAAGAGTAGCACCGGGGGAACTGTAATGGTAGACATTGCCCCAGGGCCAAGGTGGTCCACAGAACCAGGGCTTTTAGGGTCTTTTCTCAGAGAGGGCCTGTCAGCACTTATGAATGTTTACCTAACTGCTACTTTCTGGAGAGAGTCCAAGGGTGCTTGTCCCTGCACCCATCAGTTTGGACTTCCGTCACTCAGGATGCCTGGGTACATAGGATAGTAACCAGGGGCTATTCCATTCCCTTCTTTTACCTGCCTCCACATTTAAAGAAACTTCCTGATGTTCCATCCTCACAAAGGGAAGCAGCTGCTTTGGAAATAAAATAGCTCCTAAGAAATCAAGTCATCCAAGAGGTCCCACCAGAACAAAAGAAGATCCAGAATTAGCTCAGCATTCTTTTTAGTACCAGAAAAGAACAGGGACCTAAGGCCTATCTTGGACCTAAGTCATCTGAACAAGTTTGTGAAACAGACAGAATTACAGATGGTCATGGTACAGTTCATCTTTCCATTGCTACAAAAGGACTACTGGATGTGCTCGCTCAATATGCGGGACACATACCACTATATAAAGATGGACAGATGCTCCAGTAGGTTTCTTTGCTTCCACCTGGGGGACTTTCATTTCCAGTTCAGAGTCCTGTCATTTGGTCTGATCACAGCCCCCCCACCCCCAGGTGTTTACCAAGTGTATGGCAATAGTTGCAGTTCAATTTGGACTGTAGGGGTTCTGGGTGTTCCATTATTTGAATCACTGGATCATCACTGCCCCCACTAGGAATCTTCTTATTCTCATTGGTCCATCTTTGCTCGACTCTGGGCATTGTTGTGAACACAGCAAAATCCAAGCTTCCACAAGTTCAGACCTTGGAGTTTGTTGGAGCACTTTTGGACACAAAACTTCAAATCACAAAACTTTCTCATACCAGAATTTCTGCAATCCATGGCAAAGCACTGACTGTTCTCTCATGTCAGAAGCCACCAGCAAGGCTGATCTTGCTCCTCCTGAGTTCCATATTCATAGCAATCACTCTAATCCCTCTGCCTAGGTATAGCATGTGAATACTCCAGTGGACCCTATAGACCCAGTGGTCCATCAAGACACCAAAAAAATGTCCTTCATGTGTCGCTGAGAAATATCTGCAAGTCTCACATCTGATGCTGGATGGAGTCACAACTTGCCTTCCAAGGGTACCACTTTGATGTCCTTCCATATCACTGTTGCTGTATTCATAACAGAAGGGATCTCCTGCCACATATAGCCCAAATGTCCATCCAGTATACCAAAGCCTTTAGCAATTACAGACACCATACATAACACATATGCTCCCTGTGCAAGGCGTATGGCTTAAAGATGGTGTACAGATGAACACATTTCTTTGCTGCCAGTCTGAACATCATCATTCAATGTCAGTCTGAACAACCTTCTGCTGTGCTGGTTACAAAGATGCATTTCAGATAAGTGCCCCATTGGGGTTTCTTCTTATTTATCTTTTTTAGTATTTAGTGTTGATTGGTTTCATGTTATCCAGAAAGGGAAAATGTCAATGTGGGAGACAAATTCTCCATAAAGATCATCACAACCAGTGCCTCTTCTGTTTGGGTGCTTCCCACAACCATATGCAGTGCTCTATCTGCCAAGCGTTTGTCCCCAAGACCATATGTAGTCTGTAAATTTCTGTATAAATGCCCTTCTGCTGATCCTTCTGTAATGTCTGCTTCTTCTGTCAAGCCCTCAAAACTGTTGCTGTCTACCAATGTGCTTCTTTCAGACAAGGACAGTAAGGCCATGGAGAGGCTGGGGAAAGAGGTTTATACAGCTGCCACTTTATCTTTTAGGGCCATTAACTACCAGGTTTGTATGACCAGGTATGTTTTTGTCCTTCTTTCTTGTGTTTCTCAAATGATTTTTGACCTTCCTGACTCTGAGGAGAAGATTTCTGCCCTTTCCCTGTTGTGTTCCACATCTCAGGTTGCCCACCACTCTTTTAAATGCAGCTATGATGCAGCTGATGCTTTCTCCAGGGCTGCTGAATTTGGTTCTGTTATGAGGCATTACTCTTGCTTTATTCTTGAGGCTTTGCCTGTTGACATTAATGCCAAACTATTGGATTCTCCTTTGGATAATAAATATCTTGTTGGTGCTGCTGCTTCTGAACTTAAGTCTGTCCAAGAGGCAATGCCTTGTAGGAGTTGAAACATATTTTTGTTTCTCCCATTTCA
Source organism: Protopterus annectens (assembly GCF_019279795.1). Lineage (NCBI taxonomy): Eukaryota > Metazoa > Chordata > Ceratodontiformes > Protopteridae > Protopterus > Protopterus annectens. Next base: position 255,770,447 of record NC_056736.1, on the reverse strand, counting down.
AAGTTTCAGAGGAATTACCCCTGCAAATCTGCTTTTGTTCACAGTGAGTTTCTCCCTCTGCGTAAAGGTAATAAGGGTTCTTAATGTGTGCCTCCTGTTAAGTCTACTCAAACCTCTACCTCCCATAAGCCTTCTTTTCAGGATAAACTGGGTTACATTTGACAGTTTGTTTCCCCTTTCCCTTGGCCAGGTTCCCTTATCCTTTTGTCTGTCCCTGTCTCTTCCAAATTGGTTAAGGATTACACATGACTCTTGGTTTGTTTTCATTAGCCTCCAGTGGTAATTCATGGTTTGGAAATCTCTTCCTCCCTTTTTGGGCAACCCTCAGTCTCCTCAGAAACAACTTCCTCCTTTCCTAGAGTTGCTTCATTCTCCTTTGATCCAGGGCACCATTCAAGCTGTACATCCTGCCCAGGTAAGGAGGGGTTTTCATTCTAGGATATTTTTGGTTCCCAGAAAGAAGGGCACTTGGAGATCAGTTTGGACCTTTCCCAGCTCAACACTGTTCTCAAGATTCCTTCCTTTCCAATGTTGTCTCTTCAATCTTTGTCTCCCCTTCTACTTTCCCAAACCTTTCTGGTCACTCTTGATTTCAAGGATACCTACCTTCATACCCCCATTCACCCCGTTTAAGGAAATGTTTACATTTCTTATAGGTTCATAGGTTCGTACTAAGCTAGCCAATTATCCCTTGTGAGACTCAAACCCTGCACCTTGTGTTTGTAAGGCAAACATCTTAACCATTAGGTCACCCTCCCAACCCGGTTCTTCCTTGCATTTTCAGTTATCCACTTTGCCCTTTGGCCTCCCTACTTCCCCAAGGGTATTCACTGAATGCCTTGCTCCAATCATTGCCTTTTGCAGGATAAGAGGGGATGTGAAGTTGTTAAATCTCGCCGTTTATTCTCACTGATGGGTTCGGAGCCAATCCTCGACTCCGACATGGCCGATAGCAAGCTCAAGGTTTGCCAGTAGCTCGAGACCAAGCCCCTTATCCCACAATGCACTGCTGGAATTACCTCAGATCTAGTTTGCCACGGCAAGAGAGATCTCGGTGATCCAGCTAGCTCAGACCATTTTAGAAAAAAATTAACAGCAAGTCTATAAAAAGTTTTCTTTTTTGTTCAAAAAAATATAGTGTGTGTTAGTTCTATTATATTTACTCTCTAGATAAATACTTAGATAGTATAAATAGTTTAAAAGTTAGGGCCTTGTTGGCTTCTTAGCTGTGTGGGCCTTTAGCCCTTTTTTCTCTACTTAATCCTTATAATAGTCAGGCTTTTTTCTGTGGGCCTCTTAGCCCTATATTTGTATCTATATTGTGTATATATAATACTGGTGTAGATAGTGTCCAGATTGGGCTTAATTGTTGTGGATCTAATTTACTGTTTTTTCCTTTAAAATGTTGGATGATAAGGAGAAATCCCATCCCAAATCGGGATTCAAAAAAATGCCCAGATTGTGGGCAGAAAATGTCTGTCACTGACGGACACATTCAATGCGTCTACTGTCTGGGGGCTAAACACCTCCAAGACACCTGTAGCATTTGCCACTCCTTTTCCTCAAGAGTTCTCTTGGAGAGAAGGAGGAAACTTATAGACAGGGGATTGCTACAGCAGTCTTTTTCGGAAGTTTTTAGTAGCCATGAGGGTGCTAGTACGTCCTCCAAATCCTCAAAATCTAAGTCATCAGATAAGGTCTCAAAAAAGGCTAAGATTTCAGAAGGAGGGTCATCAGTTCCACAGTCATCGGAACCGAGTGTACCTTTGATTTGGAGCCAGCTCTCAGTATTGGAGCCGGTCTCTGAAGTTCCTTCTTCACCTCTGCTCCAGTCAGCACCTTCGGTGCATTCAGCTAAATCTTCAGTCAGTCTTTCAGATTTGGACATGGATTGGCTAGTACAGAAGCTTTTACAGGCACCAGGAATTGCCAAATTGTTGTCGGCCCCGGCCAGCTCGTCGGTACTGAAGATCATGGAACCGGATTTGTCTACTCCTCCTCCGAGCCGTACTGGACTCTCAGAGCCGAAGGAAATTGAACCAATGGTGGTCGAACCCTTGGAGCCGATACCCGCACTGGTGTTATCGGCTCCATCTACTCGGATGTCCTCAGCCCTGACTGAGGGCTCTAGGAGCCGACGCTCTCCCGTCGGGTCCGGGGAGGATAGCCGCACTGACTTGTCGGTGCCGACTCTTCCTTTCAGGGCTTTGGCTCAGATGAGCTCGGCTCCTACCTCGGGCTCGGAGCCCAGGGTTTCAGTGCGGGAGGATCGGACGGAACTATCGGGTCTGTCCACTCCTTCTCATTGGAGCCATGGTGCCTTCGATGCTATGAGGAGAATTTTGTCTCCAAAGACAATGTCAGCATCAGTTCAGCTTTCCCTCTCCCCTCAAGCTCCTGTGTCTGCTTCTTCATCTACCGATCCCTCTAAGTGTAGAGACCCCGAGCCTCAAGTACCCCCACAGGGCATCCCCTGCTCTTCTGAGACCTCCCCAGATCCCCCCACTGAGGAGGTGCCCAGGAAGAGACTGTGCAAGAGGAGGCACTTAGACTCCCCACAGGAGTCTTTGACATCTGACACGGACTTAGATGAGTCAGAAGGGTCCCCTCGATCCCCCTCTGAGGATATCTCCTTTGCAGAGATACTAGAGATCCTTAGTCAGAGGGGCGATTGGCAGTCCAAGACCCCTACTGAGGATGAGTCTGTGCTCTTAAAGGCTTTTGGGTCTCACCCTTCCACTTCTTGGGTGTCCGCCTTACGATGAGCTCATGGAACTGATCTCTCGTAAGGCGTGGGAGTCACCAGAGGCCATGGAACCTGTCCCTCGTAGACCCAATAAATTCATATCTCTCCCAGTGGACAAGCCATTTTTGACAAAAGGAGTGCCTACTGATGCCATGGTGGTAGCTGCAGCCACCAAAAAGGAAGTATCTGAGACATCCTCTTCTATCTGTCCCCCTAACAGAGATTCTAGGGTTATGGATAGATATGGGAAGTGCATGTTTAGTTCAGCGACTTTTTCTCTGCAATCACTGAACTACTTAACCCATTTTACAAGACTACAAAGAGACCTCCTGAAAGAGCTAGGAGATACTCTCCAGGGTACGGTAGCTGCAGGAATGGCCGACAAAGTCAACGCCCAGCTCGCTACCCTAAACTCAGTGGTGAACTCATCCATGCGTCTCATATCCTATGCAGCTGATGGTTCGAGTAGAGCCACTAGTTCAGGCATTGCTCTTCGAAGACAAGCCTGGATGCATCTCTGTTCATTTGCAGAATCCTTTAAGTCTTCCTTTATTAATACCCCATTCGATGGCTCATCACTGTTTGGGCCCAAAGTAAAGGAAACTTTAACCATGTGTGAGCAGGAAGGCAAGACCTTATCTGCCATTGGGGTCTGTTTTTCGACCCCTGCTCGGCCCTACCCCAAGGGTCCTAGAGGAGGAAAAATGTGGTTTCGTAAAACTCAGGCAGCCTTTCAGGACACACGTGGAGAAACCCCCTCTAGAGGCAGAGGAGGGGGTTATAACGGAAGACGCCACCGCCGTGGCAGAGGGGGACTGCAACAACAGGGTGACAGGGGTCAGTTCTCTGGTCAGTCCTACCAGAGCCCCTGAAAGGGGGCCCGACTGTTTGGCTCTGGAGGCAGTCGGGAGTTGCTTGTCTTTGTACCGAGAAGCCTGGCTAAACATAACATTGGATACTTGGGTACAAAGCATAATTTCCAGAGGGTATTTCATACCGTTCTTTACCCCTCATATTCCTATAAAGAAAATCCCAGATGTTCCACCCAATCTCAGGGTACAAGCAATTGTAGAGGTCCACAGATTGCTAGAAAAAAGAGTCATCCAACCAGTCCCAGCAGACCAAGTCAGATTCGGAACTTACTCAAGATTCTTTTTGGTACCAAAGAAAACAGGGGACTGGAGACCTATCTTGGTCCTCAACAGACTCAACCAGTTGATAAAGAAAGAGAAGTTCTGAATGGTCACACTTCAGTCCATTCTTCCCTTCTTATGGAAAGGTGATTGGATGTGATACATAGATCTGAAGGACGCGTACTATCACATAAAGATGAACAGATGCTCCAGAGATCATCTGCGCTTCCGGTTGGGAGCCAATCATTACCAGTTTCGAGCCCTGCCCTTTGGTCTTACTACAGCCCCCAGAGTGTTCACCAAATGCATGGCAGTGGTCACGGCTCACCTGAGATGTCTAGGATTCCAGGTGTTTCCATACCTGGACGATTGGCTCCTCACCGCTACCACCAGGCATCAACTGACTCAGGCAACACAATACACTCTGACACTCTGCCATCAATTAGGCATTACAGTTAACTTCAAAAAGTCTGCCTTATCGCCATTGCAGCATACCATTTTTATAGGAGCTTAGTTAGATACCTCAACTACCACTCTATGTCTTCCTATCGAAAGAGTCTCTCTTCTCCACCAAAACGTCAGTTCACTGGTGTCAAAGAACAAAGCTACAGCAGCGGAGGTATTGAAAGTACTAGGTTTGATGGCGGCAGCAATCCTGGCTATACCACTCGCAAGGATGCATATGCAAATTCTTCAATGGCTCCTCTTCGCTTAGTGGTCTTACCAGAAACTACCGATGCACCACAGGATTCTTATCATGGATTCTTGCAGGAGAGACCTTCGGTTGTGATTGATGTCTCTTCATGTCACAATCGGAAGACCCTTTGTTCCACCCCCCCAGTAGCCACTGTGACCACGGACGCTTCCCTGATAGGGTGGGGGGCATTTTCAGGGAAAGACTGCCCAAGGTACATGGACAGATCAAGAATCACATCTGCACATCAATGTTCTAGAGTTGAGAGCGGAACTTCTGGCGATGCAGTACTTTCAGGACTCTCTCCCTCTAGGGATGATTGCAATTCAGACCGACAACATGTCAGTAGTCTGGTACTTGAACAAGCAGGGCGAAACCAAGTCTTACCCCCTTTGTCGAGAAGCCCTCAGGGTCTGGCAATGGGCTGTGTCATCCCAGCATTTTCTGTTAACAACGCACATCCTGGGGAAATCCAACGTGATAGCGGACAAGCTAAGCAGGGCAATATTACTCCTTCATGAGTGGTCTCTCAAACAACAGGTTGCGGAGTTGATTTTCTGCAAATGGGGCCAGCCTTGCTGCGATCTTTTTGCCAGCCACATCAATTCAAAATGCAGAATTTACTTTGCCCTAATACCACCTCCTGGTCACCCCCCCCCCCGCGAGAGACGCACTTTTACATGTTTGGCCCCCAGGTCTCCTCTATGCATTTCCACCCTTCCCATTAATACCCATATTTTTACAGAAAGCAAAATCGCTGGGAAGGACTGTTATACTCATAGCCCCCTACTGGCCTCAACAGATTTGGTGTCTGTTTCTCCACCATCATCTGTTGGAAGATCCATGGATCCTGGACCCAGTTCCGACCTTCTGACTCACCCGTCAGGGGATCTTCATCCTTCTCTGCAGTCCCTGAAACTGACTGCTTGGCTAATCCACTTACCCTAATTGCCAGGCTTCATTCAATTTCAGAAGATACAAGACAGATTCTCTTATCTTCTCACAAGCCATCTTCCAGGAAATTATATGGCAGTAAATGGAAAAGGTTCTCAGTTTGGGCCAACGCACAGAACATTGACCCTTTCCAAGCTCCGCTATCTTCGATTTTAGAATTCCTAACAAAAATTTTTAAGGAAGGGGCAGCAGCTGCTACAGTTTGAATTCAGTTAGCTGCTATCTCAAATTTTCACTTTGATCTTGGTGGCTCAAATATTATGAGCCATAAATTATCTAAAAACCTTCCTTAAAGGCGTTCTTCATATGAGACCTCCAATCAAAATTCCCTTTTCTCCCTGGAATTTAAACTTTATGCTGTCTCAAATTATTCTTCCCCCTTTTGAACCAGCATCTTCTTGTGATTTAAAATTTTTATCTTGGAAAACAATTTTTCTTGTGGCCATTACGTCTGCCCGCAGAGTGTCAGAACTTCAAGCATTATCTATCAGTCTACCCTACATGATCATCCATGCTGATATAGTATCGCTCAGAACAAACCCCTCATTTTTACCTAAAGTCTGTTCTGAATCAAATATCAATCAGGTAATTGAACTGCCAGTCTTCTTCCCCGACCACTCTAGCAAATTGGAATATATGCTGCACAAACTTGAGGTTCCCAGACAGCTCAGATTTTATCTTGACAGAACTAAAGATATTAGGAAATCAGACCAACTTTTTGTATCCTTCTCAGAAGCAAGAAAAGGCAATCCAGTGGCTAAAACAACTTTATCTAAATGGTTATCCGATTGTATATCCTTTGTTTATAAGAATGCCAGCATGCCTTTAACGCACAAACCGAAAGCTCATTCTACCAGAGCTGTCTTTACCTCTTCTGCTTTTCAAGCTAAATTGCCCCTTGACAATATTTGCGCTGCAGCCACTTGGTCTAAGCCTCATACCTTTATCACACATTACAAAGTAGATAGGGCTTCAAGGGACAGGTCTTCCTTTGGTTCTACGGTACTGAAGAACATACTCTCATGAGCCACCCAAGGTTGAGGTGCTAGGGACGCTACCCATCAGTGAGAATAAACGGTGAGATTTAACAATTTGACATAGAAGTTATGTACTTACCATAACGTTCCATGTGAGTTGTTTATCTCACCTTTATTCTCACGTCCCTCCCTCCTTCTCCCTCCAGGCTGACTGTTGACTTAGAGGCTAGTACCTTCCTGGTTATTCAATATTTCTTCTTCCCCTTTGGGAAGTGTTCTTCTTAGATATATATATATATATATATATATATATATATATATATATATATAAGAGGGTATGTATATGTTGTATATATGTATATATATGTATATACTGTTATTCGCAGCAAACAAGATCTGAGGTAATTCCAGCAGTGCATTGTGGGATAAGGGGCTTGGTCTCGAGCTACTGGTAAACCTTGAGCTTGCTATCGGCCGTGTCAGTGTCGAGGATCGGCTCCGAACCCATCAGTGAGAATAAAGGCGAGATAAACAACTCACATGGAACGTTATGGTAAGTACATAACTTCTATTTCAGATCTTTCCTTAACTGAATGATCTGCTCATTCAAGCATTCTCCCTTAATGCTGTGCTTCGGGGTCTCCAGTTTACTGTTTCCCTGTTGCAGAGTATGGGTTTCACCATAAACTTTTAATCAGCTCTTATTCCTTTCAGAATCATGTTTTCCTTGGTTGCAGGATCCAGACCACCCCCATGCTAGTATCTCTACCTGCCCCAAAAGCCCTATCCCTTATTGTCTTTTTCCACTCTCTCCTCCCTCTACTTTCGGACTCAGCCAGGGACTTTCTCAGGATCCTTGGGTTCATGGCTTCCACCATTCCCATGCTCCCTCTAGCCAGGCTCCATATGAGAATGCTACAGTGGTACCTCAAGTCAGTGTGGCTCCAGCATTGCCACCTTCTGGACTTCTCAGTCCCCTTCCTTCTTTGTCTCAAGCTCGAGCTTCAATGGTGGATTCATCAACTTACTTTCAACCTAGGGCTTCCTTTCCAGGCTACAGTCCCAACTCAATAGCTCTTTACAGATGCCTCAGGCAGTGGATGGAGGGCTTCCTTAGGCTCTGTCAAGGTTCAGGATCTCTGACCACTTCAGCAGAGGTCGGGTCACATCAGTATAAAGATGATGAGGGCTCTGCTTTTAGCTCTTCAAGCTTCTCATTCCCTCTTTCATCCCAGGCCCTTAAAAATTTTCACAGACAATACCACAGTGATGTGGTATGTCAGCAAGCAAGGTGGTACAAGGTCCACCTTCTTTGCAGACTAGTTCTTCAGATCTGGGATCTAGCTTTTCAGTATCAAGGGGCTTTTCAGGCTATTTACATTCCCTCAGAGCACAACCTGGTGGTAGACTCTTTGAGCAGATCCAGCATACAAGCTCATGAATAGATGCTTCACGAGATGTGTTCCTGGACATTGTCCATCTCTGAAGTATTCTTCAGGAAGATCTTTTTGCCTTCCTCTATTCTGTTCTAGAGTCCCAAGTCCTCTGTTTTGGAAAGTGGATGCCCTATCTTTTCCTTGGAAGGGGAGTGGCTGACCTAACTTGGGATTCCTGGGCAGGTTATGAATGGGATATAGGACTCTCACTGCATCTCAGTATTTCTTACCCCTGCTACCATAAAATAAATGAGCAAATCCAATTCATGTAGAAAATCCTTTGTCTTGGTCTTGTGGGGAGAGTGGGGAATAAAAAAAAAGGTTGGCACATATAAGAGACACAGCTATCATAGAATTCTTTATTTTTTCACTTATAACTGTGAATGGGCCAATAGGTCCAGTCCAGGCCTCTAATGAATGTGGTGAAACAGTGTAAAGGTCTGTTTATATCTTTCTTTCCTTCCTTCCCTCTCTGTATGAGAAATGTTATTTTTTAATTTTCTGAAAAATAAGTTCTACCTTCTTGACTCATACAAAGCAGTTAATTTACTATGTAGGTTTCATCACTCAAGGATAAAGTAGTTAGAGTCCTTTGAATGCCATACGTGTATGCAAAGAAAAAAATTAGATTGCTTTTGGGGAAGCCGCTGAATAAACCCTTCAGGGCTGAATCCATACCTGAAGGGATTGTCTGTTTCTGTGATTTCTCTCAAAGAGTCTTAAAGAAGATTTATTTTTATGATAAGTTCATATGCAGTTGTTTTTCTCTGTATCCTTACTAGTTCCACTCTTAACCATTTTGTTTATCTTCTGCAGTTACAGGTACTCAGTGTAGTAGTCTACAGGTTTATTAACCATGTTTTGTGACTTTTTTATTGTTGTCTGTAGGCTACTGCAGGAGTTGAAACAAGTCCATTGGCTTCCTCAGAATACTTCAAAATGCTACACTCTGACAGATTTTCAGCAAACTCTAGCAATGAAGAATGAAAGAGCGTGCAGATTGCTGGAAAAGTTCCTCACCTTTTGTGCTACCATATTAGACATGGTACCATAATCCAAGCTACTAACATAACTGAATGTGTTCATTCCTTTAAACTACACCGTTACCTGTCTTCTGGCTAGCTGAAGGTTTATTATTTCTTTGTAGGTGCGGGAAGACAGCTATGAAATGGTTCAGGGCTGGCAAACTCAGTTACAGACCACTGGGATGACTTTCAAAAATGAATCACTTCATCAGCATCGAATCCAGCGAGAAACACTACTGAGTAATCTTCGAGGAGCAGACACAATAGTGCAACGTTTAGGTAACATGGCAGCACTGGTTGACCACATGATTACCCAGAATTTAATTACAGTTGTTCAAGAAGAGGTCACAAACTTTGTAAACCAAGTCATGCAGGTGAGATGATAAAAATATTATAATTTGTCTTAGGCTCCACTATAAAGGCTTATGAGTAGATGAATTAATTTATCAGCATTACATGGGTTCTGATAATCAGTACAGGAAAACATTCATAATGTCTACTATCTATTTTTGAAAAAAGAAGCTGCAGAAAGCAGGGTCTTGGGATCTCACAAGATGCTTACTTCTAAGAGGATCTCCAGACTGGCCGTGCTTGGTCTGCCTTTGGATTTCTAAGAGAAGCCTGATGTAATGCATAGCTAGGAGAAGGAGAACTTGAGTGTTTGCATCTGTACTTGTTTACTGTGTGGATTATATCATGTTTTAAATTCTAATTCATTTATATTTTTTGTTAATTACATTTAATATGCATTTGTTAACCAGGGTAGACCACTGATTCATTGGCCTTATTTAGACTCAAGCACTATCTGGTTAACCAATTTGCAGAGTCACCAAAGGGAAATACATGCACCATCTTGTATGATAGTGACAGCCAGTAATCTGACAGGGTGATGAGAATGAGTAGATTGTGGTCACTGAAGTGAAAGAGTCTAGTGGAGAACTCCCGTAAAGAATCTTGCATAAAGGACTGGAGTGATTGATGCTGCCATGAGCCCCAAAAGGTGTAGAATGAGAGGGGTTCTGGGCTATGTGATTTCAGAACCTCCTATACCTGTAAATGGAGGGAAGTCAGCCTGGATAGTGGAAGTTTTGCTGTATGAAGAACTGTATCCAAATGACATCAAATTAAATCTAAGGAATGACTTGATTGCAAATTTGATTTTTGTAGTTTACAAAGTTACTCAAAGATCAACACAAGGGGAGCAAATAGTCCCTTTTAGGATTAAGGAATCCTTCGTTTGCAGCTAGGATCCAGTCATCTAAGTATATGAGCACTCAGAACTTTTTCAGTCTGAGTTTTGCTGCTACTACTGACATGCACTTGGTGAACACCTAATGGCAATTTTTGGAACTGGTAATGACAAATTCCATCTAGAACTGAAAATACCTGGATTGTCTTGTGATCTTTATATAACAGGCATCACAAAGGTCTATCAAACACATGCAGATGTGTAAACTCAGTATACCACTTTAGGCATAAAATAAGGATTACTTCTCAAAGAAACCCTGTCTCTATGGAAAATGAGATAAGGTTAAGTCACCAGAAGACCTTGCAACTCAGATACTCTTCTCAAGTCAGCCTAATAAGCAGGTTTGAACAGAGGAAGTGTTAGCTTGTCTAACACAAAATTAAGATCCAAGGATGAGCCACTAGTTTTCTTGGAGGTCTCTTATGTAAAACCCCTTTCAAAAACATTTTTACATGAGAATGTATTAAAAGAGGGGGATCCATATGCAGACATGCTAATGGCCAACAAATGAACTTTGATGGAGAAGTAAGAAAAGCCATAGGATAGTAACTCACACAAACATTGAAAACCAGAGGAACACTAGCTCTGAACTGGTGCTAGTTATGTCATTAGCACTAACTAGAAAATATATTTGCTAATATATGATTTTCTAGTAGCAGGCTTTTTTGCATCCATTAATATCTGCTGCATGCCCTCAGTAAACAGGTGCTAAAACATAATCAAAACCCTATAATCCAGGCAGTTGGGTTAAGTTGATTAGGGTTAGTGTGTATCAAGCATCCCTGTTCTTGTATGAGTAGAGCCATTTTGTTAGAAAGCTTGTGGTAATGGTCCTTGGCCATTTCCAAAATAAGGGAGAACCACTGTTGCCTGGGCCAGGAAGGTGTCACCATAATGATCTTGGGGGAATTCCTTCTGAATCTTCAAAAGTACACTGAATGTCTGTGGAAAAGGTGGAAAACATACAAGAACATCCTTGCCAAAGGAAGGGAAAAGGCATCTGTTTTTCAGGCCTACTTGCACGGAGTCCAGGAGCAGAAATTTGCCAATTGGCTGCTTAGAGGGGAGGCAAAGAGGTCTGTTCGAGAAACAGCCACAGATGAATCAAATCTTGGAAGACCTCTAATCTACTTTCCACTTGACAGGGTTTGCCTTTGTCCTGCTCAGCAAGTTTGCCACACAATTTTGCTCTGATGGGATACAGGATGCCTGCAAAAGGAGATTGTGCAGTAAAACTATATCCCAAACTAATATGGCTACTATTCAGAGTGGGTAGGACGTGCTTCCTCCTGGCTTGTTGATGTAGCACATGACTGTGTTACTGCCTGTAACAACTTGAAGAGATCTAGAGGACCAATGATGATTCAGAGTCGAGTGCCTTGTTTAGAGCAAGCATTTGTTTCATATTTATGTGCTTGTGTCTGCCCCAAACACCTTGCACTTTTATCCCTCCTGAAACTGCTTTCCAAGCAAAGTCCAACTACTTTGAAGCAGGAAGGGAAAAAAGAATATCTAGATTTTGAGATATTTGCTTTTTCTACCAAGCTATTTCTCTTCTGACAAATCCCAGAACTGGGATTTGAAAAGATAATGGGTGTTAATGCTGGGATTAAAGAGATTCAGATACCATTGTATCTTTCTCGTGTGGACTCTTGCCAGAAGTATCATGAGAATCATAGATGCCAAGAGACAAAATCCAGAGTTATTCCCTTGCAGTGATCATAGTATGAGTGGAGAACCCAAGAAATAAATCTAAATATAGATGTTTTTCCTGTGGAACAAAAGCTATTTGAACTGAAGTATCTGGCAGATACTCCAGGAACACAATCCTGTGTGATGGAGTAAACAAAGACTTTTTATTGTTCTTTTGGAACCTCGGCTTGTGTAAGAGATCTCTCACCCAAGTGACAGATTCCTGACAGTTTGAAAAAAGATTCTACAAAGATAACAAAGTTGTCTAAATAAAAAACATGGATAACCTGTAGCCTGCAATGAGCTGTAACTGAAGCCAGACTCTCTGTAAACACTCTTGGTGCAAAAAGTGGATGGGGGGGTTACAGAATTACTTGGAAAATTTGGAAAAGGAGGGCTGAAAATTCTTAGATATCCATTGTATCAGCTTACCCATGTCATCACATTTTTTGATAACTTCTGCGGCAGAGGATTTAAAATCTAATTTTTTTTCACATCATCTAGGAACTTCTGAGAACATACCCAGGCAAAACTCCTCAAAACAGTGCCAGTGGCCATAGCCCTGGACGTTGTAAAAGCAGAGTCATACACACACTGACCTGTAAAATGGAAGAAATTAAACCATTTAAAACAGATTTTCCTGATAGAAACTACAAATAAATCATTCCTCATACTTTCAGAATTAAAATAAACTTTAACATACAAGCCCGACAATTTAAAATTCTGAAAATCAAAGTCGCAGAGGCATACATTTTTCCCTATACTTATCAATTATTTTCCTATCCTTGTCAGAAAGTGTAAGATTGGAATTAACTACATTTTTAGTAGAAGTAGGAGTAACTAAAGCTATAGCTGCTGGGTCATGTTTGGGATGGTTTTATAAAAACTTAAAAGACTGAGGGACTTTATACAATCAATCAGCTTTTATAGGGCCAGCAGGCTGACTTGTCAGGAAAATTACAGGCAGTGGCACACACATTCTCCCATGCTGATGGCACTGGAGGAATGGATAAAGGTTCTGTAAATTCCATTTGTAACAGCTCATAATATTTTCTGAGGAGTTGAGAAACCTCATTTTCCCCCACTGAAAACACTTGCACATTCTAGAAATAATCTTATAAAATAATCTTAAAGAAAGATAATGTTCCACAACGAGAATCAAGCACTGTGCTCTATTCTGAATCTGAATCAGAAATCTGCGGAGAAAACCCCACATCGGCCCCCTTATCTTCCTGCCTAGATTCAGTCTTGAATCTCTTCTGGAAAAGGAGCATCTCCTTTTCTTTTATCAGAAACCACCTGATAAAAAGGATCAGTAGCCTGAATTAGACCCTGAACCATATATAGTAATCTACTCCTGTCCAGAGAAATTTGAGTGGGAGCAGATACATGTTTAAGTTTCTCTTTCTTTTGACAAGAGAAATGGGGTCAACAGAATTGTTTAAGGGAGCAGCAGTTCCTTAAGGATGGGCACAACATTCTGACAAAATAGGGAAGACATCCCTGTTCCCTCTTCCAGGGCCAGCAACAGTGTCTTTCTCTTTCCCACTGAGAGGACCCCAGCAGCTTCAGAGGACATGGCTAACCCATGGTCAATAGTGGCTGTAAGTGCTACACTAGAGGGATCCGGTTATAAGATGAGTAGTCTGAGGAATCAGTTTTGGCTGCAGCAGTTACCCACCAGTGGCTGAAACAAATTGCTAGCTTGCTGTGGTGACAAAGACTGTTTGCTTAACTTTTTCTTGTTGTAGCTGGAAAAAGGGCCGACCATGGGACTAGTAGCTTGTGTCATGGTTAAGCTGAAAATGTTGCCTCTTTCTTAAGGAGAACAAGTAGCACTAGCTGGTAAAAGTTTAAAGTTGTTAAAAGTCACTTTTTCATCACAAAATACAGTAAAAAGCATCTTAATACACTTTGCCAGACACAAAACTAAAATAAACACAGTTTCTATGCTAGGAAAAATGGTTTTCTTCAACATTTAACTGCTTTTAAATTTGACAGGAAAAAGTACACTCTCATTTAAAAGTACAGTTAATCCCATGACAGTCCATTAAAACCCAAATTTCTAGATAGAAACCAACTTTTCTAACATGGAAAAGAACATTTGAACTATAAATTTAAATGTTGAAGTTTTTTTTTCCCAAAGGGAACTTATATGCTCAGCCAAGGAACAGCACAAGTTGACTATTGATCCTTAAAAGCCCATTGAGGAGTGTTCTCTTTGGTGGCAAGACAGCTCTGAAGGGCTTGGTGCTCAAACCTGTGTTTTTAGGTAGCTCAGCTCAAGCTGCCTAATGGTTTGGGCAAGTGGAAGTGGCCTGAAACTTTGGAAGCTGACCAACTGTTATGTCCTTGGCAGGATATAATAGAAGTTCTGTACTTACCATAACTGTTATCTGTGTTGTCGAATTTCATTATGCATCACAAATGGGTCTTGGATCCCTCCTCAGATCCAAATCGGCCATTTCTCAGATATACAATCTGAGACTCAAACTCCTTCCTCTCCCATAATGCCTCACTCCCTAACAAGCCCTCAGATTGAGTTTGCCCTGCTAATCATAAGGTGGATATTGCCAAGATAAGACAGAAACAGAAACAAAAGTCCAAACTAGGAGCCAGTAGGTTCCTTAGTCCTCTAGGTTACTCTCACCTGTACAAGGAAGGGGGAATGAGGGCATGAAGTGATGCATAATGAGATTGGACAACACAGATACCAAATTATGGTAAGTACATAACTTCTAATCTGATGTTGTCCATTTCATTATGCATCATGAATGGGTCAGATTCTTCAGCTACACAAATCCTGGGAGGACCTCAAGGAAGGATATGCCTGAGCACTGCAGAACCAAAGGATGCTCTGTTCCTGGAAATAATGTCTAACTTGTAATGAGATATAAAAGTGTGACCAAGTAGCTGCAGCACAGATTTCATCGATTGGGGTTCTAGCAGAGAAGGTTGAAGAGGTTGACATAGATCTAGTTGAGTGCGCTTTAACCAGATGGGGAAGTTGTTTGCGTTGTTGGTAGTAAACTGCAGAGATACATTCTGTAATCCACCTTACCAAGGAAACCTTAGAGACTTCTTGTCCCAATCTGTTAGGTGAAAAGGGAATGCACAGTTGATATGATTTTCTATGAGCTCTGTGCCTAAGTAGATAGAAATGTAACTGTCTGTGAATGCCCAAAGAGTGTAAGAGATAATCTGATGTTGTCAATCTTCATTCATTCATGACAGTTGGGACAGTTTGGACAGCTGGGTTCTGGTTCCATCTTCGGAGCTGACTCAGCCATTGTAACAAGCATGTGCTGGTCAGAAACTCTCAAGCTAAGGTTACCCATAGTGCCTCTCTTCCCTTCCCTTCAGATCTCGTTTACCGCATAGAGTTTCAAGAC
Source organism: Protopterus annectens (assembly GCF_019279795.1). Taxonomy (NCBI): domain Eukaryota; kingdom Metazoa; phylum Chordata; order Ceratodontiformes; family Protopteridae; genus Protopterus; species Protopterus annectens. The sequence continues at coordinate 255,755,149 of NC_056736.1, read as the reverse complement.
GTGCCAGCCAATGTTCTAAAGCTAAGTGTTTATATTTCTATATATTTTTCAATATTTTTTCTCCTTTACAGCTCCCCTCTTGATACTTCTTGGTAACTTTAATTTATATTAGTGAATCAGTGTGTGAGGTTTGTTTTATCTATCTTTTTTACTTTTTTGGTATTTCTTCCTTACTGTAGTTGGTATAGGCCCCTCCCTTCCCTCTTACCTCTGGTAACTCTCAAATACCACTGTTGGTATTCTTTTCCCTCTTCTTCTTCTTCTCTTTACCCTTCTGGGTATTTCTTGTGTTGCCATTGTTGGTAAATTTAAAAAAAAAAAATCTTTCACAGGCTCTGTTTTTCCCCGTTATTGTGCGTGTGTGTGATCATGTGAACGGCTGATCATTGTGGTGATTTATCTGATAATGGCTGACAAAAGAGGTACCACAGGATTTAAACAGTTTGACAAATGTAGCAGGAAGATGCCCAGCTCCGATGGGCATCTTTCCTGCATGTATTGTTTAGGAGTGCCGTACTTACAAGTCCAGCCTCCATGCGAGCTCTGTAAGGGCTTTAGTGCCTGGACCGTGGCAGAGCGTAAAAACAAATTGATCTTAAAGGGATTGTTAAAAATCCCATTTTCTGAGGCTTTGTCTGAGGCAGAGGTGCCAAAACCTCCTAAAAAAGAGGCAAAGAAGAGGAGCCACTCAGTCCCAGCATCTCCTCAGTCTCATGAACCAAAATCATCCAAAGGCCAGGTTTCCACGGAACTGAAACCTTAACAATTGAAATTGGCAATGACATCTGTCTCGGCACTGGAGTCTGTGACCCCTTTCATGGAGCTGTCTATTTCCATGGAACCAACTACAGTTGCCACAGTACTGACCCCTTCCACGGTACTGCAGACCCTCTCGGCACCAATAATAGTTTCCCCTGTTAAACTGGTCACTTCCACCAAAACACAAGTTTTTGCTACAGTGCCAAAGGTTGAACCCCTACCCAGGACTTGATATTCCCCATCTATTGACCCCTTTGCTGGTCAGCAGCTGAGTCCCTTTATTGATTGACCAGAATCTCTTGCGGGGATGTCTATTTGTTCTACCAGGAGCCTTTCAGAGTGTGATGTAGTTAGACTGGTGAATCAGCTCTTGGTGGCCAGAGGTATTCCAACCCCATCTAGGACCTCCGTCCCACCCGGAGCTGAGGTTTATTCTCCACGGACTCCAGCTTATCTTCCTCCTTCAACTTCCCCGCAGGATTTGGACCCCGACGCCTCTCCCGGTGCCAGCTTCATCAGTACCAATGGTGGATCTAACCTTGGTGCTGGAACCCACTCTGTGGATCTCAGCTCAGTCAGAGCTGACTCATGTGACTGTGACTTGGCTGCTGGCTCCGGAATCCCTAGTATGGCACCGATTTTTTCCATGGTGCTGTCTATGGCTCTGGTTACTTTGACAGTTCTGAGTCCTCTCGTAGCTCCTTCTGTGGGGGTGCGCTCATTGGAGTGGGGTGTGACCATAGTACTGAGGTTGTCTTTCTTGGTTTCGAACTCCCATCCTTCTTCAGGCAGGCCTGCCTTTCAGATTATGGAGAAAGTGCTAGCCTCAGCAGGTTCACAGTTGGCACCCTCAATGTCGGAATGTCATATCTATGTGTCTTCTGGTTCACAGCAGTCACAGTCTACTATATTGGGACAGCAGGCACAGGAGCAGCAAAATACCCTACCGTAGGGTACCCTCTCTTCGGAGTCCTCTTCAGACCTCCCCCTGATGAGTCACCCCAAAGGAGATTGTGCAAGAGTAAGCACATTGATTCTATGGAAGAACCTCTCACCTAGGATACAGACTTCAATGAAGGGGAAAGGTCACCATGGTCGCCCCCTGAAGATGTCTCCTTTGGAGACATCCTAGAAATTTTAAAGCAGCGGGGTGACTGGAAGCTCACCAACCCTTCCTCTGAGGAATCTGTCTTCTTGCAGGCTTTCCATGCCCAATCTTTTACTTCCTGGGTGACCTCGCCTACAGCTGAGTTAGTCAAGCTCATCACGCAGCATACTTGTTAGGCCTCTGACACTGTGGAGCCAATTCCCCGGAGACATGGCAAAAATACTGTCCCCCTCAGAGGATCAACCTCAATGGTCCAAGGGATTCGCAGTAGATGGTATGTTGGTGGCAGGGATGACAAAGAAATAACTCGTAGTGGAGAGTCCTACTGTCCATCCTCCAAACCTAGAGTCTCAGACATTGGACAGATTAGGGAAGTGGGTTTATGCTCCAAAGACCTTTGCCATATGGTCATTGAATTATTTGGCAAATTTTACCCGTCTTCAAAGGGACCTGATCACTGAACTCTCAGGAACCCTAGCAGGAGCAGTGTCTGATGAGGTACGTGACAAGGTTGCCTCCCAGCTTGTGACCCTAGAATCTATCTTCAACTCCTCCATGCAGTTGATTGCACATACAACAGAAGGGATGGCCAGAGCAGTGGATGCAGACGTTGTCATGAGAAGTCACGCCTGGATACGCTTGTGTGTCTTCGCGGACCCCATCAAGTCTTCCTTCATCAGTGCTTCTGTTGATGCTTCCTTGTTGTTTGACCTAAAAGTTAAAGACACATTAGCCATGTATGGGAAGGATGGAAAGACCCTTTTTGCCATGGATATACATTTTTCCACTACTCAGTGATCCTATTCCAGGAATCAGAGGCATGGGAAGATGTGCCTCAGGAAGTCCTATGGGCTTTTTCAGTACACACGTGGAAAGTTTTCTCCTTGGGGCAAAGGGGAGAACTCATCAGGAAGACTCCCCTCCCATGACAGAGGATGCCTGTGTAACCAGGGTTCCAGAGATTCTTTCTTTGGGCAACCGTATCAGCACTCCTGAGGAGTGGCACAATTGCTTACCTCTGGAGACAGTCGGGGGAAGGTTCTCTCTGCACCACTTGGCCTGGCATTCAATAACATCAGATTATTGGGTGCAGACAGTAATTTCCAGAGGTTACCATATCCGCTTCGATCTTTATTCAAGACCGCAAAGGTGAATCCCCAACATTCCACCCAGTCAGAGGGGCACAGCAACTCAAGAAATTCAAAATCTGCTCAAAAAAAGAGTCATCCAAACAGTCCCAACAGACCAAGTAGGATCCAAAAAAGACAGGGGACTGGAGGACAATTCTAGACCTCAGTTTCTTGAACAAGTTTGTCAGACAGACAAAATTCTGGATGGTCACAGTTCAGTCTATCCTTCCTTTTCTGGAGAAAGATGACTGGATGTGCTCTGTAGATGTTCAGGATGTGTATTACCACATAAAAATTGACAAGCACTCCAGAAGATATCTCCTCCTCTTCCAGCTAGGAGCCAATCATTGCCAAATTCGTGCACTGCTCTTTGGTCTCATCACAGCCCCCAGGGTGTTCACCAAATGCATGGTAGTGGTAGCAGCTCATCTGAATCTGCAAGGATTCTGGGTGTTTCCATGTTTAGATGATTGGCTCCTTAATGCCCCCACCAGGAATCTACTGCTTCAAGCCTTATACTACACTCTGGAACTGGCAGAGCTCTTAGGCATTTCAATAAACAAAGAAAAGTCAAATCTGGCACCCACTCAAAACTTGGAATTCATTGGAGCAACATTCAACATGACATCCTGTCTAGTTGCTCTACTTCTTCACAGATTACAAAGGTTAAGATCACAGCTCCAGCTTGCTTAGTCTTACAATCACTCGGGTCAATGGCAGCGACAATCACCCTAGTTCCCCTGGTGAGAGTCCACATGAGGCTGCATCAGTGGCTTCTAGCATCACAGTGGTCTCTGTTAACTCACCCCATGTCTTATCCAATCCGTATAACAAATTGATGCAAGCAGGATCTGAATTGGTGGATAAAGCCAGAAGAGGATTTATAGAGTCGCCCTTTTTCACCCCCTCAGCTCAAGGCCATAGTGACCATGGACGCATCCCTGATGGGGTGGCATTTTCACGAAAGACAGTCCAAGGCACTTGTCCCCCTTAGAGGCCAATTTGCATATCAACATCGTAGAACTGAGGGTGGCGCTTTTAGCATTGCAAGCATTCCAGTATGCCCTTCTATAGAGGACAATTGCTATCCAATCAGAAAACATGTCCATCGTCTGATACATCAACAAACAGGGAGGAACCAGATCATATCCGTTATATCGGTAAGCCATGAGAGTATGGCAATGGGTGATTGCCTCCAACCATTTTCTGATAGCGATGCACATTCCCAGAGTTTCAAGGTGATTGTGGACAAACTGAGCAGATGCATTCTTCTGCCTCATGAGTGGTCTCTCAATCCCAAAGTAGCAGCCAAGATCTTTCGTCATTGGGTTCAGCCTTGCTGCGATCTGTTTGCATCTCCCATGAACCACAAATGCAGCAGTTACTTCACCCTAATCCTCCCTCAGGGGGAGTCCCCAAGAAATGCTCTTCTGCACAATTGGCCCCTGAGACTGCTTTATGCCTTTCCTCCCATTCCCCTAATACCCCAGTTCTTGAAGCAAGCGCAATGGTTGAGAAGCAAAGTGATTCTCATTGCACGCTATTGGCCCCGTCAAGTCTGATTCCCCATTCTTTGGCCTTGCCTAGTTCACCATCTGTGGACTCTGTACCCAACTCCAGAACTCCTGTCTCAACTTCAATGGCTTGGTCCATCCCAACCTACCAACTCTCAAGCTGACCGCTTGGTACCTCCATTTCTGGTAATTGCTAGGCAGAATAATCTGTCTTTCCCTGTACAAAAGATATTGCTGGCTTCCCATATACCGTCCACCAGGAAACTTTATCTTAGTAAATGGAACAGATTTGTGATAACATCTCAAGGAGAAGGGCTGGACCCCTTTTTACCCTTGATTAATAAAGTGTTGAAATATTTTTAAATTTTACTCCAATCAGGAGCTTTGGCTTCTACTCTTAGAGTTCATTTGGTGGCTATTTCAAATTTCCATAATGGCTTTGATGTTTTTTCCCTGATATCTCACCGCCTCTGCAAAACCTTCCTAAAGGGAGTTATGCATTTAAAGCCACCCTTTAAGGAGCCTATTGAACCTTGGAATTGGATGTTGGTCTTACAAACTTTGACTCGTCAGCCCTTTGAGCCAGCAGCCACAATTGATATAAAATGTTTATCTTGGAAGACATTATTCCTGGTAGCCATCACTTCAGCCAAGAGAATATCAGAATTGCAAGCCTTGTCTGTAAAGCACCCATACATAATTTTTCATAAAGAAAGAGTATCCCTTAGAGCTAACCCCTCCTTTCTACCCAGAATTGTCTCAGACTCAAATATTAACCAATCTATTGACCTACCAGTTTTCTTCCCAAATTTTTCAAACAAGGGAGAATATTGTTTGCATTTGTTGGATGCCAAGAGAATATCAGAATTGCAAGCCTTGTCTGTAAAGCACCCATACATAATTTTTCATAAAGAAAGAGTATCCCTTAGGGCTAATCCCTCCTTTCTACCCAAAATTGTCTCAGACTCAAATATTAACCAATCTATTGACCTACCAGTTTTCTTCCCAAATTTTTCAAACAAGGGAGAATATTGTTTGCATTTGTTGGCTGCACACAGACAATTATGTTTTTACTTGGACAGAACGAAATCCTTCAGAAAATTGGACCAACTGTTCCTGTCCTTTTCAGGTCCTTGACTAACCAAACCAGTTTCCAAAGTCACCTTGTCGAAATGGTTGCGAGATTGTATCACCTTTGTTTATCATCAAAATGAAATGACTCTATCAACTAAAGTCAGGCTTACTCTACCAGGTCAGTTTTCACTTCAGTGGCCTTTCATTCCAGAGCCTCCCTGGATGACATTTGTGCAGCAGCTACATGGGCTACCCCTCATGCCTTTATTACTCATTACAAATTGGATATGGTGTCCAGGGGAAGAGCATCTTTTGGCTCCATGTTGCTCAGGAATATCCTTCCATAGGGCATCCCGGGACATAAAGTAGCAAGGGACTCTGTCCCAGCTGTCATAAATGAATGAAGATTGACAGCATCAGATAAATAAATTATGTGATTACCATAACTTTCCATCTGTGTTGTCAATCTTCATTCATTCTCGACATCCCACCCTCTTAACCCCTCCAAAGGCTCCTAGTGGTCCAGAACTAGTCCTGGATCAGTAGTAGGGCAGTTGCTCAGACAAAGCTTCCACCTTTTGACTTCTACAGGCAACTCAGTCAGAAGGGAAGGGTAGAGAGGCACTATGGGTAACCTTAGCGCGAGAGCTTCTGGCTGGCAGAAGCTTGTTACAATGGCCGAGTCAGTTTTGAGGACGGAACCAGACCCCAACTGTCCAAACTATCCCAACTGTCAAGAATGAATGAAGATTGACAAAACAGATGGAATGTTATCACCATATCGAATGGTGAAAATGCCCAACGGTGATGATATCGAAAGTTCACGAGAATGAACTTGTGTTTTTGGGGTCGCAGTACAGTGAGGGTTGGGATATTTGCCCTTTCCTCACTGTAGTGCGACCTCGGAGTTGGAATATATATTTAGCGGGGGGTGTGCAAGTTCATTCTTGTGTTTCGATATTATCACCGTTCAGCATTTTCACCATTTGATATGGTGATATAGACCCTAAGAAAATAACTTCTTTTTCACCTTTGTTACAATAATTTGGAAAGAACACAAGTATGGTCTGATTCATGTTAACCTCCAAAGCAGCCTTAGGAATGAAGGAAGGATTTGTTGTGAGAGAAACTCTATCCTTAAAGAAGGTTATATGGAGGTTTTGAAGACAAATCCTGCAACTCTGAAACTCTCTTAGCTGATGTGATAGCCACAAGGAAAGCCATATTCCTATATAAGTACTTCAGGTCGCAAGAACTAGCAGGTTCGAAGGGTTTTTGGGTGAGACCTTGTAACACTAAAGCAAGATCCCAAGGTGGAGAACAATCCTTGATCGGAGGTCTCAGATGAAAAACTCCTTTTAAGAAAGCCTGACATAGTTTGGAAGAAGAAAGGGTAGTGGAGGAACCACCTCCCATCCTGATATAAAAGTTAGTGATGGCCGCAAGTTGAACCTTAGTTGTGGAGAAACTCACTCCTTCATGAAAAAGAGAACTCGAAAACATGAGGATATACAAGACTGAGGCAGAAAAGGGATCTATATTCCTCTTTGACACCCAGATGGAAAATCTTTTCCACTTGCTACAATATACTTTCTTGGTGAATGGCTTTTGAGAAGTGAGAATAATGTCACGGACAAGAGAGGGAAGCCTGGACTTTACTAAAATTACTGGAAGTGGAGAAACCAAGCGAATAGTTTGAGGGACCAGAGGTTGGGAATCTGATGTTCTGTTGGGTGTGAAATGACATCCTTTCTGGGATCCAGTATCCATGAAGGATATTTGCTGTGAGACTGCAGAAAGGGGAACCATACCTGACAAGGCCATTGGGGAGCAATGAATATAAGATTGGTCCAAACCTGCTGGCATTCTGTAGGACTTTGGGCATCAGAGGGATCAGAGGAAAGGCATACAGAAGACCCGGGGGCCAATCATAGACCAGAGCATCCTTGGGTGACTCCCCCTTGAGGGGGATCAGTGTGAAGTACCTGATGCATTTGTTGTTTAGGGGAGAGGCAAAAAGATCACAGCAAGATATGTCCCAGTGGCTAAAAATTTCATTTGCTACTGACTGGTTCAGGGATCACTTGTGAGGACTCAAAATGGACCTGCTCAGTTTGACACCAGGATGTTGGACTCCCCCGAGAATTGTGTTCCAATAAGTTGGAAGCAATTGCCCATTCCCAAACTCTTATGGCCTATTGGCAGACTGGGTAAGATCGAGTTCCCCCATTCTTGTTGATGCACCATACCACTGACATATTGTCCATCAAGATTGCAATCATTCCCAAAGGGAGGCAGTCCTGAAAGGCTTGCAAGGTGAGGGGGACCACATGCCTTGGACCATCCTTCCCTAAAAATGCCCCCACCCCAATAGGGAGGCATCCGTGGTCACTGTGGCTGAAGGGGGGCAAAGAGCCAGCCTAAATGAAGGTCACCCGTGAGCATCCACCATAGCAGGTAACATCTGTAAATTGATGTGAATTTGATTGGGGTTGGTAACGGGTGACACCAGATTGGCCATTGAACAGCTAGGGTCCACTGAAGAGCTCTCATGAAGAACCTGGCTAGAGGCACCAACAGGATGAGCAGCTGACATGAAGCCCAAGGCTATGAGAATCGAGCTAGCTGAAGGAGTTGGAGTGTCCAGAAGGCATTGTACCTTTTGTCTGATAGATGATATCCACTGTAAGGGAAAAGCTGCAACTTGCTTTATCATGTTCAGCTGCATCCTGATGAATTCTATTTCTTGAACTGGGGCCAACTTGGATTTGGTCATGTTGACCATGATTCCCAGATGAAGAAACAGTTGCAACATCGCCTGAATTGTGCAGAGTAGTTGATGTCTTGTGGGTGCTGTCAGGAGACAATCATACAGGTAGGGAAACACCTGGAAACCTTGCAGATGAAGGTTAACTGTGACTACTGTCATGTATTTGGTGAACACCGGGGTGCTTTGGTGAAACCAAAGGGCAGTGCTCTGAGCTGGTAATTATCAGCCCCCAGCTGGAAGCATAGAAATCTCCTGGTGCGTGTGTCTATTTTGATATGATAGTATGCATCCTTGAGATCCACTGAGCACATCCAGTCATTACCAGAGAAATTAACTGTACCTTAATCGTGTGGAAATTGACAAAAAAATTTAAACTGCTGAGATCCAGTATGGGCCGAAGGTCCCCGGTCTTCTTTGGCAGCAAAAAGAAGCATGAATAAATTCCACATCCTCATTTTTCAGTTGGGACCCAATGGATGACTTTTGTTTAGAAGTTTTTGCACTTCTACAAGGGCATTCTCTCTCTGACTGGGTGGCACATTACGGAGACACTCCCCTTTTGGGGGGGGGATATAGTATCCTCTGGATATGATGTTTAACACCCAAGCGTCATTTGTTATGTCTGTCCAGGCTGCTGGGTGTGAAGAAAGTCTGCCCCAGCTGCCTCCAGAGTAGGACAGTTGGGCAGCGCTTCAGGAGTGCTGAAAGGGCTTCTCAGAGAAGGGTTAATGAAGCCCTGGTTCTGAAGACTTCCTCTGTCCCTGGGGCAGTGTCTACCATTAAATCCTCTCCCTCTGCCCCTGGAAGAGGATTCTTCCTGCAAATCAGGGAAGGCCCCTTGGGATTTAAAGAACCACATCTCCTTTCTGCTCTGTTGGTTCCTGGAAAAGGTAAATTGTGTGGAAGAAAATGTAATTCCCATGGTAGACGGAGTCTTCTCTCCTGTTCACTTTGGGTCAGAGTCTCCTTAACCAATGGTGCAAACAAGGAGGAACCATCAAAGGGGGTGTTAATGAATGACACTTTGAAGGGGTCCACAAACCTGCATAATCTCATCCAGGCATGTTGTCTGAGAGCTATGCCTGAACAAGTCACTCAAGAGGTTCCCTCCACTGCATGTGAGATTAGCCTCTTTGAAGACTTAGCAATAGAAGCCATGGTATTCAGCTGTGGGGAATCCTTTTTAAAAGCTTCCTCTGACAGCGACTGCCCCAGAAATGTGGAAAGTTCCTGTCACTCTTCTAGTCAGGACACAATAGACAAGACTTTGTGGGTTCTGTTCAAACAGCTTTATTATGTACAAACACATCAGGATTGAGGCTTAGTACTTTAACTTAAGTAAACTTATAAACAAACTAGCTGTTACATTCATACATGTTCACTCTCTGGCTGTACTCTCAAAATTGCACTGAGTATAGCAAATGCTTGCTATTTATATATGCACATTCAGTCCTTGAATTGCTTCTTACAGACACAGCACACACACTCTGTTCTACATCCTCCTCTTTGAGAAATATAAATAATTCTTGGCCATGCAATTATACAGAACTAAATGCACATGTATACAGTTAAGTCCACACTAGGTCTGGAAATATGACCAAATGATGTGACATAGAAATTAGAATCAGATTTAGCAACTGTGATTGTCTCTGCAGAATGTTCAACTTTAGGGACATCAGGAACATCATCAGAAATGCAAGTAGAAGTTAAGACACGTTGTGGAACAGGAACGTTGTCTAGGTTGCTCTGAGATCTGAGATCACAGGAACAATGCTGCTATATTGATTGTTATACAGGAATAAGATGTCTGTGATTTCTCCTGTACTCCACACCCTCAGATTCTACAAAGTAGGATCTCGGCTCGGTACATATACCTGTAACTTGACCAATCTGGTCAAAACCTTTCATCATTTGTATCCACACTATCTCTCCTTCTTTCAGTGGACGAAGAAATCTGTTTGAGTTGTGAAAGCTGGATTTCTGAAAAGAATGCTTTCTGAATAGTTGATCTCTACTTGCCTTGTTGTTCTTAGCTTTAGGCCTCAACAAAACTGGAAATGATAGGCAGTGTTGTTCTGGTTTGCCTTGACAGAAGTCTCTGAGCAGGTGAGCCAAGTATATCATCATGGGGTATGTTTCTGAGATTAAGTAAATTCAAATAGACATCAGTATTGTCATGCTTTGATCTCTCAAGTAATTGCTTTGCACTGCACATTCAGGTAGACCGTTTGATTATGGATATTCTGGACTACTAGTAACATGTACAAAGTCCTATTCTCTTCTAAATTTCTGAAACAACTGACTAGTAAATTGAGTACCATTGTCAGAAATAACTTTGTGTGGACTACCATGGACTGAGAAATGACATTTCAACTTAGTAATAGCAGCGGACGTTAGGCTAGGTAGTAAATCAATCTCAAACCAGTTCGAATAAGAGTCTACCAATACCAAGGTTCTCTCAAAGGTGCTGTTAACTCACTGAAGTCTGGTATAAACTTGCCTAAATAGTAGACCATACCAAAAAACTGTTGTAGAGCTTGAACATTATCTGGTGCTGGCATCTTGAGAATGGCTGCTTGTTTAGATGGGCCTGGTTGCAAGCCAGTACTAGTAAATAAATTACCTACATATGTAACTTCTGGAAGTCTGAATATGCACTTCAGAGGACTGAGCTTTAATTTCACTTCATGTGCTCTGTCTAGAACTCTCTTAAGATTTCTGTCATGCTCTGCTTCACCATTACCTCCGACTAATAAATCATCTACTATTATGTCACATGGATATCCTGAGAAAATTTGCTCCATTGCATGCTGAAAGACTTCACTTGCAGAATTTATTCCAAATGGCTTCCTTAGGAATGTATATCTGCCAAACGGGGTACTGAAAGTAGTTAATGAAGAGAATTTGTGATCAAACATCACTTACCAAAATGAACTCTTTGCATCTAAGACAGAAAAAAACAGTGGCATTCGGTATTAGGGCTGTGACCTCTTCAACTGAGTGCATTAGATGATGCAGTCTCTTCAATGCTTTGTTCAAATCTCTTGGGCCAATACATATTCTGATTTCATCTGAGCCTTTTTTGTGAGCTGCTACCATGGGCAACACCCATTCAGTTGGTTCTGTAACTGGACAAATTACACTTTGTTATGCAACTGAGCTTTAACACTATCCTGCATGGTTATCAGAACTTTTCTTGCAGATCTGACCACTGGACTGATCTCTGGGTCTAACTTCATAGAATACACAACTGGAAGTTTGCCATCTTATCATCGAAAACATCAGCATACTCTGAAAAAATGTCTTCAGTGAAATTGGAACTAGGATATGTGCTTATCTGATGAACTTCTTTGGTAAAATAAAGCAGATTTATTCTCAAAGTGTCTCTGAGACCCAATAAGGCCTGCATGGGTCTTTGAACCACATAGAATAACAACTTGTAACATTTCTTGGCCAAATAACATGAAAGTACTACTGAGCCATCGGTTTGAATTTCTTCACCTCCATAAGCAACAAATTTCGCACAACTGTCCACATTGAGTTGTTCACTAGCTCTCACTTTAGCAAAAGTATCTGCTGACATAACATTATACTTTGAACCAGTGTCTACTTTGAGCTTGGTGGATTTACCATTGATCCAGACAGTACAAAACACTTAATTTCTTGTTAACAAATTCACTGCACCAACCTTTTCACCAACTACTGATACACCATCTGTGTAGAAAGCGAACTACTGCAATTCTATTGATCACTTTGCTTTCTTGAGTGACCTCTCTTTATAACTAAAGGGTTACTTATAACTGAGGTTTATTTGATTTGCAAAACTTTTGAAAATGATTCAATTTTTTACACTTGTAGCATTGCTGACCAAATGCTAAGCATTTCTCTCTTTGACTCATGATCGGCTCCACAATTACAACAGTTAACAATAAGGTTGGACTTGGGTTTTGCTGACTCACATTTGTACTGCACTGAGCATGCACCTTTCTTAGAACTTGCTGGAACACTATGTGGTTTCCCTGGTGAACCAGCAGGGGCTGTGACTGCCATGTGCTTTGGCCTACTTCTGTTTGCCACATGTTGCATGCTATCTACATTTACTCTGGAGCTTGTTGAAACCATACTCTCATCAGTTGCAAGCATATTAGTGTGCCTTTCTGTAACTTCATAGGATCATAGGAGGTTACTAGGCTAATGGCCCTGGGGCCCTTAAAAGCCTAGCCAAAAGTTTATCCCCAAAATAAAACCTCCGTCAGCATCTGTCACCCCTGTCAGTGAGGGAGACAGGTGGAACCCTGGGACAAATTTGTTTTTTCCCATCCACTAATCAAGGTTGCACTTGAAGAAAGTCAACGAGGTGCTGTGTTTGTCATGTATGGGAAGTCCATTCCAGAGATGGGGCAGCCTCTGGGAGACAAACCCGTCTCTCCAGCAGGTTTTGTTGATGTCACATATTAGATTCAGGCCTTTTGAGTGGGTAGTGCATGAGGATTTAGACTTACATATATGGAGCATTTCTAGTAGAGCAGGGTCCGAGATTGCCTTGTAGGCAAGACACAGATCACCCCTAAGCAATCTGTATGATACCAAGTAGAGTACTAGTGATTTGAGCCTGTATGCATAGGACAGGTGATGGAGGCCATGGATTCTCTTTGTGAGGTATTTCTGTGGCCTTTCCAGTTGATGCAGATGTTTGAAGAGGTACATCCCAAATGGGGCATTTTACTCAATTATAGGTCTATTTGACAAATCTCTATAGCTTTGCTCAGCATTAAATCACTGTCACAAAGTAAAATCTTTCTCACAGCAGCACTGTTATTACCACACACAAGCCTGTACTTGTATCAACTCATCTTTTAAGTCACCAAACTGACACGTTTTCTCTCTGTTTCTCAGGTCAGTTATATAAACTGCAAATGTTTCCCCTGGTTTCTGATCTCTTGTGTAAAACAAGTGCCTTTCTAATGTAACATTTGTCTGGGGGTTACACATCTCTCTGAATTTGTGCTTTAAACACTCAGGGTCTTCCCTTGATTCAGCCTGTATAACAATATGACAGTTTTCACCTTCTCTTTCATATATTGCTGGTGCATACACAAATGAATGTTCTCTTTCTATGGCCTCTGACCCAGCTAGTTTTAGCAAAATGAATGCCCTAGTGCATGCATCTTTGTCTGAATAAGCTGCTTGTATAAAAATATCATACTCTTGCTCAAATATTCTATACAAGTGGTGAGGGCTTTCGAAATCCATCTGCCATATTAGCACATACCAGTAAAGGCTTTTGCAAATATGCATGAACATACACACATATACATATGCCAGAAATTAATTCCAGTACTTGTAACTATGTCCAATAGTACAACAAGCCTCTGAATAACTGAACTTTGTGAAATAAGTCTGTCAGGCACTGTAACACTCGAAAACACCGTACTGTAAGAAATCACCCTTATCAGTGTAAGAAACATTTCAAATAACTGCACTGTGCGAATGAACTGGGCAGGAGAAGCTCAGAGTAAGAAACATTTCGATGCAATTGCATTTTGTGAATAAATAGTGCACAGCACAATGAAACTTCTCCAAAATGGAAGTACTTCACTAAGTAACGTTTAAAAGACACACTGTAATGGCAGCACTTTGCAAATAGACACACTCAGCACAAGAAACTTTTCGAAATAGCTATACTTTGTCTGTACTCCACGAAACAGTTGCTCTTTGTACACTATGGAACAACCAAAATAGCACCAAAGCTCTTTGTACACTGACAGACTCTTCAGAATAAATGCACAGTAATAAGAACACACTGTAAGCACTTTTACACACTTTGAGATACTTCAAATAACTTTAGTTATGCCCTGAATACAATACAAAGTCGTAGTTATGCCCAAACACAGCACTTTGCCCAAAACATGCAGTCGCCTTGCTTTATTTATGCTTAATGTACCCATTTTTTGCCTTTATTATATTTGTTTTGCTCATTTAATTTCTTTTCATGCCCATTGTACTTTTCTTGTGCCGATTTTACTCTAAACATGCCCGTTTTGCTTTAAACATACTTGATGTTAAGTTGTCTATCTCGCCTTCATTCTTGCTGGATTAGTTTAGTGGATTTTGTCCCCTTTTCTCTTATATTCCCTTTTCCACAAGAACTTATATAGTTCTTCCCTTGGGCCTTTTTTCCTTTTCCCTCCCCTAGTGGTGTCTGTGTCTTTGAATTTTAAATTTTAAAACTTTGATTTATTTTTGAGTTTAAAAGTGGACCCCACCCCAGGAGACCCAAAAAATTTATCACGGCACCAGCGGAAACAATTTTTGACCAAGGGAGAGTCTTTTGATGCTATGGTGGTTGCTGCTGCCTGCCAAGAAGAGGAAACTACCTGCAGATCCTGCCCATCCACCTAACAAGGAGAATCTAGGTTTTTGGTCCTCAAGTGAAAGAAACTTGACTGCCTGGCTATCCCTAACTCGAGACAAATGGGTACATTCTCAGTATCTTGAACAAGTCAGTCAAGCATCAAATGGTCCTTGATTTTCTAGCTGAACTCTTCCCCATGCAGGTCTCTCTCCCTTCTTAAAGTTCAGTTCAATATTATTTATTTCTCTTCATGTGGGCATTTCACACTCTTTCTAGTTGCTATTACTTCAGCTAGAAGAGTTTCAGAAACATGCACTCAGCAGCTGTCTCCTCTCCTTATCTGTTTCCATAAGGACAGGGGGTCTTTCTGAACCAACCTGTCCTTTTTACCTAAGATAACCTACCCTAAATCTAAATCAAAGCATTGACCTCCCTGTGTTTTTCCAGAATATTCTAACAGGTCTGAACAAAAATTGCATTGGCTAGATGTTCATCGTCAGTTAAGGTACTATTTGGATAGAACCAAACAATTCAGAAAATCTGACCAGCTGTTTGTCTCTTATGCAGAAGGGACTTTCAGTTTCAAAGGTATCATTATCTAGATGGCTAACATCCCTGATTTCCCTTGTTTATGAAATTAGACACCAAAGCTGCCTAACAAACCTAAAGCCCATTCTACCAGAGCTTTGGCTACTTCTATAGCCTTCCAACAGACTGCCTATTGACACCATTTCCTCACACTTTCATTTCTCATTATAAGTTGGATTTAGCTTCTAGGCATAGAGCTAACTTTGGTTCCACTGTTCTCAAGAGTCTGTTGATAGACAACTTAACATAGAGAAGTATGTTTCTACATACGCTTCCCCATGTAGTTGTCTTCTTCTCCCTGGCCTGGACAGACCTAGAGGAGTTTGATTGTGACCTTCTTTCTACCACCTCTTTTACTTGGGTATATGCTCTGCATGCATATTTCCTTTCTCATCATGTAGGTCACCTTCCTTTCCTTCGTGTTTATAGAGGGTGGATCTTGTTTCTAGTTATTCTGCTACTATTATAAGCTGGGTCTAGCTTACAAACGAGATCTGAGGTAACTCACGCCTAGCATTTGGGGGATATAAGAGCCTCGAGCCAGTGGAACCAACTCTAACCCATCCAGCAAGAAGGCGAGAAGAAGACAACTAACATGGAATGTTATGGTAAGAACATAACTTCTATTTTTATAACTCCAAGGTAATATCTGACCCTTTATGAACTTTTCTGACAATCATTTTATCAAATAACTTAATCTTAAACATTTCACTGAATCAATAAACTTTTTGTGACTTTTCACTTATTTAATAATATGGTTTGTGCCCTTGTAATTCTATGTTTCATCTTTTTTATAAAATAAACTGTTCATGCAATTTTCCATTACATTTGTTGCTTTTCTGACTCCTTTTTCTGCTTGTTTCTTTTAGTTTATCTTCACTGTGATCTCTGCACCTCATGGCTCTGAATATCAGTCTCTGGCATCCAACTTCTGACACCATGTCGCACGTCTAGTCAGGACACAATAGATGAGACTTTGTGGGTTCTGTTCGAGCAGCTTTATTATATAAAAACACATCAGGATTGAGGCTTAATACTTTAACTTAGGTAAACTTATAAATAAATTAGCTATTACATTCATACATGTTCATGTTCACTCTCTTGCTGCACTCTGAAAATGGCATTGAGTATAGCACATGCTCGCTATTTATATATGCACATTCAGTCCTTGAAATGCTTCTTAAAGACACATCACACACACTGTTCTACAGTTCCTTTCAAGTCTCTCTGGAGGTGAGTGAAATGTGCCCGATAATTTAATGCCCTCAGAGAAAAAGTGGCTGAGGCATACACTCACTTCCCATGTCTCTCCAAGGCCCAATACTCTTTGTTCTGGGGGGGTGGACAGTAGAGCTCTGTTCGGTGCGCTGTTTCTTGGTGGCTGCTGACACCACAATGGCATTAACCGGCACATCTTTGCTCCAGAAGGCATGATCCTTGGAGGGACTAAGGTACTTATCTGTGCACTTTGGGATCGGCTCTATGGTGTCAGCCTCCTTCCAAGCCTGACAGGCGATGGGGTCAATAAGTTCATCCACCAGTGGGGTCACCCAGGATGTAGATGGTCCCATCCTGAATAACTCCAGGAACACTGGATCCTCTGAGGAAGGGGGTTGGGAAGACCATCCATCCTTTTGTTTCAGGATTTCTAAGATATCACCAAAGGAGATATCATTGGGTGGAGATCAGGGGGACCCTTCCCCTTCGTCGAAGTTGGTGTCCTCTGTTAAAGACTCCAAAGGGGAAGCAATGTGCTTCCATTTACACCGGCACTTCGGAGGAACCTCCTCAGTGGGGTACTCGGGGGAGGACTTGGAAGACAGGCAAACCCCTTGCTGAGGTGTTGGCTGGAGGCTCTCTGGGAGGGACTGACCATTGATCGGATGAATAGAAGCAAAGCCTCGGTCTGCATAGGATTGGGAAGGCCCTGGTGGAGAAGGAACCATTTCTTGAGGAGTCAAGAAAGCCCTCCCTGCCACCTGGAATGCTGAGGATGGTGGAGGAGCCTGTCCCCCCACCCCAGAGGCTGAAGTCCCCAAGGGAGAAAGAGATGAGGCCACCCCAGATCCGACACTGCCAGAAGGCACTGGTTCTGAGCTATCAAAAGTGGAAGCCTCCATGTGTAGGGCTGGCTCTGAGAAGGACAAGGTCAGAGCCGACACCAACTTTGAGGACCCTGTGTTGATCACTCAGTATCCCTCCTGGGACCTGCTGTGTTCCGAGAAAATCAGAGCCGAGCTGAACTGGGATTCTGTTGGAGCCAGGGAAAGGAATATCCCATGATCTGAAGCTGATCTACTCAAAATCACCAGGTCCTGCGACTCCAAAACCACAGGGATCGGAAGAGGAGGTTGAGGTATTAGGGTTGGAGCTCTCATGGATCCAGTGTGGGTTGGAGAAGGCAAAATCCCCAGCTGCATCTGGGCTTTGAGGAAGCTCCTCATCATCTGATCCATCTCCAAATGCATGAGCTGAGAGGACCTAGAGGATTAGAAAAATGTGTAGACTGGACCAGTGAAGCGCTTGGCTGAGCGGTACTGGCTGCTGAAAGTGGCTTACGTCAATGCGGAGTAAGACTCCAAGACTTATGCTCTGAAGGGGAGTTCTTTGGAGTCTGCTCCAGGGAAGATGAACTACGGATCCTAATGGCCTCTGACAGCCCAGAAAGGCTACTTGGACCCGAGGACATTGGACCCGGCAGAGTGGGAGGATAGGTCAGCTCTGACTCCCTCATATCTGAAGTGCCTGTTGGATCCATGGAGAAGCGTGGAGCTGAAGGATCTGAAGAATTTGGATCCAAAAGTTTTCTCCTCTTTTCAGAGGTGGAAGCTGACTTCCCCAGGGATGCCGGGGGGGGTCACTTCTTCTGAATGAGAGTCTGGACTCCAGAGGAGGGAAGAAGCCCTTTAAGGATGAGCGTGTTCGTCCTATCTGCCAGGGCCCAAGAATTGAAAGCTGAGCAAATATTGCAAGGCATATCCAAGTGCCCCAGGCCCAAGCAGTAAATCCACCTCTTGCGGGCATCAGATTGGGGAATTTTATGCCCACAAGAGCCACAACTCTTAAACCAGTGAGTTTCTCAGGTTTGACTGACATAATTGCCAGGCACTAACAGAGCGCGCGTGCGCGCGCGCACACACACACACACACACACACACACACACACACACACACACACACACACACACACACACACACACACACACACACACACACACACACATGCACACACACACACACACACACACACACACACACACACACACACACACACACACACAGCTAACCAGTCACATGCTACCACTATTCACTACACTAAAACTAAAAGATAGCAGGAAAGATTTTTTTTTGTAAGAAAGAAAAGAAGGAAAAGAAGGAAAGGGAAAGTGAAACTGCAAAAAAGGGCAGGGAATACCTTATGGCAGCGACCACTAGGATAGCAAAGTAGGAGGGGAGGTATAAAAGAAAGGAAGATTAGCTTACTAAATTACCAAGAAAAACTTAGAATTATTTAGAAAATAAGGAAGATATTACCCACAACAGTGAAGAGGCTCACAACCGCTTCTGGACCAAACAGCGGCAAATGAGATCTGGGTGTTTGTTAAGGAATGAGGCATTATAGGAGAGGGGGGAGTTTGAGGCTTGGATCATATGTCTGAGAAATGGCCAGCTTGTATCCTCGAATGGAACCGAAGACCCATTCATGATGCATAATGAAATGGACAACATCAGATCCCATACAGTTAAGGCCACTGCAGCAGTGATCATTCAGACATCTATTGTTATGGTACATTTACATATGCAACTGTACTTTCCCCTTCCCGAGAAGTGGAAGAATGGTCTGCACAGTGATCATCCTCCAAAACTTTGTCTTCTTTAAGTATATGTTTAGTCTGCCAAGGTCCTGCATGAGCCTAAGGAATTTGTTCTTCTTTGGAACTAAAAAGAATCTTGAGCAGACTCAAGATCTCCTGTTGGCTGGAGAGACCTCTTTGATTACTCTTTTTGTAGCAACTGAGAAATTTCTTGGACTGCTGCCTTTCTTTGGTAGGGTGGAACATTTGGAAGGCACTTGTAAGAAGGGGTAGAATTAGACATAAATGGAATAATGTAGCCTCTGGATATTAATTCTCTTTACCCACAAGCCTTGAGTGACGGCCATTCAGCTTTAAAGGTGAAGACAGAAACCAGATCTCCTTTCACACCCATCAGGCTAGTCTCATGCAGACATCAAGTCCATCACACTAACAGCATGTTGTCTCCCATTTGGGTGATGATTCCTCCTTGCTTTCTAGAGCTGCTCAGCTAGTATCTGCTTCCCAAAAACCTTCTACACATAAAATCTACTAGAGTAAGTGGACAATGTATTTTGTTTGGATTATTGACAAGGGACTAGACCCTCCCCCCCCTTCAGCTCCATTGCCGTCTCTTCTAGTTTTTTATCAAATCTTTCTGATTATGAAGCAAGTTTTTCATCCATCAAAGTTTAACTGGCAGCTATTTCCATTCATCACTCTGGTTTGAATTCTTTCATAGCATTCCTGAAAATCTCCAAAGCCTTTCTCAAAGGGTGTTTCTTATTGAGACCTTCAACTAGGAAACCTTACCTTGATCTTGCAAGTCCTAATGCAATCTCCATTTGAGCCTGCTTCCTCTTCTTCCTTGAAATTTCTGTCATGGAAAACATTGTTCCTAGTTGCAGTAACATCAGCTAAAAATTTCAAAGATACAAGATTTGTCCCGCAAGCTGTTAGTCATTATTCCTTTAGGTCTGGGTCCAGTTCCCAGATCTTCAGGTCCATCTATCTGGTTGCTTTCATCAGCCCCTTTGGATCTAAGGTCTTTGGGCCCAGCTGTATTCCTACCCTCTGAGTCAGATCTGACAGCTTGGTTGTCTTTGGCTCTGACTCATTCCTTGGTTGTGTCTACGCCAACTATTTTGATGCTGCCTGGACCTCAGAGTCGCAGTGTCAAAACAGGAGTTTCCAAGTCAGGCTTGACGATTCCTGCTTCTGATTTGTCTCTGCTACTCAGAGCTTTGCCTTTTGACATCTTGATGTTGGAGCTAAGTATGGCTCCCTCAGTCTCAGGTGTGTCTCTGGTACCTTTGGGTGCTGGGACCCCCAATTCTGGAAGGACAGCTTCCTTCTCAGGCTTTGATGTTGTAGAAAGATGTTGTCCTCTCAGGAGATGGGGCTGTTTTGCCCAACCTTTGTCCCATCCCCTTTCTTGTCTGGGTCTGTGACCAGTTATCAGTCTGCTCCTAAATAGCTGGTGTCTGTGGGTCTCCATCCTGCTGTCTTAACTGAACTTCCAGCCTCTTCCCTCTCTCCTCCCTGGCATTGCTGGAGCAGGACATTTTAGAGAAGAGGAGGTGTAAGAGGAAAAACCTTGACTCTCTGGAGAAGTCTGTCATGGAGGATATTGACCTGGAGGAAGAGATGGGTCCCCCAAGTGGGATGGCACCTCATTTGGTGATCTGTTGGAACTGATTCACTGAAGCAGAGGCTGGATCAGCAAAGCCACATTTCCAAAGTAGTCAGTATTTTTGGAGGCCTTCTGCATGGGCCTGTCTACTGCTTGGGTAGTTCCCCCTCGATGCACTCTTATAGATGTGGTGTCCTGGAGGGCATGGAAGGAACTTGATTTATTTATTTGCATTTGTTTACTGGGATGGTCCATCTGGGCCAGAAGTGCCCATTTTCAGTGGAGTCCCGGGGAGAAAAGCTCCACATATAAAGACATTTCACATACAATACAGAAGTTACAATAATAAAGACATTTAGTACATATTACTGGCAGCTTATACAATTGGTGAAAAAAACAGTACATAAGTAATCATTCTCAAATCAAAGATATTATACAAGCAGTATAGAGCATATACATAAGAACATTCCATATGCATAGTTTTCAGCTAGCAGAATTTATATATAGGATATTTCATGCAGTGGGTACAAAGCAGATATAGGAATTAGAGACTACGTACTTAAACCTTTCACATGTTTAGGAGGTGTAATAGCTGAGCGATAGGCTATATGAGTCCTGTTACAGGAATCAGCAAAGTCGGTGGATATTGTTGCAGATATAAGTGGTGGTATGATATTAAGGTAAGCTGCGAGAGTACCTGAATGTCTCGCCTGGTTCAGTGGTAGGTCTATAAGAGTTAGGAAAAGAAGGAAGTAGACAGGAGGGATCAATGGTGGGACAATGAAGGTTAGTTAATAGGTTCATAGGTAGGTACTAGGCTATTGGCCCTAGGGCCTATATAAGCCTAGCCAAAAAGGTACCCTGGCTTTTGCCACCCAAGAAAATTATTTTCCTGTGCCCCTGTCGAGCAGAGCCACAGAGGTGATCCCTGGGGTGAATTTTCTATTTCCCATCCAATCATCAAGATTTGTCTTGAAGAGTCCTAATGAGGAGCTTTGTTTGACATAGACAGGTAGTTTGTTCCAGAGTATAGGAAGTCTCTGGGACAGGAATCTATCCCTCCAGCATGTTCTGTTTGTTGTGGTGACAAGATTTAGGTCCCTAGAGCATATAGCTCAGCGGATTGGGATTTCTTTAAGTGGAGCATGTCCAACA
The DNA here is from genome assembly GCF_019279795.1 of Protopterus annectens. Lineage (NCBI taxonomy): Eukaryota > Metazoa > Chordata > Ceratodontiformes > Protopteridae > Protopterus > Protopterus annectens. The sequence goes on along the minus strand of NC_056736.1, from coordinate 255,733,269 downwards.
AATCTGGGTTTGACATAGCTTTGTATGTTAGGTGGAGATTGCCTCTCAGTAGGCGATATGTGATGGAGTAAAGCTGGAGTTTTTTGAGACGGTCTGCATAGGGCATCTGTTTGAGGCCAGTAATCTTCTTTGTGAGGTATTCCTGCTGCCTTTCCAGTTGTTGTAGCTGTCTTGTGAGGTACATGCCAAAGGGGCATTGTACTCTATAATGGGTCTAACGAGTGATGAGTAGAGGGGAACAATGACCTCTTTTTTTCCTGGATGAGCAACCTTTTGTGATGAGCACAAAAAAGGATTTCCTGACTACTGTGGCAATGTGATTATCAAAGGAGAGGCTACTGTCCACCTGTGTCCCAAGGTCTCTTATCACACTTTAAGTGTTAAGTAGACAACCATCTCTGTGGTAGCTCATGGGTACAGAGTTTTTACCAAAGCAGATGACAATGCACTTTTTGGCACTGAGCTTGAGGCCATGGCTTTGACACCAGGCATCTGTCTCAGTGAGGCCCTTTGTAGGATGTCCACATCATTAGGAGTTTCGATTATGGGTTCTAGTTTGCTGTAATCAGCTAACTTTGTTAGCCAAAGACCTTCTGTGTTAGCCTGTACTTCAGAAAAGTAGATACCAAACAGGAGAGGCCCCAGGACTGAACCCTATGGTGCTCCACTTGTCACTGGTCTGAAGTTGGATTTGGAGTCTGCTACTTTCACATTGTGGGTTCTGTCAGTGAGCCAGTTGGCAACCCATCTTGTGACATAGGGATTTATACCTAGTTTAGTGAGGTTATCTATAATTCCAGAGTAGGGGATGGTGTCAAAAGCCTTGGCAAGATTTAAATAGGCTGTGTGAACCACCTTACCCTCGTCTATGGCCTTGGTGACTGCTTCAAAGAAGTCTATCAGGTTTAGGAGACATGATCTGTCTTTTACAAACCCGAAATGGGTGGGGGTCCAGAATTTGGAGATTACCAATGTCTTTGTTTATAAGTTCCATGATGATACATTCCATGGCCTTGCAGACCAGGCTCATTGGGCTAATGGGGCAGTAGTTCCCGGGGTCCATGGTGGCTCCCCCTTTGTGGAGTGGGATAAGCATCACTGTGCGCCATTCAGTGGGCACAAAGCCTGAGGTGAGGCTATGATTGAACATGGTGCTTAAGTGGGATGCTAGTTCAGTTTGTAGTTTGTGTAGAATGCAGCCTGGGATGTTGTCAGGTCCCATGGATGCTGTGTTCTTGGCTTTGGAGAGTGTGGTTTTTATCTGTCCAGCCATGATTACAGGAACTTTGCATTCTTCCGGTATAGAGATGGGCCCTTTAGGCGGTGAGAGGGGGGTAAATTTAGCACTGAACCTATCTGCCAGGATGTTGGCAATATCAGTTGATTCTGTATATTTAGTGCCATTGTGCCGTAACTCAGAGCAGATCTGAGTGTTGCCATTGAGATTCTTGACATAGCTATAGAATGTTATATGATTGTCTTTAGAATCAGTGGCGATTTTGTTTTCGTAACTAGCTTTGGTGGATTTTATGAGGGATCTCAATTTCTTACTGAGGCTGACCAAGGAGTTCCTCCAATCATAGGATTTTACTCTTTTTTGCAACAGTTTCTTTCTTCTGTTGTAGAATTTGTTTATGGCAGGGGACCACCAGTTTGGCTTCCTTTATTTGGAGGATAGCATCTTGATTCTGTTAGGGATAGCATGATCCATGCACTCATGTAAGTGCTTATAAAGTGTATTTGTATAGGATTCAGCAGTCGTACCTCTGTTGTCCATCTGCATGGGTGTCGTGAAGTTTGCCATGTCTGTCTTAAGAAGCGTGAAGTTGGCTTTGAAGAAATTGTTTACGGTGGTTTCCCTAATGGGGGTTGGGGGCAGGATGTGGATGTCTAGGGTGATTAGGTGTGGTCGAATCTGAACAATGAGGAATTGACCTCTGGTGTGGAACACCAGTCGCCTATGTTGGTAAGGACCAGGTCTAAGATACTGCTGTCCCTGGTGGGGGTGTGGATAAGTTGATCCAAGGTGTTGGAATTTATGAGTTCCAGAAAACATGGAGCAAAAGAGTTGGTACATGAATAGTTTTCCCAGTTAATGGTGGGGTAGTTGAAATCTCCCATTATTAGGGTGTTGGGTTGTACCCTAATATTTTCCAGTGTATCAAGAAATGAGGAAGGGGAATCCTGGGGCACGATGGGGGATCTGTGGCAAGTTACACTTTGGATTGTGGTCTTGCCAGAGTTAGTTGCACTTGGATAATCTCGGATGCATTATGCTGAGCAACTAGCCTGGAGGTGTGGATATCCTTAATGAATATGGACATGCCTCCACCTTTAGTGTTTTGGTCCAGGTTAGTTCATAGTTCATAGGTTCATAGGTTAGTACTAGGCTACCTGCCCTTTCAGGCCAGTTTAAGCCTAGCCAGTTACCCCATGTAAGAATCAAACCCTGCACCTTGTGCCTGTAAGGCAAACACCTTAACCATTAGGTCAATCTCCTACCCCCAAATTACAATCTAGGTGGCCAAAAGGTGTGGTATGAATTATATCCTGATAATGCAGGGATGCTCTCTGGAGCCTTGAACCAGGACCCAGTCGCTGCACAGATGTTGATGTTCTCCATTTTAAGGAGTGCCTCGAGTGAATGCATTTTGAGGTTTAGACTTCTAGCATTGAGTAGCATTACCCTCAGATTTTGCTTGCTTGTACCTGTTACAGTGGTGAATTTGTCATTTGAACCTTGCCTAAAAAGGGCACTATAGGGGTGGCATGAGCCTTAGCTAGTATCCGGAATCCCAAGGGTGACAGGTGCAGGCCATCTGTGGCAAAGCATTGTGGTCTGTTGATCATATCATCCCAGGCAGACAGATACTGGATCCCCTTAGAATGACACCAGAAGCTTAGCCAATTGTTGAAGTCAGTCATTTGTCCTTGTACTGTAGTATCATTCTGGGTGATGGCAGGATGCTATTCAGGGCTAGGGTCATACCTGTCTGGCATACAAGATCGGAGAGCTCCTCCATGTCTCTTTTCATGTAGTCCAGGGAGGTATATCTCAGGTCATTCACACCAACATGGACAATGACAGTCATATTTGTACTTGTTGAGGAGTGACCTGAGTGCGTGAGTTATGTGGCAGATCCTGGCACCCGACAGGCAGCTGACAGTAACTTTCTCCTTGTTTAGCCTGATGAGTGGGACATCAGTGTGCCTGACTATAGAGTCACCTATGACTAGATTGTTGGGCACGTTGTTATGCCTTATGGACTGTGGTTGAGTGGCACCCTGAGTTTGTGGGCTATGTGTCATTTGGGTTGCACTGGAGGTCTCTGTTGCTTGAGCAGATTTTTATTGATAGCATCCACGAATGTAGGTGTATGTTTTGTGTTTCTGTAAGTGTGTTTTGGTGGTGTAGGTTTTGAGGAACTATGTGATGAGTGTGGTGTGGTGCAAGTGTTTACCTTCTCCTCTTGACTGTCTAGTCCAGTCTTGGGTGAAGAAAGCTTTGCTTCCAGTTTGGCTATATAATTGCATCTCTCACAGGTTGAAGTGTTGGGTGGTAGGAGGAGAGTGTTGCCTGTGTACATGAAGCAATTGCTGCATTGCCCCAAGATGCCCAGATTCATCAGGTAGACAGGATAAAACACTGGGAGCTGACCCTTAGACATGCCTGTATAGTAGAAGAGGGAAGTGGACAGGATGGTGAGGTGAAGTAAGTAAAAAGACTGGTGGATGTGAAAGGAGGATGCCAGAGTAGTAGAGTGGGAGTGAGGATAGTTGTGATGGCTGAAGTTAGGGTATATGAGATGTGGTGTTAGCACATGTGCACATCCAAGATGAGTAGAGGTGTTGTTTCAGTGATGTCATAAAGAGGGTTACTGAGCAGCTGGATCTAAGTGTTGGGGGGATGGAGTTCTAACGTTTTGAGATGGCAAAGGAGTAAATCATCTGGCCAGCTTTAAGTTTAGTTTTTTCTACATTTACAAGCAGTTGGTTGTTGGATTGGAGTGGTCTGTTAGGATGGTATAAAGTAAGTACAGAAGATAGAGCAGGACACATGGATGGATTATGAATGAGTTTGTAAGCTGTAGTTAGTTGGATAAAGGTGAGATAGTTGGGAAGTTCAAGCCATTTTAGGTTATGTAATGATAAGCAGTGGTGGGATGAGTAGGAGGCATTAGTTACAAACTTAGCAATTTTGTTGTATGATGAGTCTAAGTTGGACTTTAGAGAATACTGAATGTTGGTGAGGGGGGGGACACCATATAAAAGAGAGGGTAATAGAAAAGAAGAGGCAAGGGAAAGTCATTGTTAAATATGCTAAACAGAAGTGGGCCTAAAAAGGAGCCTTGAGGAACACCAATGGTGGTTTTTGGGAAAGGGGAGTAAGAGTTCTGCCATTTAGTTGATTGTTGCCTGTTAGTGAGGTAATTAGTGAACCAGTTTAGAGTTTGAGGTGAGGTACCTATGTTAGAGAGTTTTGTTAGAAGAAGAGAGTGGGAAATAGTATCGAAAGCTTTAGAAAGATCAAGAAATAGTGAAGATGCAATTTTACCAGTGTCACGGGCTTGGTTGACAGTGTTCATGAAAGATATGAGAGCAGTGGTGATACTATGTCCTGGCCAAATCTCTGTTGGATGGGGAAGAGGATGTGGTTGTGAGTCAGATGGTGAAGAAGTTGAGAATGAATACATTTTTCCAGAATCTTAGAGATAGGTGATAGTATAGCAATGGGGCAGAAGTTGGTTGTGTCTATGTTGGGGCCCCCCTTGTGTAGAGGGAGGATATAAGCTTTTTTTCCAGATGATGGGCACATATGATTCTTGGCTAGATCTGTTGAGAAGTATGCTGATAGGGCAAGTGATTGAGTTAGCTGAGATTTGCAGAAATTTGGTGGGTATATTGTCAGGGGCATTTGTGCATGGTTTGAGTTTTAGAAGCAATTTCTTAATAATCGAGGTGGGTATAGGTGACAGAGTAAAGTTGGGAATGGGGGTGTACTGGTGTTAGCTGTGGAGAGGTCTGTGATGGACAAGTTGGTCTTGGGAAAAGTAGCAGTTTCATTTGGGTCTGGGCAAGGATTATGACTAGATCCTGGGTTTAATAAAGAATTGAGAGAGCTCCAGAATTTCTTTGTGTTTTGCTTGTGTTTATTTTGTAATGTAAGGTAGTGTTCTTTTTTGTTTTGTAGTATTAGGTGTTTAACCTGATTTTGGAGCTGTTTGTATTGAACGAGGTCAGATGAGTTTTTGTTTTTTTTGCCAGATTTTCCATGATTTGTCCATGCGTTTCATGAGATCCTTAGTGTATTTTGTTCACTAACTGGCATGGTTGGTCTTTACTTTCTTTTGTCTAAGGGGAGCAAAATTGTTTAGTATGCTGAGGAAGGTTGAGTTGAAGAACTCAACTGCCTCATTAAAGGGAAATAATTTTAGTACATCCCAGTTGATACTAAGCAACTTTTGGTTAAAGCTAGATGGACAGAACTGGGATTCATCTCTGGTAACCCTGTACTGATGTTTATTAATTGCTGTGGTACATTCACATTGTATAAAGACCGGTAAGTGGTCACTTATACTATTGGAGAGTGTACCAGTGGATGTGATCTCATTTGGGTTGGATGCTAAAATCCAGTCTAGGATAGAGCCATTAGTATTAATTTTATTGTGGTGGAGTCCATCCCCAAGAAGGCTGATAAGATTCTTTCACCCTCCCCCCAAGGACCGGACACATTAGAGTAAGGTTCCAGCCATCGATGCTATTGGGGTGGTGGCTGCCACCAAGAAGTAAATCTGTGAAGAGAGCTCTTTGGTCCAGCCCATGTATAGAGAATCATGGGCTTTGGATCATTTAAGGAAGCTCTCGTATGCCCCAGCTAATTTTGTGTTCAGGGCACTGAATTACTTATTGCACTTGACCAGACTTCATTTTTTGCATGGGTGTCTCTCTGGTGAGCCCTTTCAGTGGCCCTGAAGGGTTGCCCAACTGTCCTACTCTGAAGGCAGTCGGGGTCACTTGGCTGTTCACCCAGAAGCTTGGGAGGCCATCACCTCGAATGCATGGGTGTTGAGTCATTTCCAGAGGCTACTGTGTTCCTTTTTTAGAGGTCCCAATTTTACACCACAAGTGTCTCCCAAATGTTCCAGGGATTCCAGCTCTTTTCTTACCTGGACAATTGGCTTCTTACTGCTCCCCACAAGAGTATCATTTATCACGGCCATGGATACCTTACTCTAAATATGTGACCACTTAGGCATTACAGTCAAGTACTCAAAGTTGAGCCTACAGCTTGTTCACTTATTAGAATTCATAGGTTGTCACTTGGATACAGTCAGTCAAATTATTAGACTTCTGAGCTCCAGAGTGATCAGCCTTCATGCTTAGGCATTGTTGGTGCTTGTGACCTCAAAGCCTCCAGCTCATGCAGTTATGAAACTCATAGATCATACAACAGAATCCATAGGGTTCATCCCTTTAGCCAGATTTCATATGAGGGCTCTGCAATGGACTCTGGCTGTACATTTGTCTTTCCTAACCAATCCAATGGCTTTTCCAATATGACTGATAAAGGTGCATCACAACCAAATACTTTGGTGGTTGCAGTCTCCTTTAGTAACCAACAGGAGATATTTTTTCTTCCAGATTCCTCGGCCTTTGTCAGAACAGACACCTCCCTCACGGGATGCGGGAGGCACTTTGAAGTGAGGACAGTTCAAGGGTCCTGGTCTTTTGAGGAGGTCAACACTCACATAAGTGTTTTGGAGATGAGAGTGGTCCTCTTTGCATTGCAGAATTGTCAGGACATCTTTCCCAGAAGTGTGAGTGCAGTACAAACAGACAACAAGCATGGGGGATCACATTCATATCCTCTTTGTCAAGAGGCCATGATGGTTTGGCAATGGGTGATATCTTCTCTGTAGTTTCTGGTGGAAATGCACATCCTGGGGAAATCCAATATTCTGGCCAACAGTCTCAGCAAGAGCATGCTGCTTCCCCATGAGTGGTCCATAAATCCAAGATTTGCAGCTCAGATTTTTTGGTGCAGTGGCACTCCCTGTTGCAACCTACTTGTCTGTCCAAGACCAAGTGCATCTGCTGTTATGACTTAGTTCTCCTTCTGAGACAGTCACCCAGGGATGCTCTGGTGTTTGTTTGGCCCCCAGGGCTTCTTTACTGTTATAACCAAGTTCTTTTGATTGTAAAATTTCTTCAGAAGGCAGCCCACTGCTGAGCAACTGTGATCCTCATAACATCTTTTTGGCCTTATCGGGTGAGGTTGCCCCATCTTTTGGCCTCTTCTGAAGTACTCCCCCCTTGGGTGTCGGATCCTGTTCTGGCTGTCATTTCTCATCCAGCGGGTCGACACTTCCCCCATCTTTTCCCTCAAGTTAACTGCATGATTTCTCCAGTTCTCTTGATGGCCAGAAATTCCTAGTTTTCACAGGCTGTATTTCGCATCTTGTCTTCATCTCAAAAAGGTCTACTAGAAAAGTGTATTCCAGTAAATGGAGATATTTTGTACTTTGGCCAGAGGCTCATGGACATGACCATTTTTCTGCTAATTTAGAATCAATTTTGGGTTTTCTTGCTGAGTTGTTTTAGTCAGGTTTTAGTTTTTCTACCATTAAACTATAGTTGGCAGCCATCTCTAATTTCCCAGTTGGCAGGGACAATTTTCTCCTGGCTTCTCTCAAGATTTCCAAGACATTTCTCAAAGGCAGCTTTCTGCTATATCCCCCAGTTCAAGATCCAGTTCCTTCCTGGGATTTGCTGTTTATTTTGCAGGTCCTTGCAGGCCCTCCATTTGAACATTCAGCTACTTCTGACTTGAAATTGTTGCCTTGAAGACCTTATTTTTGATGACTGTTACTTCCCTTCACAGAATTATAGCCTTTGAAAAAAGGCTAACTGAGACCAAAAAGAGAAAGCTCCATCAAGATATCATTGTCTTTAAACATGAGAATGTTTTTAATTGGCCAAAGGGTAATGCTGGCAACTATCAGCATAACCAATTACAATTCACCTATGCTACTAATCTCATGCTTGAGGAAGTAGCTACTGATCTGTCACAACATCCACCTCCTATCATAGACTCTAACAATGTTTCAACACTATATCCACTGGATTTTTTTAGTTCTCAGTGCAACCCTTTACCTATGTCAGAACTGAAACTGAGGATGAAAAGTTATATCAGCAAATACAAGATCAACAACAGACATGTTACATGGAGTCAAATGAAAACTTGAACGGATCCAATACTACGTTAACTAATATTTCTTCCTACGATTTAACTGACAATGAGCTTTCTGTACTTTCTAAAGGCCTAACTTTTATACCTGCTCAACAAGCAGATATACCACAGTCTCTCCTAGAGCTTAAATATTTCACTCGCTCTTTGAACTTAAAAATTTTATTTGGCACTAGCGAGAATACATGCAGTGATCTTAAACAAACTAGCACCTTTGTACCTGTCAGTAACCCAACAATACTAGCTTTTATGAAAGCTGTTGAACACAAGCTGTACACTCAAAACAAGTACTTCAACTTAACATCTGCTGAATTTAAAGCCTTAAAAATCCTTACAAATAATTCTGACATAGTCATTAAAAATGCAGATAAAGGCACTAATAGAGTTGCTATGGACACCAGATTTTATGAAAGTAAAATGTTTGAACTTTTAGCATTCTTTGACTGTATGACAATCTGTAGGTCACAAGCCACTGAAATCATGGCATTTATTTCAGCAGCTCTCGAACAGATGTACACTGATAATCACATTGATCAAGATCTTTATAATTATTTTGGAACTGACAATCTGACCATACCCATTATATATGGGGTACCAAAGGTGCATAAATCTTCTATATGCCCACTGATGAAACTCATCATATCTGCTCGTGGTTGGGCCACAGAATCTAAATATCTGGAAGTACTATTAAAGAAATTTCTACCTGTTACTGGAACTGTCATAAAAGACACAGCAGATTGTATTCATCATTGGTCAGGCTGGTTGTCTTTAAACTCATCTAAAGACTGTATGCTAGCCACTCCTGATGTAGATTCTTTATTTACAGTTATTCATAGTGATACAGACACACACTACATTAGAAATGCCTTTTTGATTTTTCTGACTATACCCAAGATAAAATCAACACTATATACAAATTTTTACATCTTGTTCTTACCAACAACATTTTTTTATGTCAATGACAATTATATAAACAAGTTAAAGATGTGGCAATGGGTACCCCTGTCACCAATACGTATGCTAATATCGTAATGCGTCAGTGTGAATGTACCCATATACTTAGTGAAACCAGCCCTTTCAATACCAAAATTAGATCCCATAAACGTTTTGCAGATGACCTTTTTCTTATATTGGGAGGTTCAGTTCAAGAGTTTAAAAACTCTGAAGCATACATTTCTACTAACACAGACTTTCTGAGGTTTAAAGGTGAAATGTCTAGCTCGTCTAAATTTTATAGATATATCTCTAAAAAAATAGCAACAGGTCAGAGAAAACTGTGTACAAAAACAGGAAGAATACTTACACAGAACCAGTTTACATCCTCCACACATTTATCCCAACATAGTCAGAAACCAGCTTATGAGGGAAGCCACAGTCAATACTAAAGATACCAACAAGGAATCACAGTTACAATCAATTGCTCACGAGTTTATACACAGATGATACAATGAGTGAAATATTAACAGTATTAAGCATGATGTCTTTGGCAAACATGAGACAGACTCTAAAGCACTTTTATATGCACCAAGAAATAGTAACCCATCCACTATCAATAATAAACAAGTTCACAGATATACACTTACATACAACAGAAATACATCTATGATTAAAAGTATACTGGCCTATTCTAATGGAGATTCCAGAGTTACAAAATGCTCTTAATGCTTCACCGAGATTTAGTTATAAGAGAGCATCTAACCTGAAGAATATACTTTGAAGCTGTTGTCTTGGAAGACCTTATTTTTTGTGACTGTTACTTCAACTAGGATTTCAGAGTTAAAAGCTCTTGATTGTTCCCCTCCATATTTGGTGTTCCACAAAGACAGGGTGTTTCTCCTTAAGAACTCTTTCTTTCTGCCTAAAGTAGCTTCTGAGAATAACCTTAGTACTTCTGTTCATCTCAATGTGTTTTTTCCCAATTTTCCAACAAAAGAAAATACCTTTTGTATTCTTTGTATGTTCATAGACAACTGAGATTTTATTTGAGCCATACCAAAGCCTTTAGAAAATCCAGTCAGTTATTTGTCTCCTTTTCAAAATCCAGGCTGGGCTCACCTGTGTCTAAAGTGACTTTATCCAAGTAGCTGTCTGACTGTATTTTGTTTGCATATGTTTTGAGAGGCAGGCACTTCCTGCAACTCTAGGGATCATTCTGCCAGGGCCATGGCTGCTTATATAACTTTCTTTCCTAGAGTATCAGTCGCTGAAGTTTGTGCAGCTGCAACTTGGATGGGTCACCACACTTTTGTGCCACATTATAAGCTAGATATTCAGTCTGGATCCAGAGCTTCCTTTGGCTCCGCTGTGTTACAGAATATCATTCCTTAGTTCCTCCTGAGGTATTTTTTTGGCTGGGGACACTATTCCACAGGTTGAAACCAGATGGAACAGACAACATCAGGCATGAAAGTAATGTACTTACCATAATGATAAATCTGTGTTGTCCATTTCTGTCTGGTTCAACCTTCCCTGCTTCCTACCCTTGCCTTGGCTTATTATGGTGAACTTCCTTGTCTGAGATACCTGGAAAATGGGTGTTATCTGTTCCTTTTCTTCATGGAGTCCTGCATTCTCCTTGGTTAGGGAAGTTTATTTTAAGTTGGAGATGGTTTTCATGAGGCAAACTCCGTTTGAGGAGTAGGGTGAAGAGAGGGAGATTGTGGGTAAGGGAGGTAGAGCTTGGCAAGTTTGGAATCTGAGGGAATAGGCCAGTGTCAGATCCGATAACCCCCAGGTTGAACCAGACAGAGGCAGATAACATGGATCTGTCTTTATAGTAAGTATATAACCTCAATTTACAGAGGACAAGATGCCCAGTTCTTTGGCTTTCCCTCTCTTCCCAGCTTAGAAGCTGTTTACAAAGTTGCCTGCAGGACACCGGTATCCATTTCAACATTCTCTAAAAGACTTTGAAAAAATATAAGGTCTCCTCGGATATGATGGGTCTCTTTTCTCATTTGATTGCTGACCCAGCTGTGGTCTTCACAGTTGCCTTCCCAAATAAAAAGTCCTTGGCTTCATCTAATTCAATGCTCAAGGTAAAGAAGGAAAATGGTTAGGTTTTCAGGGCAAAAGGATGTCTCTTTCTAGTACTACAGTCTTTGGAATGTTAAACTGTTTCTAATTTGACTCAGTTTTTGAAACATGCTTTCAGAGTCGTGTTTGAATGTGCTGAGATACTTTTGAGAAATGCTGCTTCTTCTGTTGTATTAAGACAATATGCTTGTTTGAGTAATCAGAATTTCTCTGATGATTTAAAAGCCAACATTTTGAATGCACCTTTAAGTTCTGAGTTGGTTCTCTGAAAATAAGGTATCTTCCTTCAAGGGGCAGAATACATAAAAATTCCAGGCAAACATCAAGTATCTAAAAGAAAATGGCAGGAGGATAATTCTTCGAACCAAATAAAAGGTGTTCATTTATGAAAAAGTATCAATCTCCTGCAAAGGAGTGTCTATGCTGAGTCACATAGCACCCCTTGCCCTCCACCTCCTGCTGTTCCTTCTGTTCTTCCTCTTCCCAGGCTCTCTCTTTGAACCCTGCAGCCTGGCCACAAATAGTCTCAGACAAATGGTTTCTGAGAATAATTTGGAGAGGATACATTTGGCAGTGGATAGAAAATCCTTCCTGTTTCAGAGAAATCTCCCCACACCTACCAGACCAGACAAAGCTGTTTCTTTCAGTGCTCAATCACATGGTAGAAGCAGGGGTCATAGAACCAGTGTCTGCAATACACAAAAGCAAGGGATTTTTTATTTAGAATCTTTTTTTTTTTTTTGTACCAAAAAAGGAGCACTTCTGGAGACCTGTCCTAGATTTGTCCTTTCTAAACACCTTTGTAAAAGTTCTGAAATTCAAAATGTTCACCTTTTAGTTGGTCTTAGCATTGCTACCAGACCACCATTTCATGGTGCTTCTAGGTTTCAAGGTTGCTTATCATCATCATATTACTACTGCTGTCAATTTCAGGTAATGTTTAACTTTATTGTGTCTGGTTTATATTATCAAATCTGATATTGTCATTTTCATTCTGGACCTCAGTCCAATTTCTCCAGATGGATTCTCCAAATTTTGCATGGGGAGCAGTATCTATGGGAGTTCAAGAACATGGTTTGTGGGGTCCTCAGGGCATGTTAAAGCACTTAAATGTAAAATATATGTTGGTAGTTATCATGCTTTAAAAGTTCTGTGCCACTTGTGGACTCCAGGACTTCTTCTAGAGGTCACATATAACACTACTGTGATGTGGTACCTGAACAAGGAAGGGGGGCTAAAAGTTCACACCTCTTTGCCGGTTGGCGGTAATAGCCTGGGAGCTGGCTTTGCAGCATTCTCTGACTCTTCAGATCTCGTACATTCCATCAAAGCAAAACACAGTAGTAGACAGAGTAAGCAGATCCTATACAGACCCTCACAAGTAGAAATTCCATTTAGAGGTCTTCTAGGACTTCATCCAGATGTGGAGAATACCTCAAGTAGATCTGTTCAACTACTTTCAAAACAGATAGCTGAAAAAATTCTGTTCAAGACATCCTTGCAGCCATGTTTGGAAGATGGACACTTTATCATTCTCATGGTCAGGAATGTTCTTGTATGTATTTTTACCTTTTCAAATTCAGAAAAGATTCAGAAAAAATTACCAACAATCATTCTGGTAACCCTTTTTGGCCAAGGCAAAGTTGGTTTTCCCCTGTAATGGAATTGGCCAAGGGCAATTTCCACCAGCTTCCTCACAGACTGGGTCTGCTCCCAAAGGATTGGGGGCAAATGGTACACCCCATCTTTAATTAATTGCAACTGACAGCCTGGATGCTTTTATTTTGATACCTTTTAGGCATTTCTTCCATGAGGATGTGCAGCAGGTATTTAAGGAGGCAAGAAAACTTGCAACTAGAAAATCTTACATTTATAAGTGGAAGAGATTTTCTATGTTGTGCCTAGCCAACAACAGAGGTCCAGAAAGGTTTTCAACCCCTCTTGTTTTGAAATATTTCTATGAGTTGCTTAGAGATGGTTTGCTATATGCTTCTGTCAAAGTGCATCTTGCAGTCATCTCAGTTTGTTTGCCCATGGATCCCCCTCTTTCATCTCTTTGTGTGGTCAAACAATTTATGTAAGGAGTGTGTGATACCCGTGCACTGGCCCAGCAATCAAGGAGCCTCAATCCTCACCACTAACACCAGTGGGGGGTGTCCATATAGGGAAAGGATAATAAATATACACACGCAGTAAAGTAAAATTTCCCTTAAGAGCACACAGAGATCACAGTCAGTCTGGGGCTGGTTGCTCCCTTTCTCTTCAGGTCCCCAATAAGACTCCCCATTGACACAGCTATAGGGTCCAGATATCAGCCTAGTGGGCAAGCTAAAACCTCCAGCACCCTCTCTGTCCAACTAGTGTTTTGTGTCCCTGCGCAAGTAACTGACACACACACACACACACACACACACACACACACACACACACACACACACACACACACACACACACACACACACTTTGAGATAAGAGTTTATACAACCTCACAGACACTCCTGGGGAAGGCTGACACAGGTTCTCCAGCTGTGCCCCTTTTCTGCCCAGTCTAAAAGGTAGTACCAGCTGCCACCACCCACTAATATTTATTAGCTACTCAAAGACCCTTAAAAGAGTGTCCAGTTATTACTGTGCAATATTATTATCCAAATAGTAAGTGTGACTGAATAGTCAAGGCTTATTAGATTGACTTGGCACAGTATCACTATATACATGCAATCTACTCTAGAGCGTAAATCAACTCTACATAAAACAGCCACAGTTGAAAGTTTTAAAAATGTTCAATAATAAATAATAAAAACACAAGACAATACTCCTTACTACACAGTGCTAATCAAGAGTTCAGAGATCACAGAGAAATGTTAAAGATAATACCGTAGAAAAGTTCTGACATCACAGAAAAACAAACTAGTCTAATCTTCCTATTTCCTGAATATATCTAAGAGAAAACACAGTTCTAAATAACTTGCATATAAAGCAAAACAATGCTGGTGATGTTGGATGTTCTCAAGACAAAATGCTCTGAGCTCTGTGATTCTCTCTCTTTAAATTGGTAACACAGCGCTGCTTCATATGACATCATTCTTCACACTTCTCTGGTGTTCAAAGGCTAACAGAAACTACATTTACATTCTTTACACCTGGTCAGAAACCAGAGCAATAAAGGACATTTATACATGCAAATTCTAGCCATTAACTCTGGTCTTAAAACAATAGGCAGGATGCCTCCCTATAGACATGTCGGCTCCAAAGTTTGACATCAAAGACAGTCATGAAATGCTTGACTTAGCTTTCTTACAGCAGAGTACACTGTTGTTAAATTTTTGCAGTTCAATATCCAATGCAGTCTTTTCACATAAGCCTGTGGCTTACATTAATATTTACAAATGACAGAATTATCTACAGAATTCCATCTGGCTAGGCTGGCAGCCTTCACCTATCTTCACAGTGTTTCACATAAGACCCCCTCAAAAGCAAATTCTTCCTTCTCCTTGGGGTCTCAACTTTCGTTCTTGAAAAACTGAACCTCGTTGCTCTGACATCTGCAAGGTGAGTCTCTGTGCTGCAAGCTCTCATGGTGGGTGAATCCTATCTGATTTTTCATTAGGATAGGATTGTGTTATGCACAAATCCATCATTCATGCCTAAAGTTTTCTGAATTTACCTTGAATCAAGTCCTCAATCTCCCAGTGTTCTATCCTGATCCAAACAACAAGGGAAGAAAGGATTCTGCATACCTTGTATGCACACAGGCAGTTCAGGTTCTACCTTGACAGAATAAAGCACCTTAGGTATGCTGAACAGCTGTTTGTCTCATATACAGGGACTAAGAAAGGTCAACCTGTCTGTAAGCAAACTGTTGCATGATGGTTGTCCTCTGCCACTGTTTTCTGTTAGTCTCACTGTTGTAAATCTCTTCCACGTGATTTTAAAGCTCACTCGACTAGCGCCTTATCCCCTCCGATGTCATAATGGGAAGGGGGGACTCTAGAAGCCTTCTAGAAGCAGCAACCTGGTCCTTTTTTAAAATCTTCACAAAGCACTACAAACTGGAGTACTTCTCAAGGTCTAGAGCAGGCTTTGCTAGGACCATTCTACACAGGTTCCTGAATCCTTATCTTTCCACCTCCCAAGTAGGGTAGGCTTTGGGAATGTACCTAAAATGTCACAGAGGCATTGTAATGATGAACATACTACAGCTGTGTAAGTCCTATTTACCTGTAACAGTAGAAGTTCAAATTCCTCACTTCCTCAATGGCAGCACCTACCTGCTACCATCCAGATTGTGTTAGTTGAGGTGGGTTACAACATCTTTGATTCAGTTTTTGTTTGATTTTTTTTTTCTATATGGTATTTTGATTGGTTGTGAATTTACTCTTGCTAGCTGCTTCTGGCTACAGATACTTTCCTCTCCTTGTTTGTGGAAGCAAAAAAACCTGAACACTCACTTCATGTTATTCTGAAGGCTTCCCTCTTAGAATATGTTCAGCCAATCAGCTGTCACAGGAATACAAGGGGGGTCTTAGCTTTTGAAAATAGGCCAGTACTGCATTACTTTGGCAGATAACCCAAAATAACATTGAGGCAGTGAGGAATTCAGACATCTACTGCTACAGCTAAGTAGGACTTATGCAGCTGTTCTTTCCTTTTTTTAATGTTAATTGTTTTTATTATTTTGTAAATCATTTTATCATACATGAAAAACAGAATTGTAAAATATTTGTGATTACTTATGTGAAATAGAATTCTTGAAATTATTTATAATAAAATATTTAACTATAAAAAGTAAAAACAAATTTATAATACAATAAGTAATAATATAACTTCAAAACCCAAAAAAGGAAACAATGAAACTATTTACAGTGGTCCCTATACAAATCATGTGATACATTTTATATTATTATAAAAAGATTTTATCTTAGTGTATAGTTATTTCATTCTTCTCCAATATCTCAATTAGAGTCTGCCAGTTATTGTGATATGAAGTAATTCTGTTTGTTCTGTTCCTTAAGTTAGAAATTTCCATTCCTCCAATTGTCAGTGCAAGTTTTTTTAATTCCTTGAATGATGGAGATGTAGCATATTTTCATTTAGTAGTAATGATCTTGCATGCTACAGCAAGCAAAGTCCATAGAATTGAAGATTTGTTTTAGGAACACACTTGGGTTTTAGAGAGTTAAACAAAACTAGAGATTTGGTTAAATGCAAATTATCATTAAATACAGTCTGGAGAAAAAAATAATGTTATTCCAATACTTTCTAAGTCTTTTACAATTATAAATAACATGTTGCCAGTCTGCCTTCAATTTTGTTCCACATCTCCAACATTTCTCTTCATATGTAAACATTAAGGCTAGTTTATGTGGAGTAAGAAATCTCCTATGTAAAAATCTCCAAGTAAGTAAATGCCATTTGAGTGACAATGTAGTATATTTTGAAGATTTAAGTATCAATTCTTTATCTTCTTGTGTTGGTAAATGTCCATTTATTGACTCAAAATAATTCCAATATGATTTTTATGATATATTTTTGTTTTCTTTACAACCTTGTGAATGTTTGATAGATAATCATTAACCTGGAAAGGTTGATTTATAATAAGTAGTATGTATTCTAGAAATTTGGGTCTGTTCTATTTGACAGATATTTCCATTAATTCAATTTTATTTGCAGTATATTGTCTTTACATCTGCAAGATTAGCCACATATTTTTATCTATGCTAAATTTATTTATTATTTGATTGACTGAAAGAATCTTATCTCCATCCAACCATTGATCCCAAAATAAAAGTTCTCTTTGTTTTAATATGTTCATCCTGTGAATTTACAATGTCTCTAAATTATTGGGTGTGAATGCTATAGGGAAGAGAGAAAATAGCCAGGAATTAATAGTGTTTTTTATTGACAAATTTTTAAAAGTTTGATATTGTTAACTTTATATAGTGGGATGGAATTGTAATGGTTTTATTTTGTAATATATGATACTTAAGCATCCAATATCATGGATTATATAATATAGATAAACATTCCTATATTTGGTTTTGTATTGCTTCTAGCCACATTTTTTCTTGTAGTTGGTTCCATATAGATGTGTAAGTGGAATTTAAACCAAGAGTTATGTTTTAACTATGGAGGAAAGTATGTAGTTCTCTATATAAGGTAAATTTATTCCCACATTAAGTGGTTATTTAAAGCTTTTCTGGGTTTGTTTGGATACCATAAGAAATATTGAATCATTTTAGTATATTTCTGTATAAACTGTTTGGGGGAGAATAACTTGTATTATGTATAATAACAGGAAAAATTATTGATTTAATCAGCTATAATCTATCTTCCATTGTAAATATGTTTTATTCCAATTATCCATCATTAATTGTATTTTATCTAATATTGAATTGTAATTAAATAAGCTTATATCTTGTAGGTTATCTTGCTAAGTGAATATCCAAATACTGAAGTCTGCCATCTGTTACAATATATTTAGTGATTTTTTTATTTATATGATTTTTTTTGCTATTTCTAATTAATATTTTAAGTTTTATTTTCACTACCGTGTATCCCAGAGATGCTTTGGAATATTTTTATTTATTTTTTTTATTTTACATTTGTTGACCGGGATAGTCCGACTGGATGCATGTCCATTTTCAGCGGAGGCCCGGGGAGAAAAGCTCCAAGGGTAAGCAGATACAGCATTACATAATACCAGCATTACACATTACAAACAGACTATTTACAGAAATTACATAAGTAAGCAAGTTAAACAAGTTCCACAGGTTACAGTTAATCCTGAGCACAAGTCAGGATTAAATTAAATTACACAGTAAACTGGTTAACAGATTTGTACACATTCTAGAGAGAGTTAGCCAGGCTTGATACAATGACATAGCCAGTTAAGTGACAAATGTTGTTTGAGTCTAGTTTTAAATTGACCTAAGGTGGAAAGTAAGGTAATATCAGCTGGAAGAGAGTTCCAGGATCTACTTACAGAGTTTGCAAAGAGAGAATCACCGGCTGTGTTATTAATTTTGCTAGTCTGAATTAGTAGTTTGTTAGAGGATTGAAGCCGTCTAGGATTGTTATAGGGGGTGATAATATTTTGAAGTGCAGGAGTATTGTCCGGATTATAGAGGATTTTATAGGCCATAATCAGTTGGTTATACTGGATTAGGCTGGGTAGTTCAAGCCAACCAAGCTGATTTAGATTGATGCAATGATGTGCCCAAAAAGGCAGCCCAGTGGCAAACCTGGCAATGTGGTTGTAGCAAATTGAGAGTTTGTTAAGGACAGTCTTGTTCAAATTCGAGAGTAGAGGGGATGCATACAGAAGGGTTGAAAGAAGGTGAGAGCGAGCTATGGCAATTTTAGCTGGAGGGGTTAGGAAGGCTTTTATTCTGTAAAGTGACCCTAGTTTTTTATTGATGGTTTTGATAGTTTGGTTAACATGTAGGTCAAATTTTAGATTATTGTCTATGATAACACCTAATAGTTTTGTAGATGGGTCAGGGGAGATTATTGTGCCATCATTTGATTTTATGGTAAAGGTGAAAGCGGTAGACCTATGTGTTGGTGAAAATAACAGCATTTTCGTTTTTTTGGGGATTTAGGATCAGACGATGTTCAGAAAGCCAGTTTTCTATTGTATTAAAGGTGGTCTGGGTAGCTGACCATAACTCTACTGGAGATGTGGCTGAGAAAATCAGAGTAGAGTCATCAGCATATTCGATACAGCTGACTTTTGAGATGACAGTATATAAAGGTCATTAATGAAGATGGAGAAGAGCAAGGGCCCTAGTATAGAGCCTTGTGGTACTCCGAGGGTGTTAGGTAGAAGGTTAGAGAGTTTGTTCTGCCAGAGGACAGCCTGCTGTCGACCATTCAAGTAGGATTGAAACCATTGGAGGGCTCCAGTATCTAGACAGAACGTTTGCAGGGTGTGGATTAAAAGTTGGTGATATTGAATTAAATAGAGCTTGTAGGGAATTATTAGAGTCAGAGAGTGTTAAAAGTATGTCATCTGCAAACATCTGGAGTTTTAGGTTCTGATTATTTCTATACCTTTTATTTTAGAGTTTGATCGGACACTGTTTGCAAAAGGTTCCATCAAAATTGCAAATAAAAGAGGTAATAGAGGACAGCATTGTTTAGTTCCTTTCATAATATTAACAGGTCCTGATCAATGAGATCATAACTTGACAAAAGCTCAGTATTTTCATACAAAGATTTTATGAGAGCTGAAAAGCCCATCAGGAATTTATACTCTTCCAGAACTAGAAGTAAATAATTCCAGTTAACTAAGTCAAAGGCACTATCTATGTCTAGGGAGATTATAGTCATATCTGTATTTCTGTGTTTATTGCAATCAATTAATGTTATTTTTTTTTAATACTGTCATATGTATTTCTTCCTTTTATAAATCCTGTTTGGTCTTCATGAATTAAGATGGGGAGGAAGTGTTTAATTCTATTTGCAAAGATTGCCATAAACATTTTACAGTCTATGTTTAGTAATGTTATGGGTCTATATGATTTACAAAATCTTTCATCTTTATCTGGTTTTATTATTGGAGATGTTAATGAATATTTCCATGATGGAAGTATAATTATATAATTTTTAACCACAGTGTATACTTTTAAAAGTAATAATAGAGATTGTCTTGACATTAATTTATACATTTCTGGTAATATATTATCTGGTCCAGGAGCTTTATTTATTTTAAGCTTGTTAATTTGTGATTTGAGTTCAGCCATTGTAATTGGTTTATTAATATTTTTTTATTTGCTCTTGTGTTAATCTAGTATGGATATTTTTGTTAAGAAACTTTTTAATTTTATCATCTGAAGAAGTCAGGGGATTTGTAGAATTAAATGTATTATAATGGGATCTAAAAGCTTCTAGTATATTATTTAGATCAATAACTCTCTCTTTAGTTTGAGGATTATAGATCGCTTTTATTTGCTTAGATTTGATGATTTTTTTAGTTCTGTTTGCTAGTTGTCTTTGCTTATCAGGGTTCATAAAATATGAGTTTAATTTAATTTTTTTTCTAATTAATTATAGTTTCATGATGAAGTATTTCAATATATTTATTATTAAGTTGAACCAATTCTGATATTAAATCAGAGTTTCCTTTTTGTATTTCAAATTTGAATTAATCCACTTTATTTTGCATTTCCATCATATCTTTATTCCATGTTTTTCTTTTATTGATATACCATGATAGTATCTTTCTGTAAATATATGCATGTTATGTTGTCCCATCTTGCCTTCATTCTTGCTGTTTGGGTTCGGAGCCGAAACTCAGCTCCAACTCGGCCATATACTAAAGCTCAAGAGCTTCTACTGGCTCGAGGCTGAGTCCTATCCCATGGTGCTTAGCATAAGAGGAAGCACATAGACTCAGCTGAGTCTGCCACTTCTGATACTGACTTAGAGGTTTCAGAAGGGTCCCCACAATCACCCTCTGAGGATGTCTCCTTTTCAGACATCATGGAGATCCTTAAGTAGAGGGGTGGCTGGAAGTCTCTTTCCCCTTCTGAAGATGAGTCGGAATACCTGGAGGCATTTGGCTCTCACCCCTCCACCTCTTGGGTGTCTCCACATTTTGACCCACTCCTGGGTTTGGTGAGTCGAAAGGTGTGGGACTCTCTGGACTCAGTGGACCCTGTTCTGAGGAGGCCTAACAAATTCATTACAGCCCCAGATGATAGGCAGTATTTAACAAAAGGGGTTCCTGTAGATGCAGTGGTGGTGGCAGTGGCCACAAAGTAGGAGTTAGCTGAACCTTCTGTATCTGTCCATCCACCGAACAAGGATTCTTATATGATGGACAGATGCAGGAAGCGTATGTTCTCCTCAGTGCCCTTTACGTTGCAGTCACTGAATTTTTTGTCGTATTTCATGTGACTTCAGGGGGACCTCCTAAAAGAGCTAGGAAATACCCTGCAAGGTGCTACAGCCCAGGACTTATCTGACAAGATAAATTCCCAGCTTGGAACCTTAACCTCCATCTCTGACTCCTCCATGCACCTCATATCTTATGCAGCTGATGGAGTGAACAGGGCAGCAGGCACACAAATAGCTCTTCGCAGACACTCCTGGATGTGCATTTGTGAGTTTGCCAAACCCTTCTGATCTTCCTTTATTGACACTCCCTTTGATGGCTCATCATTGTTCAGGCTGAAAGTGAAAGAAACTCTCACCAGGAGTCAACAAGATGATAAGATTCTGTCTGCTGTTGGATTCTGTTTTTCCGCCCCTACCAGACCTTATCATAAAAGTGAAAAGAGTGGAAAAATGTAGCTCTGTAAGTCCAAAGGAGACTTATCTGACAGTCGTGGTGATTCTTCCCCCAGGGGCAGAGGGGGAAATAATGGAAGATGTCTTCCACACGGCAGAGGGAGTACACATAACCAGGGCAACAGAGATACATTCTCTGGTTGGCCCTTCCAGCGCTCCTGAAAGGAGGCCCACCTGTGTACTTTTAGAAGCAGTCTGGGGAGACTATCACTGTACCCAGAAGCCTGGCTGAATTTGACTCAAGACAAATGGGTACAGTCCATTATATCCAGGGGATACAACATTCCTTTTCACTGTCCACCTCATCCGCCAAAGTTTATCCCAGACATTTCCCCCGGTCACAGGGATTAAGCAACACTAGAAATCCAAATGTTGCTAGAAAAAAGAGTCATCCAAGAAGTCCCCGCAGACCAACAAGGATCGGGAATTTACTCAAGGTTCTTTTTAGTTCCAGAAAAGACAGGGGACTGGAGACCCATACTGGATCTCAGCAGACTAAACAAGTCGGTGAAAAAGTCAAAGTTCCAGATGGTAACACTGCAGTCTATACTCCTGTTTCTGGGAAAAGACAATTGGATGTGCTTGTTAGATCTTCAGGACGCGTACTACAACATAAAGATGGACAGGCGCGCAAGAAGATATCCACACTTCCCGCTGGGACCCAGTCATTACCAGTTCAGAGCGCTGTCCTTTAGACTCACCACAGCCTCCAGGGTGTTTACCAAATGCATGGCAGTAGTCACAGCTCATCTGAGACGTCAGGGATTCCAGGTGTTTCCATACTTAGATGACTGGCTTCTAACTGCCGCCACCAAGTAGCTACTAATCAAAGCAAGAGACTACACCATCCATCTCTTCTCAAATCTAGGCATAACTCTAAATGCAGAAAAATCTGCCTTGTTGCCATCACAGCATATTACATTCATTGGTGCAGATTTAAGTACAAAAGATATGTTGGCAAAGTTACCTCAAGAAAGGATCCAGATGTTCCGCAGTCAACTGCTTATCTTACTCAACAAGAAAAGCGTACAGGCAAGATTTGTCCTCAAAGTCTTAGGCTCTATGGCAGCGATGATAACACAACTTCCCATGGTATGACTTCACATGCGAATATTGCAGTGGCTACTCTTCATTCAATGGTCCATACAGGAGTTACCCATGTCTCACGAGATCCTCATAACACACTCCTGTAGGAAGGACTTACTTTGGTGGGTTCAGTCCACTCAGGTAACAAAGGGCAGACAATTTGTACTTTCCCAGCCTGTTGCTATGGTAACCACGGACGTATCCCAGATGGAGGAGGGGGCATTATCTGGGACAGATGGTCCAAGGAGTTTGGAAAGATTATGAGTACCATTTGCATATCAATGTCCTAGAGATGAGGGCAGTGCTTCTGGCGTTGCAAGCATTTTAGAACTCTCTTCCCATGGGGACTATTGCAATTCAGACAGACAATATGTCTGTGGTATGGTACATCAACAAACAGGGGGGAACCAGATCCTACCCCCTATGTTGAGAGGCCCAGAGAGTTTGGCAATGGGCGATATCTTCTCAATGCTTTCTGACAGCAATGCATATCCCAGGGAAATCCAGCATTATAGCAGACAGGCTTAGCAGAGCGATTCTCATGCCTCACGAGTGGTCCCTCAATCAGGAAGTTGCGAATTGAATTTTTTGCAAATGGGGTCAGCCTTGCTGCGAC
Organism: Protopterus annectens; assembly: GCF_019279795.1. Classification (NCBI taxonomy): domain Eukaryota; kingdom Metazoa; phylum Chordata; order Ceratodontiformes; family Protopteridae; genus Protopterus; species Protopterus annectens. The sequence goes on along the minus strand of NC_056736.1, from coordinate 255,709,990 downwards.
CTTTTTGCCACTCCCTTCAATACCAAATGCAGTAACTACTTTGCCCTAATCTCCCCTCTGGGAGAGTCACTGAGGGATACACTGGTTCATGATTGGCCCCTGGGACTTCTTTATGCCTTTCCCCCCTTTCCCTTGATTCCAAAGGTTATCCAGAAAGCAAAGTTGTTGAGTCGCAGGTTAATTCTCATTGTGCCTTACTAGCCTCATCAGATTTGGTTCTCTTTTCTTTGGCCCCACCTTCAGGAGGACCCATGAATCCTAGACCCAGTGCCAGATCTTCTGACACATCAGTCAGGAATGCTCCATCCTTCCCTCCACACTCTCAAGCTGACAGCTTGGCTTCTCCACTTCTGATCTTAGCCAGGCTTCTGGAATTATCCCCTGCAGTTCGTCACATTCTAGTCTCCTTGCACAAGCAGACGACTAGGAAACTTTATGCAAGCAAATGGAAGAGGTTCTCTTGTTGGGCTAACAAAAACATATAGATCCCTTTACAGCATCTATACCTGACAGAAATCTTTAATCAAGGACCAGCGGCAGCCACTATTCGAGTTCAATTAGCTGCTATTTCTAATTATCATGTGGAAGAATCGTGATCTAGTCTCATGTCCCATAGACTATGCAAAGCTTTCCTCAAGGGTACCTTTCTGTTAAAACCACCCTTCAGAGAACCTCCTCCTCCTTGGGACCTCAATCTAGTATTATCATCTTTGATCCTGCCCTCTTTCGGACCAGCATCATCTTGTTCATTTAAATTTTTATCTTGAAAAACACTTCCTGACAGCAATTACTTCAGCCAGGAGAGTATCAGAGCTGCAAGCCTTGTCTATCCGTCCACCTTGCTTGATCTTCCACAAAGATAGGGTTTCCCTCAGAATAAATCCTTCCTTCTTACCAAAAGTTTGTTCTCAAGCGAATTTAAACCAAAATATAGAATTAACAGTGTTTTTTTCCTAACAAGGCAGAGTATAAACTCCACCAACTGGATGCACATAGGCAGTTGCATTTTTACTTGCATAGGACCAAAGAATTCAGAAAGTCAGACCAATTGTTTGTCTCCTATTCAGAAAATAAAAAAAGGTTTGGCATCTCAAAAGTTACCTTGTCCAAATGGCTTACTGAGACCATCACATATGTCTATGATTCCCACAATAAAGAATGACCAGGGAAAATCAAAGGGCATTCAACTAGAGTGGTATCTACCTCCACTGCCTTTCAATCCAGACTTCCATTGGATTCAATTTGTGCTGCTGCTACATGGGTTAACCCTCATACCTTTATTACTCATTACAAGGTAGATGTGGCCTCCCAGAACAGGGCATCCTTTGGTTCCACTGTCCTCTAGAGTTTATTCCCTTGGGCCACACAAGAAAAAGGTGCTGGTGACTCTGTTCCAACCAGCAAGATGAAGGCGAGATGGGACAACATAACATAAAGAAGTTATGTACTCACCATAATGTTCCATGTTTGTTGTCCAGTATCTCGCCTTCAGTCTTGTGTCCCTCCCAGCCATCCCCCTCCTGGAGGATCTAGAGGAAATTTCTCAGAATTGGCAGATAAGGTCTGATTCCCATCTTGCCCTTTCTTGTTAATTTTATAACAGTATGTTTCATATTCTATCTCTTTGGATATTGAATATATCATAGGAACATTTCTCCCTCAAACGAGATCTGGGGAACAGCCACTAAGCACCATGGGATAGGGCTCAGCCTCAAGCCGGTAGAAGCTCTCGAGCTTTAGTATATGGCCAAGTCAGAGCTGAGTTTCGGCTCTGAACCCAACCAGCAAGACTGAAGGCAAGATACTGGACAACAAACATGGAATGATATGGTGAGTACATAACTTCTTTTTTTAGAGAATCCTAAATGTAGATTTCCAACATATCTCTTGTCATGTTTATTTCAAGAAGTGTATGTATTTTATTTACAAAGAATTCTTTAAAATCTGTTAATTTTGTTATATATGATGGTATTCTAGTAATGGGTATTGATTGTATGGGTTCAAGTTCCAATTCAAATATTAGTGTGTTATGGTCTGATAAAGGGCTTGTTATAACCTTACACCCTTCTAGTTTTGTTGTTAAATCATTTGAAATGTATACCCTGTCTATTGTAGAATTAGTTTTATGTCTCTGTTAATAAAAAGTAAAAAGTAATGAATATGGATATACAAATGTATTAACATCTTTGATAATTGCAGTATCTAGGGCTCTTGAAGTGGAAGATTGTTTTGTTTTACATTTTTTGTCAGTATTTTGTTCATCCAGAATACAATTAAAGCCTCCTGCCAGTATTAGACTTGCCTTTGTGCCTATTTTATGAATTGTTGGTGTTTTGGGGCACTTTTTCGTTTTTTGAACAGTGTTTGTTAGTGGTTTAAATGATAAGTAAGGAACTCCAATTCCCAGCAACGCCGAGAAGGAAAGAGGGGTGACATGAGTGCAGTCAGCACTCTGATTGGCCAATTGACGCAGTTGATTGAAGTACTCACACCATGTGGATGCCTTTTTACTTCATTTAGCTGAATAAAAGTGCTTTATTGGAGTTGGACTGCTTCCTAAGTGCCTATTTTGTGAACTATGATTAAACATGACACTTAGGTGAGGTGCCAGTCCATTTTGTAGTTCATGTAATACACAACCTGGGATGTCATCTGGTCCCATAGATGCTGTATTCTTAGCTTTGGAGAGTGCGGTTTCTACCTGTGTGGCCATGATTACCAGAATTTGGCAATCCTTTGGTATTGAAATGGGCCCTTTAGGAGATGAGAGAGGGGTCAAGTTGGCACTAAATCGATCTGCCAGGATATTGGCAATATCCTTGGGATCAGTATATTTAATGCCATTCTGTTGTAGCTCAGAGCAGATCTGAGCATTGCCATTTAGATTCTTGACATAACTATAGAATGCCTTGTGGCTGTCTTTGAAATCTTTAGCAATTTTATTTTCGTAACTTGCTTTCTTCTTTTCTGCAACAGTTTCTTCCTTCTGTTGTATAGTTTGTTTATGGCAGAGGACCACCAGATTGGCTTCCCTTTTTTGGAAGAGAGTGTCTTGGTTCTATTTGGTTCATAGATTCATAGGTTCATAGGTTGGTACTAGGCTATCGGCCCTAGGGCCTATACAAGCCTAGCCATAACAATTCCCTGGCTATTTCTTCCCACACTATTTACTTCCCTGGACCCCTGTCTAGCAGGGCGACTGACGTGATCCCTGGGGTGAATTTCCTTTCTCCCATCCAGTCATCAAGGTTCCTTTTGAAGAGGGCCAAGGAGGTGCTCTGCCTGACATGTATGGGCAGTCTATTCCAGAGTCTGGGGAGTCTCTGGGTCAGGAACCTATCCCTTCAGCATGTTTTGTTTATTGTGATGACAAGGTTTAGATCCCTGGAGCGTGTGGCTCTGAGGGATTGAGATTTCTTAAAGTGTAACATGTCCAACAGCTCTGGGTTTGACATGGCCTTGTATGTTAAGCAGAGATTGCCTCTCTGCATGATTCATGCACGAGTGGATGTGCTCGTACAGTGTCTTAGTGTAGGATTCAGCAGTCGAACTTTCAGCTCCCGTCTGCATGGGTGTCATGAAGTTTGTCACTTCTGACTTGAGTAGCATGAAGTTGGTTTTGGAGAAGTTTTTTACAGAGGTTTCCTTACTGGGGCATGGGGGTGGGATGTGGATGTCAAGGGTGATTAGCTTATGGTCAGACTTTACCAATGAGGGGGTGACCACTGGTTTGGAGCATCTATCTCCCATGTTGGTAATGACCAGGTCTAGGATATTGGAGCCCCTGGTGGAACAAAGGATTAGTTGATCCTGGGCATTGGAATTTATGAATTCTGAGAACCGTTGGGAAAAGGTGTTGGTACCCGAGTAGTTTTCCCAGTTAATGGCAGGGTAGTTGAAATCACCCGGTATTAGGGTGTTTGGTTGTAGCTTAATATTTTCCAGTATGTTTAGAAAGGTGTAGTGAGAATCTTGGGGCATTGTGGGGGATCTGTAGCAAGCTACAATTTGGATTGTAGTCTTACCTAGTGTTAGTTGCACCTGGAGAATTTCAGATGCATTGTGTTGGGCAACTAGACTGGAGGTGTGAATATCCTTGGTGAATTTGGACACTCCTCCACCTTTAGTGTTTTGGTCTTGGTTTGGTGGCTTCTAGGCTGGACAGCCTCCATAATGATAAAGAAAGTAGGATCTTGGACTGTTTTGGAAAGAAAATGTATACATCATCTACACTAATAATAACAATGGACTGCCAAACACATGATTAATTAGCAAGGAGATACCCTCAAACAATTGGATGGTAAGTGAACTCTGAAGTGAAACTTTAAGGAACAGTTATTGTAGGTTATTCCAGAAGGTTCTTAAGTTGCCTAAGTGTGTCATTAAATGTGAGCATGATGCTTTTGATGATAGTGGCAGAGTGGCATCTGTGGGGAAAAATCAACTGTCTTGGAATTCACCCCATCACACAGGATGTTAAGGGTCAGTTGTTAAATGCTCGTCTAATAAGGATTTTATTGTTTGGTCCAATCCCAATACTTTTTTATGAAACTGGAGATGAAGAGGTAAAATATGGAATCAGTCAAGCAGGATTTTTGTCCACCTTTCCCAGTGTACAATAGAAACTTCTCCTACCCCTCCGGGCAATGACCATTATTTAGAAATCAGTCTAGTGTAATCCAGCTCAAACAGAAGAAGACATTATAGGGCAACAGGCCTTGGAAAGTTAGTAAAGGCTGGGTCAGGCAGCAACATAGTGGGAAGGAAGGTATGTCTGCCTCTGCCCAGGATGAAAGTGGCCAATACTGACTATTCTTTCACTTCCCACACCCTTAACTTTGTGGGTTGGAATAGTGGTTAAGGTATTTAACCTACAGACACAAGTTACAGGGTTTGATTCTCACATTGGGAAACATAGCTAGGCTTTAAAGGTCATCTGGAGTCATCAGCCTAGTAATCACTTATGAACCTTCCTTTCTCTCCCTCTTCCATCCTTACATCCTGGGAGGTCAGGACACATTGCTTCTAACTGACTTTGGACAAATAGAGCGGGGTGATTATTTGTACAGGCTGCAAAGGTAGAATTTAGTGCTTTTGCTCTTTTCTTTGACATGTGTACCATCCCATAAGACCAAATAAAGTTAGTGCAACCAGTCAGTTTCTACTTGAAAAGTTAGAAATCTGAAATGTTGGAAACTTACAAGATTGAGCCTAAATGCTTGAATCTTGTAAACTCGAGCTAGCAAAAAGAAATATAACAGTGTTTCCTTTTGCCAGAACCTGCACTGTACAGGATGGCTGCACAGTGGGGATCAGGGAATTGATCTTTTCCCCACTGTGTGATCTCAGAGTTGTAAAATATAAGTAGCAGGGGGTGTGGGAGATGAAGGGCAAAAACAGGTGGTGTGTGTGTGTGTGTGTGTGTGTGTGTGTGTGTGTGTGTGTGTGTGTGTGTGTGTGTGTGTGTGTGTGTGTGTGTGTGTGTGTGTTTTGGTTTGATCTTGTAAGTTTCAAGCATTTCAGATTTTGAGCTAGTAATAGATAACCAATGAGCACTGACTTGGCTTTTACAGTGCAAAGCCAGGGAGTAGGTACCATTAGAAGAAAAGGGAAAATGCTTCTATTCCACATTGTTCCTAGTCCTAAAGAAGGATTGTCCCCCAGACAGGGGTACTTCTGTATGCCTTTCTACTTATTACCATCATTCCCAATTTACTAAAAAATTTAATAAAATAAAAAAAAACAGTCTTATTCTAATTGATGTCTGTGGTTGTGAAACCCATTGTGCTCTGACCTGAAAGAGGGACTGCTACTACTGCCAGAGTTCAGTGGCCTCCTTACACTACAAAATGGGCCATTAGGGTACCCATGTCTAAAGATCCTAAGGCTAGCTGCATGGATGCTGTCAACTTAATAAATTTCAAGGACTATTTCTTGGAAGAAGTGCGATTCATTTTGAAGGAGATGAGGAAATCAAGCACAAGAAAATAATGCGATTTGCCAAGTGGAAGGGACATTCTGTCAGGTGTAGTTCTAAGAGTATTCCATCCACAGAGATAACAAAACCATAATCTTTTTAGTATCCATCATAGGATAATAGAATCATAGGATTTTACTAGGCTATCGACCCGGAGGTCATTTTAAGCCTAGCTGTTTCATCCCAATGTAATACCGTAGAAATCCTAGTCAGTACCCAAGATTGCATTTAGTGATGACTGCCCATGTCCAGGAGGGTTGTGGGCTCCAACCCTGGTACAAATTTCTGGTGCCCCATCCACTCATCCTGGTTCCCCTAGAACTGTGTCATAGAGGTGCCCTATTTCACATGAATTGGTAGCCTGTTCCAAAGATAAGGCAGTCACTGGGAGATAAATTTGTCACTCTGGCATGCCCTATTGAAGTTGCAGGCCATATTTAGGTCCATGGAACAGGTAGCCCTAATTCTACTTGATTTATAGCTATGCAGAGAATTCATTAGGTTTGGGTCTTGGATTGCTTTGTAGGTCAGACGTAAGTCTCCCCTAAGAAGTTTATACAATACAGAGTATAGTGACAGGAACTTTAGTCAGTATGTGTAAGGCACATAAAGGAGCCCCTTGATCTTCTTTGTTTGAAAACTTTGAGGTCTCTCAAATTGCTGTAGTTGCTTAGTATGGTACATGCCAAACAGGGTATTATACTCAATTATGGGCCAGAAAAGTGCCATGTGTAGGAAGGTTATAACTTCTTTTGCTTTCAAAGCAATGGCTTTACTATGGGCACTTAGGGTATTGTTGCTAATTTGATAGTGTGAGGGGACATTGTTTGCACCAAAGGGAATGATGATGCATTTCTCTGCATTCAGTTTGAGACCGTGACTAATACACCAGTCTTTGGTCTGCATGAGACCCTCCTGGAGTATACTGACACCATTTGGGATTCATTGATTTCACCTAGTTTGCAGTCGTGCAAACTTGATCAGCCACAACCCCTTAGTTTTGACCTGAACTTCTGAGAAGTGTATACCAAACAATAGGGGGTCCAGCACTGTCCCTGTGGCACCCCACTGTTAACAGGTCTGCTGGTTGATGTGGAGACACCCACTTTGATAGTGCATGTCCGGTTTATGAGCCATTTGGCAACCCATCTTACAACAAAGGGGTTTACATTTAGTTTGCTAAGTTTATTGGTAATGCCTGAATGTGGGTTTGTGTTGAAAGCCTTTGCCAGGTTGAGGTATGCTGTTTGCACAGATTTCCCCTCATCAATGGCCTTGGTCACATTTTCAAAGAAATCCACCAGATTTAACAATCAGGATCTGCCCTTCACGAAGCCGAATTGAGTAGGATCTGAGGTTTGGAAGTCACTTGTGTCTTTATTTATGAGGTCCATAGTGATATGTTCCATGGCCTTACAGATGAGACTGGTCAGGCTTATGGGGCTGTAATTCCCCAGGTCTGTTGCTAGGCCACCTTTGTGGCGGGAATAACTGCTGCTGTTCTCCATTCTGCAGGAGCAAAGCCTGCGGTTAGGCTATGATTGAAAAGAGTATTTAGTGATGATGCTAGTTTATGTTTAATCCTGTTTAGAAGACAGCCTGGGATGTCATCTTGTCCCATAGAGGCTGTGTTTTTTGCCTTGGACAATAGTTTGAGGACCTGCTCTTCAGATCTGTGGGGTGAGGAGTTCAGGGGAAGGTTTGTTATAAGTTAGGAGGGGATAAGGGAGTGAAATTTTTGCCAAACCTATCTGCTAGCAGGTTCGCTATCTCTTTGGGGAGAGTGTGTGCGATACCATTGGCCACCCTTTAGTTTACATATGTAGCTGTAAAAGGCCTTATGGTTATCCATGGCTGTACTTGCTAAGTTTCTCTCAAAGGAGCCCTTGGAGGATTTGAAAAGCTGTCTTATTTCCATGTTGAGGCTGAGGAGGGTGCTTTTCCATTATTGGAGCCTTGACTTTTTTCTTGGACAGCAACTGAGATGTTTGTCAGTTGATTAGCTTATACATCTGTTTTGTAACTGTTAAGGCCTGCTCCCCTTTGGATACCGCTGTCTCTCCCTTCTGCATAGTCAGTCAGTTCTTGAAAGGAGTCCTCTACCTCAAACCCCAAATAAGCCTATGTTTCTGTCTGGTACCGCTTTTTTGGTGGAAAAGCTAACACTAACCCCCTCAAATTAACTGTCCCTGAGGCTATTAAATTCTTGTCATGGAAAACCTTTTTTCTGTTCATTAAATCTCCCAGAAGTATATCTGAGCTGCAGTCCCTTATGTGGAGAGTCCTAGATACTGTTTCATAAGGACAGAGTAAGTCTTGGGAGTAATCCCCCATTTCTGCATGAGGTTGTATCAGAAATTACCGTAAATAAGGCCATGGAACTACCTATGTTCTATTCCAATCTCCAGAAGAGGGAGTAGGATATTGTGCTTGATATATATGCACAGGTGACTGAGATATGTTATCGAAAGAACAAAGAGCTTCAAGCAGTCTGACCAGGTTTTCATATTCTTCATAGTAGGTAGACATAATCGTATCCAAGCAAATTAAACTATCTGGCTAATTACATTGTAATCTAGTCTGATAATTATGGAAGAATGTTGGATGGAAGGGTAAAGCATTACTACACCAACACAGCAGATCCAACAGCAGCCTTTTTCAAGAATGTCTTAGCTCATAGTATCTGTTAGGTCATTGTTTGGACTACCATGCACACATAATCCAACATCTCGAGACTGAAAGGAATTGTATTTGGATGGGATGTTAAGAAATTCTAGTTGTGGTGACCAGCTGAAGTTCAGAGTCCCTACTCATTGTTAATAAAAAGACCGTAAATAGTCAAAGCATCTGGAATATCATTGCAGATGTTTTAAGTCTAGGTTGACAATACATCTCTTGATCTCTAACCTTGGAATTTGTATAACTTAAGTATGTAACCACTGTATATGTTGTATCTGTAATCTTAACTGCTTATCTTGGAGCTTTTCTCCCCGGGCCTCTGCTGAAAATGGACATGAATCCAGTCGGACTATCCCGGTCAACAAATGTAAAATAAATAAATAATAAATGCATTCTCCAAACAATATAATCTGAAAAATCAGTCTGAAAGCAGGATAGGCTTTTTATGTGTTGTTTTATAGGCCATGCTATGACTACTTCCCCTTTTCTTGTGGGGGTAGCAAATTATTTTAGCAATCTTCCCGTGCATAGTAAATACTAATGCAACAGTCATCCTTATAATGAACACAGTACAATTGCATGAGAGGACTCACCATAGCAGTAGATGTTGACATAGTGGGGTCACCGCTGCAGTATAGGCTTCTTTCTACCTTCTCCTTGGGACTATCCATTCTTTTTTTGTTTAGTCTGGAGGTGGGGAAGGAAACCTCAAACGTTCCAGTTTATTCCCCTTTTCTGGTAACAGGATAACCTAGGCCTGTTAGTCTCCCTATCTCTCTGTTCCCCATGCTTTGACCTTCACTGGCTGGATGAAGTCAGAATTGAAACTTTACCTAATTAACTCTTTTGAGGCCATCAGGGTTGCTCCAAGGTGGTAATCAATTACTTAACTGGGGTCAAGAAAGTAAATTCCTCTTGTATCTCCAGGGCTAGTTAAGCCAAGGAGTACAATGGCATCTTATGCCTGCATCTTAGCTACAACTGTTGTTCTGACCAACTAGCAAAGAAAAAAAAAGAACCCGAAAATAGAGCGGTCTGCTTTCCCATTTAGCTACACCTTGAACCAATGTCATGGAAAGGAGTAGGGGTACAGTCCAGTTTAGGAAATATCCAAAAACTCTGTAAGTCAGGTTAGAATGGCAAGCATTCACTTGCAGCTGTTTCCATTTTATAAGGAAATACCACTGCAGTAATTATTCTTCATTTTGAGTGCCTATTGTTACAGTGAGTGAACTCACGCAATTGTATTTTCCCTATGCATTTTGGGTTATTTTATTTCATAAAAACAAATGAAAAAAGGAACCAAAACCAGGGTCCACAACTTCAAATCTCGACAATACTCTAACACAGCAAGTTCAAGGATGCAAGGACGCCAAGCAAGAAGACAATTCTTTTATTCCACAACGACAAACCACAGACTGAGCGCTTTCACCAGTCAAGCTGGTATCATCAGAGTCTGTGTAACAAATATCCATTCACTCTTAAATACAGATCCACACACCCTAACACACCCAATTAATCATTAATTCCATTGTTTTCTTAAAGGAATATTCATTGCCATAATGATTTGAAGTCTAACTAACTGAAAATGTACACCATTTTAAATTTCATTTGTAACAAACATACAAAATCAAAAACCATGATGAACAATCATCATAATAATCTAAAAACATGATTAAATGGATTAGTCAATAAATTAATTTTGATTAACAATATATGTACATTATAATATAATTATATAAAAAACAAAAAAAAAACAAAACAAAAAACTTTTGACATTTCATATTACACTAGCTCTCTGCTTTAAATACGGTTTTAAAGAAATGTGGTCATTTAAACCTGGAAATCTGGTGGCGTTCAATCTCATCTGCCACTCAGATTCCAGAACTGCCACCCTATTACCAATGTCACCAGGCGTAAAAGGCATCACCCTGTCTATAATGAAAAACAAAAATCTGATGAAATTACTACACACCCTGCTATGCAAATATAAGGCACTATGCATGTCCCTTTTTCTAATACTTCTATTGTGTTCACAAATCCTATCTCGTAACTTACGAGTAGTCATGCCAATGTAGTATGCATCACAGGTGGCACATGATGCCAAGTAAACACAATTCTGTGTGTTACAATTGCATAGACCTGGGCATGCTAGCGTACGTCCATAGCTCACCACACAAATGTAGCTACCTTCAGCTATAAATCTGCAACATCTGGATGAAGTCAGAATTGAAACTTTACCTAATTAACTCTTTTGAGGCCATCAGGGTTGCTCCAAGGTTGTAATCAATTACTTAACTGGGGTCAAGAAAGTAAATTCCTCTTGTATCTCCAGGGCTAGTTAAGCCAAGGAGTACAATGGCATCTTATGCCTGCATCTTAGCTACAACTGTTGTTCTGACCAACTAGCAAAGAAAAAAAAAGAACCCGAAAATAGAGCAGTCTGCTTTCCCATTTAGCTACACCTTGAACCAATGTCATGGAAAGGAGGAGGGGTACAGTCCAGTTTAGGAAATATCCAAAAACTCTGTAAGTCAGGTTAGAATGGCAAGCATCCACTTGCAGCTGTTTCCATTTTATAAGGAAATACCACTGCAGTAATTATTCTTCATTTTGAGTGCCTATTGTTACAGTGAGTGAACTCACGCAATTGTATTTTCCCTATGCATTTTGGGTTATTTTATTTCATAACTATGTAAATCTAATGAAGCCGCAGTGGTGCAGCGGTAGCATTGCCGCCTCACAGCAAGAGGTTCTCCCGTTCGATTCTTGGCTGGAGCGCCTTCTGTGTGGAGTCTGCATGTCCTCCCCGTGGTCGAGTGGCGTTCGAAAGACATGCATGAATGGGCATGCCTTCGTTGAAGGTTGGGCGTCGGGCTGGCACCTCAGCACCATAAAAAAATCGACTGCCAATCATTAGTGGACCGAAGTTCCGCTGTGGTGACCTATAACTGGGAAAAGCCAAAAGAAAAACAACAACTATGTAAACCTAATAGGCATAAATATATCTTTTAGGAAACAAACAGTGAACACTGTTTAAGTGAATTGCTTAGAGTTATACTATAGGCAGATAGAGACAGAAGGAATCATAGCCTACGGATGAAGCCTGGTAGCAGCTCATAGACTTAATTCTACATGCAAATCTACCTGATTTACCTGGATGTTTGTCTAATTCAGGCACAGTTCAGGGAGCTCTTGATAGACATTGTTCAGCTAGTGATCCCTTCCAGGAGTTCCTGGGATTTTCAAGGAATATGAAGAGAACTGACATGATGCAAGAATGAAGATTTATAATGGTGCATACCTGGGCACCCTCTGAGAACTCCAAAACTATGGAAGACTTAGTAACTTTTTATCAGGCATTTATTGAACCTTCCCTATAAGTGAGGGATTTTCTAAAAATATTGGACTACATGATGGAAAGCATATTAATCCTATATGTCAGGCTGCATGTAAGAGAACATTTCAAGCTGTACAGATTACGTACCATTAGAAAACAGACCTTTTTATTTTAGTTATTTATTTACTTATTTATTTTACATTTGTTTACCGGGTAATGTCCGACTGGGCTGGGAGCTCGTTTTCAGAGGAAACCTGGGCAGAAAAGCTCCACAACATACAATACAATTTAGACAGTAGACTAAAACCAGTATGACTCAGTACATATAACTCAATTTCAACATACAAAACAATTTAGGCAGTAGACTAAAACAATATGAATCTATTCATATTTGTCAATTTCAACAGAGCAGCATAGCATTTATAGTATTTGACATCAGAGTGCATATAGCGAGTATGTATATAATGTAAAAACTAGCTAATCTTTTCATGGGGAACTCAGAGGAAACTAAATATACAGACTGAGAAAGAAATAGAAAAAGATAAGAGTTTGTAACTAGAATAAATTAGTGAGAATATCTGTGAGTAGAAGAGGGTAGACAAAAGAAAAGCAAAAGAGGAAAGAGAGAAAGGACTTTAGACAAGGGTAAACATATATTGATGCAGGAAGAGAGAAAAAGCAATGGTCTGTATGTAGAAGAAAAGGTGAGGTGGTGCTTAGCATTAAGAGTTATCCAGGAGAGCAACAGGGGCCAAAAAAACTAAAAGTTTCTCATATTTTATCTTTAGAAAGGGATATTCTAATGAGTATAAGATATCAGAAGAGAGCAAGGAACATTTTCCTTCCTCTTCTAACATCCCTAGCTCTGTCTATATAACTGAAGACATCAACTGAATGCTTATAGAATCATGATGACTGCCTACATCTCCTTCAAAGGGAAGTGCCTCTTTTTCTGCACTGAATAGTAAACGTGTCTGCAGATATGCAAACCATCCTGTGTCCTTCTAAACAGACAATATTCCTTTAGTTAAGTGGCATACAAAATGTGCGTGCACATGCATGTGTGTGTGTTGGGAGAATGCATCTCTAGAAAATACTAAACTTCACAAGAGTTACCCCAAATAACAGAAGTAATTGTCAAGTAACTAGGAATCTAAACTGCTTCCCATTTCCTCCAATTCAAACCATACTGATGAAAGAAAACAAAGAAAGTAACGAAAGGGCTAAGGCCCAGTACACTTGTTTTTCTCTAGTCAAAGAGTTCATCATGCACTGCCAATATCTTCCCTCAGAGAGGACCTGTTGATTCAGAAGCAAGAAATTATTATCTGTCTAGCTCTCACATCATCACACATCAGACTGGAAGCTGAGATTTTGATCCATAACAGAGTATATCTTTCAGTACCCCTTTATTAGTTCCAGGATTATGAAGAACCTGACAGAACCCAGCCTTGAATTTAGTTTATCATCCCATGATATAGAGGAAATAATGTACTAGGAAGTGGAATTCAGCAGACTGAAGCCATTGCTACAATCTGTTTTCACATTAGGTTTGTGAGCTAACATAGGGTTGGATTCAGAACGTCTGACTGTAATGGGAAAGCCCTAACTTGTAAGGATTCCACATTGTGGAAAGCTTTTCTAATACAAAGACTACTCTCCGACTATGGTTTTCTCCTAGCAAGGGCCATAGTGGAGAGAGTGGTCATGTTTGGTAACCTGCATCCTAGTATGACAGTCTAGGGAGTGGCTAATGCTGATTAGTCATGTGCTCTCCCCAGAAATGACAGCTGATCAAGATTAACTCAGCAGAGAGCTTTTTCTGTACTAGGTAAAAGTAAATGCCATCTTTCGTTGGCATTCACCAATTCACTTTTATGGTAGTAGTTACAGTACAGGTAAGTATAGAGGAGCTCTTTGACTGTGCGTGGATGTGTCTGAAGGGGATACCTGCAGCTGAATTAAAGCATGGCATGTATATGTAAGTTTGTGTGTACATGTGTGTTGTGCACAAGGATGTCTGAATGCATATGGGTGTCCGCATGTGTGTGTGCATTTGTGTGTCTTTAGGGAGGGTGTATATGTTACTGCAATAGATGGGCCAGTACAGAGAACACTAGCACTGTCATGTCCATAACCAGAGTAAGGCACCTGATGAACCCATGGCCGCATGGAGCCCCCCATTATCTCCCTGCATAAGATGGCTCCCCATGCAGCAGCCATGGGTTTCTCCATCTCCTCCATTCATTGCTGAATTCCTCATGGATGTTCATGCAGCTGTGTGACGTCACTGCACAGCTGAAAACTTTTTTTCAGTTTTTTTTTTTTTTAATTTGCCTGCAACTGTAAGCTGCACTCAGTCATTTCACTTCAGTGAAGCAAGGGACCTGACTGCCTGCAGCAGCCAGGGAAGTAAGTTGTCGTTTTTTTTTTTTTTTTTAACATGGAAGTGATGAAGCAAGGACCTGATTGGTCCTTGCAAAGCACTTCCTGTGTGAGCTGCCTTATAAAAAGGCACATGTGTGTAGCAAGAATTACTTCTCTTCTTGCTTTTCAAGAGAGTAGTTTGCTTTGCTTTTTATCGGTGGCAGATCAGGGCTCTGGATAACTGGCATGAGGATGGATGACAGATTCAAGCTTTCCAAGAGTGATTGTGGAAAAAGCAAAGGTATTTTCAGCTGCCCTTGTAAGGGCCATTTCTAAAAGATCTGAAAAACTGTCCTTTTAAGGGCAATTTAAAAGGGCTGAACTGGTGTGGTCTGTGTGGAGGGGAAGCAAGCTGCAGATCAGTCTACAATCACGAAGAAGGAGCAGAAAATTAGTAGCAGTCTTCAATTAGTTGCCTAAAATGTATGTTATTGGGTTTATTTTTAACTTTCTTTTTTGTGGGGGAGGGTGAAGAAACCTAGAGAGATGATTGCATGACTTTTCTGTACAGGGTTCCTGTGGTAAGGATTCGATGTGTGAGGCGCTGTGGTTGTAACATTTTTTTTATTACTTTTGTCCAGAATTCTTCTGCTAAGAGATTGAGGAAGGAAGGCTTTTCACATCTGATGTAGTCTTTTTAGTCAGTCTAGCTCAAGAATGTTTATTAATTTATTTTCCTCCACTCTACCAAACAAAAACCAAAAACTGTTGAAAAGGCGAAAGAACTTAATAAAAGCCGGCTAAAAAGAACTTGAAAACGTTTAATATAGTGAGCGCTTTCGGCAAGGACTTTTCCTCACCTTCTTCAGACAAAACCAGAAGCATTGTTTGATCCATCTATTTAAAAGCAGTAAATTAACCAATTAATCAATTAAAACTAAATTAAATAATTATTAACTTATCAGTGTTACAAAAAATGCTTCTTAAAAACATTTAAACATGAGATGTTCTAAAATTAAAAATAGTTCAAAAAACTCGAGAGCCAGAGATAAAATGTTGACATACAATATACAAATGTGTATAAATAAACATTGTGGAAACAACGGTAAAACCACATACAACAAACTAAAAAACCTATAGGAAATCTCAGAATATATCACAGCACAATGCTTCCATTCGGTAAATCAAAACATTAATAAATTTGATGACAACAATTAGTGTATTGCAATTAAAGGTGCCTACATTAAATAACCTAGGTACAATACATGTAAAAATGACTACTTATCAAAACTTAATGAAATATGTAAAACTAAACATGATGAATGGTGTTAATATTATTAACTCATGTTATAGCATATACTTATATATGATAAACTACTACGTCCCATCAGTAAGTCAATAAATACATTCATAACTATATTAATAAATACGAATGTGCTTCAATTATATACACATTAATAACTATCAAAAAACGTGTACAAACACCTAAGCACCTTAAATTCGATAACGGTCACCTTTTGAGAGCGAACAACCGTAAAAAACATTTTATAGAGATGCTTTCATTCAACCCTGGAAATAAATAAGCCCTTGTTCTAATTTGCAACATTAGATGTGATAGTGTTCAATCTCGCCGTTTGTTCTTACACATTGGTTCGGAGCCGATCCTCGGCTCCGTGTCGGCCGCTTGCAAGCTCTGCATCGAGAAGAAGCTCGAGACAATCTAATACCCACAATCCCCCTCTGCCTTTACCTCAGATCTAGTTTGCCGCTGCTGCGTTCGCATCGCTGGGAGCTAGCTCGAGCATCTTAAGTTAAGATATAACTTTTTTTTGTTATATTTTATTGGATAATTTGTTCTCAAAAAAGATTAGTTGATATACTGAGTGTATGTGTGTTTGAGTAGGTTGAATTCTCTGTACCGTTAATTTTATTAATTGGTTAGAGTTTTTCGGGGCCTACCAACCCTACTTAAATTTGACACCGGACTTGACATTTAAATCGGATTTGACTTTTTTTCACCGGATTTGACTATTATACTGGACTTGACTATTATCTTACTTGTAAAATGTCTGATAAAGTGAAATCAGGTTTTAAGCGTTGTCAGTGGGGCCAAAAAATGTCAGTGACTGACAACCATAGTTCCTGCGTCTACTGCCTTGGCCCTCTCCACTTACAGGAGGACTGTTCAATCTTTTAGTGGGAGGGTCATGACAGATAGGCGCAGGAAACTCATGGACAGAGGTTTATTAAAACCTTCTTTTCAGGAGGCTCTGGATGCTTCTGACCAGGCATCGAAATCCTCGAAGGAATCGAAGACGTCGGAGCCCAAGTCATCGGCTCCGAGCTCTTCGAGTAAAGTTAGATCACCGGTTCCACAGACTTCAGGGCTGAGTGTTCAACTGGTATCGGTTCCTGAGCCTCCAGTCTTGGAACCGGTGATGGAGCTCCCTCCTTCGACTTTATTGAGGTCGGCTCCGTCTTCGGTTCCTTCGACCCGTTCTTCTTCCAAACTCTCCGATGTCGATGTGGATCGTGTGGTGCAGAAGTTATTGCAGCATTCGGCCCTGTCCAAACTTATTTCAGTTTCCACCCAGTTGGTGTCGAAACTTGAAGGCCTCCCAGTGTCTCCATCCATTCCTCCTCCGAGACCTGTCCAGTCTTTGGAGCCGGAAGAGGTTGATCTTCTGATTGTGGAGCCCTCGGGTCCAGAACCGTCCTTTTCTCGGTCTGTTCCTCTCACCTCGACTCCGTCGGACCCGATACCGGAGTCTCGGAGCCGACAATCTGTCCTTGGTTCCGGGGCCGAGAGTCGAACCGGCGTTCGGTTCCGACTCTTCCCTCGGGCCTCGGCGGATCGATTCGGCTCCGTCCTCGGGTCGATGCCTTCGGTGCCTGTTTCGGGATTCTTCCCATTTCTTCGAACCGGAGATTCTTCGATTCGGGACCCGGGCGTTCGACCTAATGAGGAAGGTGTTGTCTACCCAGACAACCACATCAGTGGAAGCAACCTCTCCTCCCCATAAAGGGCCGTTATCCTCCTCTGCACCCACGGCCACATCCAAGCGTCGAGCACCAGTGTCTCAGCCACCCCTGGAGGGTGCCCCCTCTTCCTCGGAGGCTTCTTCGGATGCTCCCCACGAAGAAGTCCCTAGGAAAAGATTGTGTAAGAGGAGACACTTGGATTCTCCACAAGAATCCTTGACATCCGATACTGACTTAGATGAGTCAGAAGGGTCCCCTAAGTCACCTTCAGAAGATGTCTCTTTTTCGGACATATTGGAGATCCTGAAACAGAGAGGTGACTGGCAATCCCTTCCCCCTTCTGAGGATGAGTCAGTTTTGCTGAAGGCATTCGGTGCTCGCCCTTCTTCCTCCTGGGTCACTCCGCCCTTCGACGAATTAATGGAACTTATTGCTCGAAGGGTGTGGGAGGCTCCTGACACAGTGGAACCAGTCCCAAGGAAACCCAATAAATATATCACTGCACCTCAGGACAAGACCTACTTAACAAAAGGAGTTCCAGTGGACGCTATGGTGGTGGCAGCGGCCACGAAAAAGGAGATGTCGGAATCTTCCTCATCTGTCCATCCCCCTAATAAAGATTCTAGGACTATGGACAGGTACGGGAAGCGCATTTTTAGTTCAGCGGCTTTTTCCATGCGATCCCTGAACTATTTGACCCATTTTACACGACTACAGAGGGATCTAGTCAAAGAGTTGGGAGATACTCTCCAGGGTACTACAGATGCTGCTGTCTCAGAGAAAGTGACAGCGCAACTTAATACCCTTACATCCATTGTGAACTCGTCCATGAGGCTGATTTCTTACGCAGCCGAAGGTTCGAGTAGGGCAGCAGCTTCAGCGATTGCTCTTCGCAGACAATCCTGGATGCGCTTATGTTCATTTGGAAGCCTTCAAGTCTTCCTTTACTAACGCCCCATTTGACGGTGCCACTCTCTTTGGCCCCAAAGTAAAGGAGACCCTTACCCGGTGTGAACAGGAGGGAAAGACTCTGTCTGCTGTCGGAGTCCGTTTTTCCACCCCAACCAGACCGTACCCCAAAGGGCAACGTGGTGGAAAATGTGGTTTCGAAAACCCCAAGGATCTTTCCCAGGCACACAGGGTGATGCCCCTTCTAGAGGCAGAGGAGGGGGCAGAGGTGGAAGACGCCGCCCTGGCGGCAGAGGGGGTCCGCAGCATCAAGGTGACAGGGATACACTCCCTGGTAAACCTTTCCAGCACTCCTGAGAGGAGGCCCGACTGTCCTGCTCTGGAGGCAGTCGGGGTCGCTTAGCTTTATACCCTCAGGCCTGGCAAAATATAACTACAGACAAGTGGGTAAAAAGCGTGGTTACCAGAGGTTACAACATACCCTTTCTATCCCATCCCATTCCAAAGAAAAGACTCCCAGATGTACCGCCCCATCTGCGAGAGCCAGCAGCTATAGAAATTTCAAAGCTGCTAGAAAAAGAGTCATCCAACCAGTCCCAGCAGACCAGCAAGGATTCGGGACTTACTCAAGGTTCTTCTTAGTTCCAAAGAAAACAGGGGACTGGAGGCCCATCCTGGACCTAAGCGACCTCAATACCTTCGTCAAGAAAGAAAAGTTCCGAATGGTCACGCTTCAATCGATCCTTCCATTCTTACAGAAGGACGACTGGATGTGCTCAATAGATCTGGAGGATGCATACTACCACATCAAAATGGCCAGGGCATCCAGAGATCATTTGCGCTTCCGGCTGGGGCCAGTCACTTTCAATTTCGAGCCCTGCCCTTTGGTCTGACCTCAGCCCCCAGGGTCTTCACCAAATGCATGGCAGTGGTAGCGTCTCACTTGAGACGCCAAGGATTCCAGGTGTTTCCGTATCTGGACGACTGGCTCCTTTCTGCCACCACCCGGCGTCAACTATTACAAGCCAGAGACTATACTCTTCAACTGTGTGTTCACCTAGGAATTTCCGTAAACTTCGGAAAATCCTTACTTCAGCCATCACAGAGTATCTTGTTCATAGGAGCGGAATTAAACACACGTCAGTTAATTCTAAGACTTCCTCCAGAAAGGATACTATCACTTCAGACTCACATACGTCTTCTTCTCTTGTCCAGGAAATCTCCAGCAAAACTGGTACTGAAGGTTTTGGGACTCATGTCAGCTTCTCTTATTGCAATACCCTTGGGAAGGCTGCACATGAGAGTCCTACAATGGCTACTGTTTGCACAATGGTCGTTCCAACAACTACCTCTAACACACGAGATTCTTATAACGAACACATGCAAAACACACCTAAACTGGTGGCTTCAAACGTGCAACCTTTCCAAGGGGAGACCATTTGTGCTACCCACACCTACAGTTACGGTGACCACGGACGCTTCCCTGATAGGGTGGGGGGGCATCTTTCAGGGACAGACAGTCCAAGGCGAATGGACCAATTTGGAGTACAATCTGCACATCAATGTTCTAGAGTTGAGGGCAGTGTTTCTAGCGTTGCAACACTTTGCTCCCCTTCTTCCTCTGGGAACTATTGCAGTTCAGACGGACAACATGTCGGTAGTCTGGTACATAAACAAGCAAGGGGAACCAAGTCCTATCAGCTATGCAGAGAGGCCATGAGAATCTGGCAATGGGCGGAGTCCACGGGTCGCTTTCTAATAGCAATGCACATCCCGGGTCATCCAACGTCATAGCCGACAGGCTGAGCAGAGCAATTCTGTTACCGCACGAGTGGTCCCTGAAACAGTCAGTGGCGAAAAGGATTTTTCGCACGTGGGGCCAGCCTTCCTGCGATCTGTTTGCGTCTCCAATGAACGCCAAATGCAGGAGCTACTTTGCCCTATTACCCTCCAGGGAAGTCCCCAGGGACGACTGATTCACGATTGGCCCCCGGTACTCCTGTACGCATTTCCTCCATTTCCCCTGATATCAAAGTTTCTCCAGAAAGCCAGAAACCTACACAGGACAATAATCCTCATTGCCCCATTCTGGCCTCGTCAAATTTGGTTTCCCTTCCTGAAGACACACTGCATTCGGGGACCCTGGATTCTGGACCCAGAGCCAGATCTATTGACTCACTCGTCAGGGGCTCCCCATCCCGCGCTCTTGTCCCTCCATCTAGCAGCTTGTTTGCTCCAATTCCCAACTTAGCCAGGTCTGATCTTCTTTCGCCGGCAGTTCAGAATATATTGGTGGCTTCTCATAAAGCTTCCACTACTAAAACATATTCTAGTAAATGGAAGCGATTTGTATTCTGGGCGAATACACAGCAAGTGGATCCTTTTATAGCTCCTTTGAATAAAATATTACAGTTTTTAACGGACTTGTTCCATCAGGGTGCTTCTCCTGCCACACTAAGGGTTCAATTGGCTGCCATTTCAAATTTCCATGTGGAAGAATGTGGGGCTCCTGTTATGGCCCACAGACTTTGTAAAGCCTTTTTAAAAGGAGTTTTTCATATTAGACCACCAGTTAGATCTCCTACGTCACCTTGGAGTCTAAACTTGTTGTTATCTAAATTAATGTTGCCCCCCTTTGAACCAGCCTCCTCTTGCCCATTAAAATTTTTGTCCTGGAAGACTCTTTTTGGTAGCCATTACATCCGCTAGGCGAGTATCTGAACTTCAAGCTCTCTCCATCAAGCACCCTTATTTGATCTTTCACTCTGACAGAGTTTCTCTTCGAACTAATTCATCCTTCCTCCCTAAAGTTTGTTCTATTAACAATATTAATCAGTCCATTGAATTACCCACCTTCTTCAAGAATCACTCCAACAAAATGGAGTATATGTTGCACAAATTAGATGTTCACAGACAACTAAGGTTTTACTTGGATAGAACAAAAGATCACAGGAAAACTGATCAACTTTTTGTGGCCTTTGCTGATAACAGGAAAGGATTAGCGGTTACCAAAAGAACTCTTTCTAAGTGGTTAACGGATTGTATAATCTATGTCTATGATTCTTCAAATCAAACTCTTTACACAAACCCAAAGGACATTCCACAAGGTCAGTGTCTACATCTCTGGCTCATGCAGCCCGCCTACCACTAGACGCTATTTGTGCGGCTGCTACTTGGTCTAAGCCACATACATTCATTTCTCATTATAAGGTAGACAAGGTTTCTAGGGACAGGGCAACCTTTGGTTCCACTGTGCTCAAGAACGTCCTTCCGTGAGTTCCTCAGGAACAAGGAGCTAGGGACGCTACCCATGTGTAAGAACAAACGGCGAGATTGAACACTATCACATATAGAAGTTATGTCCTTACCATAACGTTCCATGTGGAGTGTTCATCTCGCCTTTGTTCTTACATTCCCACCCTCCCGCCCTTAAGAAGAACGTTCATTTTTGGTGCCTGGCCTGGGGCATTCTGCTTCTGCTTTGCAGATGTTCTGCACATAGTTGACATGTATATATATGTGTATGTGTCTATATATATATTTATATATAGACTCTTAGTTCTGTACATATGTGATGTAAGCATGAGTGTGCTCTCTCTAGAGACTGGTTTGCTTGCAAACTAGATCTGAGGTAAAGGCAGAGGGGGATTGTGGGTATTAGATTGTCTCGAGCTTCTTCTCGATGCAGAGCTTGCAAGCGGCCGACACGGAGCCGAGGATCGGCTCCGAACCCATGTGTAAGAACAAAGGCGAGATGAACACTCCACATGGAATGTTATGGTAAGGACATAACTTCTATTTCGTCAATTTCTAATAAAATTTGCCAAGGACCTCCTCTGATGTCATTGGGCCTATGTTGTAATATGGCAAATTTAAAACTGTGGCTAGGGTGTTCAATGCAATGTTTGGCCAATGCGTTAACATCTTTTTTATTTATAGCATAACAGTGCTCATATACCTGCTGTCTAAACTTCCTTTCAGTTTTTCCAATGTAATAACAATTGCATTGATTACATAGAGCCACATATGTGACACTTTTGGTGTCACAATTGTATCTAAAATTGACTTTGTATGTTCTATCATTAATACAAAGTTGATTGCTAGCCATAATGTGTTTACATTGTGAACAGGCTCCGCATTTAAACATGCCATTGGGCCTGTTCAACTGTGGCGTTCTATGATTCTCTAGCATAGCTTTAAGGTTGGTGCCCCTCCTATATGTAATTTTAGGTTTTGTACCTAAGGACCTTGACAAGGTTTCATCACTGTTGATAATGTCCCAATTTTTATTGAAAATATCTCTAATTAGATGGAAATCAAGAGAAAAGGTGCATAAAAAACTAGTTTGATGTACTCTCACAGTGCAATTGTCTTGTAACAAACCATTATTGGATGGGTACTCTTGGTTATTTGAACAGATCATAGGAGTCATGCCTTGTCCTGTCAATAAAGGTTTAAAAAAAACAACACTTCTTTTAAAAAACACTTCCTTTTTAATGTTGATAACCATATGTCCAGGATATCCTCTATTTAGAAACATGTTTTGAAGTTGTTCGCATTCAAACTCAAAATCAGAGTTATCAGAAATCATCCTAGCAGCCCTAACCATTTGGCCTTTAACAACGGCCTTTTTCTGATGATATGGGTGATTGCTAGAAAAATGTAAGAATGCGTTAGAATAGGTTGGTTTCCTATATATTATACTTTTATATCTACCATTGATCCTATCATTAATCAATAAGATATCAAGGTAGTTAATCGAACTCTCACCTAAAAGATAAGTAAACTCCAAAAAGGTAGTGGTTTCTGAAATGCTGTTAATAAAAGAAAGTATTAGAGCCTTGTCTCCTTTCCATATACAAAACATGTCATCCTGGTACCTAGTGTACCAGGTGACATTATCTCTAAACAGATTGTTGGTAAACAAATAGTTGTTCTCCCAATGCACCATCACGGCGTTCGCAAAACGTCTGCCGCAGGGCGAACCCATGGCGACGCCAGTGTTTTGCAAATAAAACTGTCCCTCGAAAACCATAAAGTTGTTTGTTAAAACCAACTCTAATAATGTTTCAATTAAGTAAATGGTATTATCATCTACCTTCTTGAGATGTAAAAAGTCCCTTATCCATTCAAGCCCAATTTTTTGCGGAATAACAGTGTAGAGATCTTTAACGTCGATAGTTAAAAAATATACGTCTTGTTTATATTCTAAGTCATTAATGTTTTTCAAAAAACCCCATGAATCCTTGCAAATTTGGGGCTCACTCTCAACTAGTGGTTTTAAGACACTGTCAATATATTTGGCACAACTATAAGTAATAGACCCCCGGCCATCAACGATAGGCCTAAAAGGGGGATTATTCATGGTTTTGTGTATCTTAGGAGTGCCAAAGAGGGCTGGTGTTATTGGCGCTATCATTGTTAAATACTGATGGAGGTCCATGTCTATGAATCCTTCCAAAAATAGGTCACCTGAAATGGACCTTATCTTTTTATATGCTAAATTAACTTCATTAAGAGTGACTTGGGTATAAACCAATGTGTTAAGATGTTTAAACATGCTTTCAACATATGTGCAATGGTCCATAAACACCAATCCTCCACCTTTGTCAGGCTTCATAACCCTTATGTTGCAACCCTTCAATAAATTTAAAAAATCAGATTCAAAAGGGCTAATGTTGTTAACAGAATTATCAGTTTGCCAGTTCTTCTTATTGTTATTGATAGCCCTAATGTCCATTCCACACATCTTTTCAAAAACGTGTAAGCTAGGATGCAAAGGGGGGTTAAACAAGCTCGAGACTCTGATAGAATTAACCATGCTGGAACTCTCACCCAAAAGCAAGTTGAGATTCAACTTGCGGACATAAAGTTTCAAGTCAATGACAGTCTTAACTAAGTCCATATGTTTTCCTGGAACAAAGGTTAAGCCTTTAGATAAAAAATCAACAATTTCTTGGGGGACATCTAAGATGGTGTAATTATAAATCTTAAAATCACCTCCCGAACTAGTGTGAATACAAGGTGTAGAACCAAAGTTGATGTCCAGGGCTATCTCCTTCTCTGCCTCCTTTTGTTTCTCGTTTGAGGTTGGTTGCGGTTGTTTTGCCGATTGGTTTGTTGAGCATTGGTGTTTGAACGAAAACCCCGCTGGTTCTGTCCATCATTCACATTAGCGTTGTTATTAGAAAGCCTGTTTTGATTATTATTACTATTAGCATTATTTGCTCTGCTGTCACTATTGTTATTGTTGTTGATTAATCTTTCACTCCGCCTTAAAGGTTGAACCTCCTCATTTTCATTGGAAAAGGTACTATGAGAAGGGACCTGAATTATCTCACTTCTGTTGTCATTATCATTGTCATTATATGTCACTGTATTGTTCAATGAGGCAGTAGACGCCAAAGGTGGAGGTTTGGGGTAAGCCTTGTTGTTAGAATAATCCTTCAAATCTCGGGCTATTTTTCTCTTTTTAGTAATTAACAATTTGTCCATTGTTGCCTCAATGCTTGTAAACACCCTACAATATTCATATTTATATCTAGGAAAGTCCTTGTGACTCTTAATGACATGTTCAAGGCTCTCCAAATCAGATTTTAAATTACCAATGTCTGTGTTGTAAAAATTAATGAGGGACTTTAGAAATTCGAGCCCCTGGCGATCAAACAAATCAATCAATTCACGATGAAATGTAGAATTCTCAACCAAACCGGCTGGATAGCGCCACTGGCGCAATCCTTTCGGTATAATTTTTTTACCAATACATTCCTCTAGGTAAGCGACCTCTAGTTGCAATTTCCTGCATTTATACAACTTAAGGTCGAATTCGTTAATACTGTTAGATAAAATGTTGCCAGGTTGCTCATTGTTACTATCAGTTTGTATATTACTGTCATTCATTGTACCAAAAAAATTTCTTTTGTTAAGAAAGGATGCCATAGAAGGTAACAACGCTTCCTGACCAAGCACATCATTGTGTGGAAGCGGTACTGCTAAATTGGCATTTCCTTCAGTATTATTTAAAGCTACCGAATTAGAATTGTCCAAAAAGTTGTTATTACCAGCTTGCGTAATGTTGACAGGACTTGTAGCCACTTCCCTGGGTCTAGCGTGGTTCGGACTAATGCCAGCAGCTTCTCCAGGTGTAGAGTTGTTAATGCAGCCGCTATTAGCTTCCCCGGGTCTGCTTAGTAAACCATTAGTTTGATGTATCCTGTTAAAGCCGGAAGCTTCAACTTTTTGGGTTAAGGAATCCACCCGCCCTAAAAGAACTTGTACAAGGGCAGTGAGATTTCCAATAACGTTATCTTGGCTCTCAGTGAGAATCGCTTCTTGCGAAAACAAGTTAGGTGAAGCCGCTCCGGTTCCATTCGCCATCCGAAAAACAAATACTCCACTCTACCAAACAAAAACCAAAAACTGTTGAAAAGGCGAAAGAACTCAATAAAAGCCGGCTAAAAAGAACTTGAAAACGTTTAATATAGTGAGCGCTTTCGGCAAGGACTTTTCCTCACCTTCTTCAGACAAAACCAGAAGCATTGTTTGATCCATCTATTTAAAAGCAGTAAATTAACCAATTAATCAATTAAAACTAAATTAAATAATTATTAACTTATCAGTGTTACAAAAAATGCTTCTTAAAAACATTTAAACATGAGATGTTCTAAAATTAAAAATAGTTCAAAAAACTCGAGAGCCAGAGATAAAATGTTGACATACAATATACAAATGTGTATAAATAAATATTGTGGAAACAATGGTAAAACCACATACAAAAAACTAAAAAACCTATAGGAAATCTCAGAATATATCACAGCACAATGCTTCCATTCGGTAAATCAAAACATTAATTTGAGTTTGAATGCGAACAACTTCAAAACATGTTTCTAAATAGAGGATATCCTGGACATATGGTTATCAACATTAAAAAGGAAGTGTTTTTTTAAAAGAAGTGTTGGTTTTTTTAAACCTTTATTGACAGACAAGGCATGACTCCTATGATCTGTTCAAATAACCAAGAGTGCCCATCCAATGATGGTTTGTTACAAGACAATTGCACTGTGAGAGTACATCAAACTAGTTTTATATGCACCTTTTCTCTTGATTTCCATCTAATTAGAGATATTTTCAATAAAAATTGGGACATTATCAACAGCGATGAAACCTTGTCAAAGTCCTTAGGTACAAAACCTAAAATTACATATAGGAGGGGCACCAACCTTAAAGCTATGCTAGAGAATCATAGAACGCCACAGTTGAACAGGCCCAATGTCATGTTTAAATGCAGAGCCTGTTCACAATGTAAACACATTATGGCTAGCATTCAACTTTGTATTAATAACAGAACATACAGAGTCAATTTTAGATACAATTGTGACACCAAAAGTGTCACATATGTGGCTCTATGTAATCAATGCAATTACATTGGAAAAACTGAAAGGAAGTTTAGACAGTGGGTATATGAGCACTGTTATGCTACAAATAATAAAAAAGTTGTTAACAACGCATTGGCCAAACATTGCATTGAACACCCTAGCCATAGTTTTAAATTTGCCATATTACAACATAGGCCCAATGACATCAGAGGAGGTCCTTGGCAAATTTTATTAGAAATTGACGAACTAATGTGGCATATTAGAACAAAGGCTTATTTATTTCCAGGGTTGAATGAAAGCATCTCTATAAAATGTTTTTTACGGTTGTTAGCTCTCAAAAGGTGACCGTTATCGAATTTAAGGTGCTTAGGTGTTTGTACACGTTTTTTGATAGTTATTAATGTGTATATAATTGAAGCACATTCGTATTTATTAATATAGTTATGAATGTATTTATTGACTTATTGATGGGACGTAGTAGTTTATCATATATAAGTATATACTATAACATGAGTTAATAATATTAACACCATTCATCATGTTTAGTTTCACATATTTCATTAAGTTTTGATAAGTAGTCATTTTTACATGTATTGTACCTAGGTTATTTAATGTAGGCACCTTTAATTGCAATACACTAATTGTTGTCATCAAATTTATTAATGTTTTGATTTACCGA
Source organism: Protopterus annectens (assembly GCF_019279795.1). Taxonomy (NCBI): domain Eukaryota; kingdom Metazoa; phylum Chordata; order Ceratodontiformes; family Protopteridae; genus Protopterus; species Protopterus annectens. Next base: position 255,682,682 of record NC_056736.1, on the reverse strand, counting down.
ATGGAAGCATTGTGCTGTGATATATTCTGAGATTTCCTATAGGTTTTTTAGTTTTTTGTATGTGGTTTTACCGTTGTTTCCACAATGTTTATTTATACACATTTGTATATTGTATGTCAACATTTTATCTCTGGCTCTCGAGTTTTTTGAACTATTTATAATTTTAGAACATCTCATGTTTAAATGTTTTTAAGAAGCATTTTTTGTAACACTGATAAGTTAATAATTATTTAATTTAGTTTTAATTGATTAATTGGTTAATTTACTGCTTTTAAATAGATGGATCAAACAATGCTTCTGGTTTTGTCTGAAGAAGGTGAGGAAAAGTCCTTGCCGAAAGTGCTCACTATATTAAATGTTTTCAAGTTCTTTTTAGCCGGCTTTTATTGAGTTCTTTCGCCTTTTCAACAGTTTTTATTAGTTTATTTTGTTTTGTCTCCAGTTGTGTTGAAGCATTTGTAGTGTGGAGATAGTGGCTGTGAGAATGCTGCAGAACACACAGATGTTGTTTTAATGTATACCAATGCAAACCCTGTTATGTGTATGCCGGCAATGTTTACAACTTTCTTCTTTAACCTTTTGCTTTGTCCAGAATTATTGTACTGAGAGGTTGGGAGGGGGGGTTATCAGTTGTGAGAATGTTGCAGAATGTATAGATATTATAATGTATACCAATGCAAACCCTGTTATGCTGGTATTGTGTACACTGGCAATGTTTATCACTATCCCTGATGCTACGACTTTGTTCTATAATTTTTTTGGTTTGTCTAGAGTTATTGCATTGAGAGGCTGGGATCATGTTGCACAGTGTTCAAATGTTTGTCTGTTTTTTTTGTTTGTTTCTTGTTATAAATGTGGGGTCACACAATGTATAAGGACATCATTAATGTTACGCCTTTGTCTTGCTTTTATTTTGTTTTCACTTCATCTAGAATTATTGTGCTGAGACATGGGGTGTAGGTGTTGTGAGAATTCTGCAGAATGTACTGATGTCTTAATGCAAACACTGTTCTGCTATCTAAGTTTATCATAGCAATGTTTTAAACTACGTCTTTGCTCTGCAGTTATTTTTGTCTTTGTCTAGAATTGTTAAGCTGAGAGGTTAGTAGAAGAATAGGGGCTGTGAGAATGTTGCACAATTAGATGTTTGCCTGATATTTTTGGTCTGTTCCTCATCAAAAATGTGGGTTCACACATTGCACACTACTACAAAATCTGTTCTACCATCTTTATTAGTTCATAAATACAGTGTTTAAAATCACTAATGTTATGCCCTTGTCTTGTGTTTTATTTTGTCTTTTCTTCATCCAGAATTATGTTGAGACATTGGGAGGCAGATAGGGGCTTTGAGAATTCTGCAGAATGTACTGATATTTTAATGAATGCTAACGCAAACCCTGTTATTCTAATCTTTTTCTAAGTTTATCATAGGAATGTTTTCAACTATCGCTGACGTTACGCCTTTGTTCTGCAGTTTTGGCTTTGTATGAAATTATGTTGTGAGGTTAGGAGGTTGGTAAGGCCTGTGAGAATGTTGCATAATGTCCAGATGTTTGGCATTTTTGTTAGATCTTCCACAAAAACATGGGATCATACAACACATGCTATTGCAACATTTTATTCTAGCATTGTTATTAGTTCATAAGCCCAGTTTTAAATCCCTAATGTAATGCCTTTGTCTTGTAGTATTTTTGCTTCATCCAGATTTATTATAGCAATATTTAAAACTATCCCTTGTGTTACACCTTTGTTCTGTGGTTATTTTTGTTTTTGTCTGGAATTTGCCTGGTAATTTTAGTTTGTTATTCATCAAAACTGTAAGTTCATGCAGTGCATGCTCCTGCAAACTCTGTTCTAGCATCTTTTAGTTCATAAGTGCATTATTTTAAATCCCTAATGTTACGCCTTTGTCTTGTTTTTTACTTTGTTTAGAATTATTTTGCTGAGACATGGGGGTAAAATGAGAATTCTGCACAATGTACTGTTTTAATGCATGCTAATGCAAACCTTTCTATGCTAGTATCTTTCTAAGTTTATCATACCAATGTTTTAAACTATCCATGGTATTACACATTTGTTCTGCAATTATTTTTGGCTTTGTCTACTAGAGTTTTGATGAGAGGTTGGGGGCTAGGTGCTGGGACAATGATGTAAAATGTTTGCCTGATATTTTTGGGCTGTTATTCACTCACAAAATTATTATGTAGCACAATGTTGATGACTGAAGCTACTAGAAAAATGGAGTTTATATCCTCCACATAATGCATGGTACATTCCCTGACTTTATGCTTTTGTCCAGAGTTCTTGTGCTAAGCGGTGGGGTGGGGGTAGTTGTGGGAATGTCTGTCTCCAGACTTTTGCTTGGCATTTCTCTTATGTCCCTCATAAATGAGGTTTTCTAGCAAGTCCATGACTTTACTCCTTTGTTCTACCAATGATTTTGTTTTGTTCAGAACTTTATGCCAAAAGATTGAGAGGTGGTAGGTAGGTGTATGAAAATGTTGTACATGTTATGCAATTCCTGTGATTGTAACACTGCATTCCTGAATTGTGGCTGGTTTGTGATTAAAGTGGGAATAGTTTTGGGGAATATCTTGTTTTTTGCTCCAGAATGTTTTTCTTGCGACATAGTTTGCTGTGCTGTCCTTAAAACTTGTGACATCTACCTAACCATTTGTTTTTTCAGACTTTTGTCACCTGTTCCAGAGAGCTTGTAATAGTAATATTATGTTCCAAGAACATATGGATACTATAGCCTTATGATAAAAAGTTATTATTCCCACCAATGATATATGTCAGTTTTTTGAATGTTTATTTCCAACCTTCGTGTTACATGCCTAGAATAATGTTTGGCACACTGATCTTTTATGCAGTTGTTTCTTCTTATTTTCTTTCAAATCTGTGTCACAAATTTTCAAGACATTTTGTTTTAATGGAAACCCTCAAATTAAAAACTAAATTCATTTACAGAACACCCCCATCCACTATTAACTAATTACACAAAACTATGCCCATCTTCAAAAACTGAAGTTTAACTCTCTAAATAGGAATAATTGCTCCAAATAAACAACTGCATCCACAACTTTACCTTAACTAAAATTAAGGTTGTGCATGCTGATTGCTGTCTGTTCTTTTTTATCTATATTCCCCTATAGTATGTGAAAAACAGCTTGTATGCATTCAGAAAACATTAACCTTTGGCCAGTAAAAAAGTGACTGCCCATCTTTGAATAAAACTAAATTGTACACAGTTCTACTAAATGCATTAATCTATTAAGGCTGCCATAGATACTGCTATCTCTTATTCACTTCACATAATTAAACTTTATTTTCACTGAACTGCTTGTCATTGTACCTTTAAATCTTGCATTTCTCTCAACAAAAAATGCTCAGAACTCTCAAGATCAATTTCTTGCACCAGCAGACAGCTGCTTTCCGTATAAAAGTAGTCAGCAATGAATCTTTGTAAATTTCACTCAGAGCAGAATGTACAGCTGCCTTTAGCTGCAGATTTCTTGACTTCCACTGAACATTTGTGAATAAAAAAAACAAGCTAATATTTTTACATACATGAAAACCTCATTATTTATGTGGCTTTAATCATTTTGTTTTATTTTTCAAGCCTACTTGCTTACAAAAAACACTTGTTTATAGTTTAAGCCAAGTGCATTAATTTAGACATTCACATTTGGAAAAATAAGTGAAAATATATTTCTGCTTATAATCGGTGCACTTTTACACCCCATCCCAACCCTAGCCCAATATCCCAGCATATTAACATTAATCGCGTTTTTGTCCAGCCTTTCTTTTGTTGTTATACTGTAAAGCCTGCATTTCTTACAACTAAAAATGCACATTTGATTCAATATCTTTAACACATGCAGTATTGTAAAGATTCCCCCCGCCCACTTTTAAAATATCCCTGACTACAAAATACTGTTTTACTATGTATAACAAGCAGTGTATATCATAAAATGTCTTATACAAATAATAATAGGAATAAAAATTGTTTTACTTAGATACCCTTTTTCCCTTTCAGTGTCCTTCTAAACATTAATAATATAAAGTGGGATGTATGCCTTGCAGTATACCCACAAGTTTAACAAAGTCAGCAAAAGCCCAATCTTTCTCAGTCACTTTTTCTTGCAAAGCCATATTTCACAAATGCGATTGATGCTTTATAGTCTTCAATTTATTTAATAATTTTTGTTTTGCTGGTCTTACTGTTCATCTCCATCTCACAACAATAGACTCTGGTTCAAGCCAAAGGTACTCCTGATTCTTATAGTCACTCATATGCTTTTTTTCTGTCTCTCAAGCATTTTCTTTTGGAACATCGGAAAGAAATTCACCTGCAAAGTCTCTCTGTGAGCTTTGTTGTCTGAAGAATGAGAATTAAAGTCCCCTTCTGCTTGCTTACTGTTTTGTTGGATACTTTTCTAGTTCCTCCTTAGCTCTGCTTCAAAAATATCTTTGATCCTCCAAGAAAAAACAATATTCTGAAGACAGCTGGCTACAACAGCTTGAATCTCACATTCTGCCTCTTAACATTCCCTGATTGCTGGAATAACTTTTGCTTGGCTTCTGCCTGGTGTACAGTAAATAATGTTTTTCTAGAAAAACTCTGTCTCCAATTTCTAAATACTTTGCCCTTCTGCCACAATTTTTTTTCAGGATCAACTCTTTCTGCTGGTATGATTGCATCTTTATTCAATACAGGTCTTAGCTGCTTTCTCATGACCAGGTTTGGAGTATACATACAGTGTGTCCTTTCAACTAACAAACCCTGCTGTGGAATAGCAGCCCAGCTGCTTGTATGTGTTTTCATACAAATAGTAGAATCTGTTGATTCCAGTTTCCACAGGTACAGGAGAACATTGCAGGTTTTCTCTGTGTGCTGTCTTATAACTCTGCCATTTTTGAAACAGCTCTTCTTGAGAACTGAGTCAGACTTTACTTCATTTCACCCTCTTAGTTTTGCAGTTTCATCAGTCCAGCTGAATAGCAGTTTAAAGCTTCTTTTATTTTTCCAGCCTTTTGTTATTAAAGTTTATATACTTCTTGAATGTTTCATTTATTTTAATAAAATCTGAGTACATTTGATTTATTTTTACCTCTAAATTACTAGAAGCCATCCCTTTTGCCAAAGCTGAAGCATGAACTGCTTTTTGCTGAAGATCTTTAGAATTATTCCCAGCCACCGTATTCTCTTGATCTTTTCTGGCTGATTTTCTTTCATGTTCTCTAAATGTCTACTCTGATGGCATCCAGGCAGTGTACTTACTTACCAGTAACTGAAATTTACTAAAGCTGACACTATTACTCTCTCTCTTTTTTTCTCAGTTTCTTTTTTCACACTGGGAGAGCTGAAATTAAGCCACTGATCAGTGTGCAGCCATCTTGGAAGTCCAGTTGCTGATCTGAAGTTCTTAATGTAGAAACTGTTTTGGTTATGGCTCTGACATCTGCAAAGAGAGTCTCTGAAGCTACATGCTCTCATAGTGGGACAAACTTACCTGATTTTCCACAGGGATAGGATTGTGTTACACACTAACTACTCTTTCATTCTGCAATTAGTCTCATAATTAGTATCAGACTTCACTCTCAGTCTATTAACCTCCCTGTTTTCTTTCCAGAACCTAAGACTAAAGGAGAGAGGATACTTTATACTTTGGATGTGCATCGGCAGCTCAGGTACTACCTTGTCAGAACAAATCCTTTCAGGAAGGCTGAAAGTCTTTTTATTTCATACATAAGGGCAGAGAAAGGTTAATGTGTTTCTAAGAAAACCATTGCTCGTTGGTTGCCTTTTGCTGTTGTTTTTTTTTTTTGTTTTGTTTTTTGTTACACCCACCATGGCAAGGCAAATCCAGGCAAGGTAAAGGCACATTCTACCAGGGCCTTTTCCTCTTCAGTGGCATATTAGAAAACAGTGGATTCTAGAAGTTTTCTAGAGGCAGCAAATTGGTCATCTGTCCATACCTTTACAAAGGATTACAAGCTGGATGCTTTTTCTAAATCCAGTGCAGGTACTGCTGTGACTGCTGCCCAGGGGCTTCTGGACCCTTATTCTTCCTCCAGGCTGGGTGAATTTTGGGAATCTACTCATATGCCGGTAAGGCAGGGCATTTGTTGAACATAGTACAGTTGCATAAGTCCTTCTTACCTGTAACAGTAGATGTCAATAGAACACACTGCCTTACTGGCAGTACCCATCCACCATCCTCCTTTTTGGGATGTACATAGTTTGGTGTTGGAGTTGCTGTTGAGTTATGCTCAGCAGCCTTTACTATTGTTTGTGTGTTGTGTGTGTGTGCGTGTGTGTGTGTGTGTGTGTGTGTGTGTGTGTGTGTGTGTGTGTGTGTGTGTGTGTGTGCGTGTGTGTATGCGCACATGTGTGTGTTTTGGTCTGGAACAGTAATTTTTGCAAAGCTTGTATTTTCATTTTTTTTTCTTGCTGGATTTTAGAAAGCTGAAAGAGACCTGTGGATCTGAAAGGCAGTCCCTGTGCTGCCTGATTATTGGCCCATCACACTCACAGACTGGCAATGGAAGGAGTTCTGATCTTTAGACTGACAGAGAGAAAATAGCAGGGCACTACTACCCATATGCCAGTAATGCAGTGTGTTCTGCAAACATTTGGTGTTACACATTAAGTAGGACTAATGCAATTGTACATTACCCAGCTGCTTGACTAACCAAATATATATTTTTTTGAGTTAACTGTAAATTATCTTAACTAGCAGCTCTGTAACCTACAGTCTATAGTCAGGATTCAGACATAACTTTATGTAGCTGTGTAACAAATAATTTTTATTGCAACTATAATTGCTGTATTAGCTTATATACAGGAGGAAATACGCATAAAATCTGCCGTCTTATTAAATGGTTTGCTGGTCATACAATGCTATCTAAAGAAATTATGTATGATTGCTGTGCAAGATTGTTTTCCAGTTTAAAACAGATAGTTCCAAACTAAAGTAATAAAAGTACTTTTTAAGCATATATTTATGTTACATGTCATTACTTCACAGAGTCCACAATTCTTTATCTTGGATTGGTATTGTGCACTTGTGAGAGTAGAAGTGTGGTTGCTATATATGAATTGGACTTTTCTCAGAAAAGCAGACCATATTCAGTGTGCACATTTGCAATCCTATAATTTCTTCATGACAACTTTCAATGTCTAAACATACCTTTCTGTTAACCACTAATTGCATGATATCCTAATGCACTAATGAAATGAATTACTCCATTTTGTTTGATGAGACAACAACGTTCTTCTGATATAAGTTGAATATTTTTGTCCTTAACTAAGTATTTTGGAATTTCTTAAGCAACTCATAAGCTTCTACGTTTTATTCTCATTTGTCATGTAATGCCATTCATGAAAAGCACTTACAACCATTTTGTGTTTAGCTCTACCGTCATCTTGTATGCACTGTTCATGAGTGGACCTGTAAAATCAATATGCATTGTTTTCTAACATCCTCATGGAAATTCCCACTGATGCACTTTTACTTTTGTAGGCATTTTTTCCATCTGACATGATATATGTTGCTTACATTTGTACTGTATCTCATATCTATGTTTGCCCACCACATAAATATTCTTGCCAGTCTTCATTTAGACATTACCATGGTGTGTATCTTGCAGTTCTTCCAGAACTGGCTTTCTACATTTCCATGTAATAACTACTCTTGTCCTCCAAATGACACAATTTTTCTTTCATTCTAATTCAAACTGTATACCTATAAGTTGATGTCTATGCTATAAAGATGGCCTTCCATAATGAAGTCTAATACTCTTGGCAGTTAATTGGCATTTGCAGTTATTCTAGCTTAATTTCAACGTTCTCTGAAAGTTCTTGAAAACGATCATTTACAGCACAGCTTAAGTACTCCGATTTCTGATAATGGATTTCTTGACAGACTATCTCCATTGGCATGTTCTTTGGATAGTCTGTATTTAGTCTGAGCTTAAACTGATAAGATTATTGCACATCTCTGGGTATAGGCTGCTGTCATGGCTCGCACAGACAGACAGACTCATTCTAACCAAAGAATGATAACAACAGTTTATAGTCTCTAACTAGCTCAAAGGACTCCCTTTCCTCCAAAAACTCAAAACTAGAGTTTATTTTTCAGTTCCTGAATATTTTTGTTTTGCAGAGAAAAATCTTTAAAAGAGTAAGTAATACGGTTTTCATCACTTGTTGGCAAAACAGGCTGAATCAGTTTCATTCCCTAATGCAGAATCATTACAACCTACTGTAAGTCTCAGGTCTTGGTCTTAATGACCAGGAATTTGTCACAAATCCTATTTAATCCAGTCTGTCTGATCTGACTGTTGGGTACCAAACTGTTTGTCAGATCCGATTCGTTCTTCTGCTAGTGCTCCTTGACTTGAACTCCTTCAGAACTCTCCTCCCACAATTCCCCTGTGCTCTCATTGACCTTAGATATCATTTGCCACTGTTGTGAACGGATGGATCTCTGTGCCAGAGAATACAAACTCCTAATTTTTTTTCTGCTTTCTCTATTTTCTTTATCTCTAGGACATATATTATCCTTTACCTAGATACTTTTTTGTATATGTGTATAAATATAGATAGATAAAAACTCACACATATACATTTTTCTCTGTTTTTGAGTAGTTGCACCTACATTTTGTATTTGTACTTTTCTCGGCTCCTTTGTGAAGTTTAGGCCAGAGACCTAGCCCTACCCTTCAATGTCTTGCATTGTTGCTTAGTTACTTTTTATTATATTATTGTTATCATCCTTTCAGTACTTAGTTTACTTGATATTTTTTGTTGATCTTTTACTCAGTAGCCAGCATTTCTTTTTCTTGTCTTTTTTTTTCTTGTCTGACAGAAGTTGTATTCTTGTTGATAGATTTGTAAGCAAAGATAAGAGCTTCAGGAAATCTGGCAAGTATTTCCATAAAATTATGCTTCAGGACACCAACAATCTTTGTGCAGTGCATCTGGGGCTGGTGCACCTGGAAGCAGACTTGTCATCTGTATGGCATTTGGGCATCGGTCCTTAACAGACCATAGAAACAAGTTAAATTTGTAAGGCTGTCTCCTCCTGGCAGCCAGGGTTTTGTGATGGATGAGCCAGAGAAATTAAAGGAGAAAGAAAGGGGAAAAGATAGAGACAAAAACAAGGAATGAAGAAAAAAAATGTTGATGAGGCTTGCCCTTCCTTGTTCCTGAAAGTTCTGAGTCAGGAACAGATACATTCTCTTTCTGTGCTGGTGTCTGTGGGAAAATCCCCTCCTCACTCCACTTTTGAAACTATTGCCATCCAGGATAAGTATCCTACCAAATGTTTGAACAGGCATTCTTCAGAAAAAAGAAATATTCCACTTCCTTCATTCCAGACTACCTTCTCCTTCTTAACTTAAAGTCAGTCAGGTTCTTTAGAAGCACTACTAAAATTGATTGGACCATATGATGAGGGCTTTCTTGAAGGTGCAGATTAAGATGGGTGTCATCCTCTCCCCCTCCATTTCAAGGGCAGATTGGGTTAGGCCACCCTCACACCTACTAGCTCCTTCCCTGGTCCCCTGCTGTGGCACCAGGGGCTTTGGAGAGAAAATATCAGCCAGGCCCTGTTGGCTATGCACTGACCAGTACCCTTACCTCAGTCTACCTTGAAGTTAAAATCTTTTCTTCCAATTCACTGTATACTGAGACTTCAACATTGATGGAATCTTGGAGCCAATTGCTTAACATAGCATCTTTGACACCACCCTCAGCATCAACCATTTGGAGCCTTTCTTGTTATCGGAGTCCCCGGACTTCAATGTATTTGTACCAATCTCAATCTCAAGTCCCTCCAGATCCTCAGTCTCAAAGCATCCCCCCTATGTGCTATTTACATCTGCTTCAACAGGGTGGATGTGACTCCAGATTGGGGATCTCCAGTGCCACATGATTTGCAGTCAGTGTTCAAGACTATGGAGAAAAGATACCCACTCAACCAAGGGCACAGGCAGACCTTTCACTGTTATCGTCTCCAGCCCCTTTCACCCACCTAAGTCCTTCATCCCATTCATCACACTTCCTAAGGAGAGAAAGCTTCAAGGAACCAATGCAGATTGAATCAGAGTCCTTTGGGGATTTGGACCATCCACACAAGAAAACCCTATGAAATAGCCATGTAAAAGGAGGCACACAAACTACCCTACAAACTTCTTAACATCAAACACCGGATCCCCACAATTCCCTCTCGAAGATATCACCTTTACTGAGATCCTTAAATTGATGAGACACTGAAGATCTTTGGTGAACTAACTCAGCCCCTCAGTGCAAGGAGGTGCTCTTTGAGGCCTACTGACCTATACCCCCTTCTTCTTGGGTGGCCCATCCTACCCACTGTCTTATAGATTTGTCTGCCAGGAGGGCATGACAGGAACTGGATTCCTCCAAACTCCTGATAATATTATTTGCCCCCGCCAAGGATAAGCAGCACTGGTCCAAGGGACCACTGATGGATTCTTTGATTGTAAAAACAGCCACAAATAAGAGCTTATAGATAATGCAGTGGCTGTCCCTCCATCTAGAGTACTAGACAGAATCAAGAAGTACTCATGATTATAGCAATAACCCACGCCTGGGTGTGGGTAATGCTAAATTTACCCACGGTTGGCGTGGTTTGGTCCCGAGGGCGAAGCCCGAGGGACCAAACAAAGGCAACCGTGGGTAAATTTAGCATTACCCACACCCAGAAGTGGGTTATTGCTATTATACCATGACATTATTTAAGAAAAGAAACTATTACTTTTCTTAAATAATGGCATAGTATAATGCCTGTTTACTGCCCTTCCACAGATGTCTGGCATCCATGGCAGTTCTGATGTACTCGCGCCTGCGCAGTACATCAGAGTTGAGCAAAAGCAACGGAGAAAGCAAGATCTCCGTTGCTTTTTATGTCCGCTATGTTAAATGAGTTTAACATGGCGAGACAGTTTTAAAATAAGCAACGGACATCTCCGTTGCTTATTTTAAAACTGTCTCATGTTAAACTCATTTAACATAGCGAGACTAAAAAGCAACGGAGATCTTGCTTTCTCGTTGCTTTTACAGCCTCGCTATGTTAAATGGGTTTAACATATGAGACAGCTAAAATAAGCAACGGAGATCTCCGTTGCTTATTTTAAAGCTGTTTCGCCATGTTAAACCCATTTAACATAGCGAGACAGTGTTTAAAAAAAATGAGTTATACTAATGGAAAAAAGTCCGGGCGACCGGACCTTTTTTCATTAGTATAACTCGATTTACAACGGGCACACTGGCCAATCAGCGTGCACGTTTTGGGGGGATCATGGTATAATTGGGTAGTTTTACCCTGTGGGTGTTGAATTATGCAACTCATATGAAGCGTTTCCAAAGAGGTTTAGTGGAGTATTCTTTAGACTGTTTGGGAAGGCACCCAATGCTGAGTCAAGGAAATAAGTTGACATTACCATGTGTACTATTCTGAATATTATAAACCTCTTCATGCGGCTGTTATGTAATGCAGTCGATGAAGCAGTAAGGGCAACAAGGAGAGGCATCACCTTAAGATGTCATACCTGGCTTTACCGTCTTGATTTTGTAGACAACTTTAAGGAGCTTACAGTTCTCCATTGCTGGACAGATGAGTTCCCTTTGGGGAACATCATTCCACATTCAATTTTATAACTGAAATATAACTTTTTCTGTAAAAATATATATTCTAAGTTAGGACAAAGTATTTTAATGGAATGTCATGTGACTTTTATTCACTTTTTTACTGTCAAGGAAGTCTTTTTGGTTAAAACTAGATTAAACTTTATTTTTCTTGACTAAACTTGTATTAAGTTACTTTTCTGGGCTAAGGTAAGTGTTTAAAGTGCTTTTCATGGTGTTTTTGGTGGAAATATCTACTTTTTTAATACATATTTGTTTCACTTACTACTGCTGACATTCTTTCCTGGGATTCTGGCATTAAGTTTGACTTCACCATGGAGCAACCAACCAGGTCTTCAGTTCTTCCTTCTTCCAGTACTAAAAAGGAAAAAAAATTCCAAACAGCCTTTTCCCCTTTAGCAGGTTGCAAATTTGCCTCAGCTTCGCATGCATAATTCTTGTCCATTTCAATTTCCTTAGATCTTTCATCTTTTTCCTTGGCTCCCTCTGGTGTAGTCCCTACAGCCAGCATGGACCCAGAGTTAGACAAGTCCTCTACAGCTGTTGTAGTGTCCTTGGTGGTCATGGGAGAATCACTCTTGTCATTTTCTGGGGAAGGAGCTGGGAATGCCTGTTTGCTTAGCCAGACTGGGATTCTTGTGCATAGGGAGGGTTTGCCTGTCAAAAGCAGGTCTTTTTCTAAAGAAATTACTGTCAAAAAGAAGCAGAAAGTTAGACATTTATCTTCTCCTGTCCGTTACCTTGCACATGAATGATTTACTGGGCTTAGCTCAGGGTCTAGTTTAGGTTCTTGACCTTTTGATTTCTGACATTACTGATAAGAGAAAAATTAATTTTATCTTGAGAATTTTCAGGACTTGGAATAGGAAAATGATTGTGAGGGGACAACTTTTTTTTCTCTCCACAGGTTTCCAATTCTGACTCTGGGGAGAGAGTGTTTCTTCTGATAGTTTCTTACAAGGGTTTTCATTTTTTGAAACCACATCCAGAATGAATCATTTGTTTCAATGGGAACATAATGATATTCTACTGTCTTTAAAGAACTATAATGATTTATTATAAATGGAATATTCTGAACCTTCTCCAGTTAATCCTGTTCTTCCAACACTGGAAAATGTTATTACTGCCTAGCTGTAACTTGTCTGATAGCTAGCCTACTGCCACATAGAAAGTAGCTAGATTGTATAAAGTCCCTCACTCTTACAAATTTTTTATTTTATAAACCCGGATCTGACCCAGCGCTGACTTCCTTGGTAAATCCTGCTGCTGCAAAATATATGGTAAATGCTAATCCCTCCCCCCCTGATATGGATGTTACCACCTTTGAAAAGTCTGGGGAAAAAGTATATTCTTCTACCACATATATTTTTAGAATTATTAATTGGCAAGCTCACCTGCTAAAGTTTATGCTTGTTTTTTGAAAATATGAGGAACAGTATAACTTCTTTTCCATATTTTGAGGAAAAATCGTCTTTGCATAATCGTATTCACACTTTGTCTCAAGTGAGTAAACACTCCTTAAAATGTGCTTATGATTCGGCTGATGCCATTTCCAGAGCTGGATACTATAGGTTCATAGGTACTTACTAGGCTATTGATCTGCAAGGATCTTTAGAAGCCCAGCCCTGTATTCCCATTAAAATTTTAGCCCTTGTAATGTAAGCAGGATAACCCAGAGCTGCACAGAATATTTACATTTTACCCCTATCCATGAGGTACAGGGGTGCTAAAGAAGAGGTGAATTTGTGGTTTCCCATCCTTTTATCCAGATTATACATGGATAGAGTAAAGGATTTATGCGGAAAGGAAGATGATGCCAAAGAAAGGGTATTCTCTGTGATGCATATCTATCCTTCCAACATATTCTGCTTATGTTGTAGAATGGTTTAAGATCTCTTGATCGGGTGTTTATTCCACCACTGGACTTATGGATGTGTGGTAGATTAGAGAGGAAGGATAAGGCATTGAGATAGTCAATGCAGTTTTTATGATTTAGGCCCTTGACTTTCTTGGTGAGAAAGTGTTGTGGTTACTTAAGTTTTGTTAAGTGTTTGGGCAAGACCATACCAAAGGGGGCATTATATTTGAAGATTGGCCCAGTAAGTGCTGAATACAGTAGAATAATCACATTTTGAGACCTAGCTGCAATACTCTTAATAATAAACTGCTCCAGGAAAAGGACTTTCTTACAAGTGGATTCATAGTAAGTGAAGGACAGTTTGTTGTTTACGTATTTTTCCAAGCCCCCTAACTACCAAATCAATTTTCAGACACGTTTTCGATATATAGGGGACATCATGCTTTCAAAAGAAGACTATTATTCATTTTTTTAATTTAGTTTTAGTCCATGATTATGACATTTGCTATTTGTTTGGGAAGGTTTATGATGGCACCAAGTTTACTGTCATCTGCACACTTGGTCAGCTACAAACTCTTTACATTTCCTTTGATCTTGAGAAGCAAATGTAAAAGAGGAGTATCTCATGGCTTGAACTCTGGCATATACCACTAGTGACAAATTCCTGTGTTCTGTTTGTGAGCCAGTTTGCTATCCAGTGAGTTACATAAGGAATAACATTTATCCGGGAGAGTTTATCAACAATACCTGAATGTGGTATGGTGTCTAACTCCTTTGCGAAGTCTGTTTATGGGTATGTACTGATTTTGTCTCATCCATTGCTTCAGTAACACTGAATGTTCATCATATTGATCACTGTTGCAGTCATGTCAGCTATATGAGTTTTATCCTTCAAAGGATATTACAGCTGGCCAGCTTCCAAAGTTTCTGGGCGCCTTCCACAAGCCAAAACAATTAGTCAGCTCGAGCTGAGCTGACTAAGAAGACAGTTTGGGGTGCCAAGCCCTTCAGAGTTTCCCTGCTGTTGACAAGAGTGCTCCTCTGCAGGCTTCTGAGGATTTACAGTGAGCTTGTGCTGTTACTAAAGTATATGTTTCTCTAATTTTGATTTTCAGGATTTGAATTGTCAGGCTCATATATTAAAGTTTATTCTGACTAATTGTGAAAGTATGATTGATTTGTGTACAGATTCTTCTTATGAGGGGAAATCTGCTTTAAATAATTTAGTTTCTTCCATTTTACAGGTTACTACTCATTGGTTAGTGTGTATATGACTTAGTTGATACTTCTTCTAGGGTTATGGCTACTGGTACTATTTTGAGGAGGTTTGCCTGACTGTGTTCTCAGAACCTCCCTGATGACGTGATTGTGAAAATGAGATTTTAAATTCTCCTTTGGATAGAAATTTAGTATTTGCTTCATCTGTTGCAGAGATTATTAAAAAAGTGTAATGAAAAGGATAAGTTGATTCAAGGAATCGGTAATATTTTTTAGCCCTCGTTTTCCAAATTTTCTAAGGGATTCTGTAACCTTTCATCGAATTTCAGCAAAAATAAAAAGTCTCTCCAAAATGTTAATAAATATACATTTAAGAAGAAACAGCAAGGGGTTCCAAAAATAATTCAGGATTCCTCCAAAACCAGAGACACTTCAACAAGTCAGAATGACTATTTAAAGGACCTTGTTCCCACCATCCACCCCCCCCCCCCCACACACACACACACACACACACACTGGCAGTCCCAATTTTCCACTTTCTTTTTTCTTTGGCAATATATAGTTTCAGACAGATGAGTAATGAAGCTCATTCATTAAGGTTACAGATGGGAATGGGAGGAAATCCCTCCTTACCAGGGAAAATATCCTGAACCACCAGACCAGACTCCTCTATTTTCCTCTGTCCTTTAGCACATGCTGTCTCAGGGAGTGATAGAACCATTAACTCCTTCCAGTGTTGTGAAACTATTTATTCAAAGATGTCTTTAGTGCCAAAGAAAGAAGATGTGTGTGGAGAACAATTCTGAATGTTTTCTAAACCTGTTTATGATAGTTCCCAAGTTCAAAACATTGTCAGTTCACAGCCTGTTACTACTACTGCCTCATTTACATTTCCTGGTAACATTAGATTTAAAAGATACGTATCATCATATCCATATTCATCTAGACTTCAGATGTTTCTTAAAGTTGTGTGTGTCTGGGATCACATTATCAGTTCTCTGCCTTACCATTTGAACTATTCACTGCAACAAGAATGTTCACAAAGTGTGTAGCACCAGTTATAACTCATTGCTTATCTTCCCAGAATCTTTTGTCAAAAGTGTCATAAAGTGTCTCTTGAGTGTGATATATCTTATATAAGCTAGGATTCCAAGAGAACATTCAAAAGTCTGTTTTGACTTCCTGGGGTGTCAGCTAGACATCTCAGTTCAAGATTTTCTTCCATAGAAAAAAATAGAGTTATAGATCAGTTTCCAAGGTCTTCCACTCATACTTCAGTCACTGTGAAGGAATACCTCAGGACTGTGGGTTTCTTGGCATCTGTGATTCTCATGATACCCCCTAGCAAGACTTCACATGAGAAAGATACAATGGTATCTAATGTCTCTTTGGTACTAGCACCAACATCCTTTGTCTTTTCATATCCTAGTGCTGGGGTTTGTCAGAAGAAAAATCACGACGCAGACAGCAAATTTTCCTTAAAGCAGGTCTGCTCTTCTCCATCCCTGCTCCAAAGCAATCAATCACCAAAGGCACATCAGACTTTCCTTGGGGAGCAGTTTTAAGAAGGATAAAAGAGCAAGGCATGTGGAACACCAAGGACAAATGGAAGAACATAAATATAAAAGAAATGCTTACCTGATCAAGACACTTAAGTCTGTTAATCATCTTTGGTACCTTGGATCTCTTCAGGTTGCTATAGACAGTACCACAGTCATGTGGTACATCTACCCCATTTGCAGACTGGCCATATTAACTTGGGATTTAGCTTTACAGCGCAGTTTCACTCTACAGGCATCCTACATTCCATCAGAGCAAAACTGTGTGGCAGACAAGCTGCAGGGCAAGGGCAGACCATCAAGAATGGAAACTAGATGAGGGGGCCTTCCAAGATTTGATCCATCTCTGGGGAGCTCCTCAAGCACACATATTTGCCTCCTCTCTGAGCAATTAGCTGGCAAGATTCTGCTCTAGGACACAAAAAGGCCTGAAAGACAAATGTCTTTCCTTTCCTTGAATACAAAATTTTGTATATGATTTTCCATTCTTTCC
The DNA here is from genome assembly GCF_019279795.1 of Protopterus annectens. Lineage (NCBI taxonomy): Eukaryota > Metazoa > Chordata > Ceratodontiformes > Protopteridae > Protopterus > Protopterus annectens. The sequence continues at coordinate 255,665,874 of NC_056736.1, read as the reverse complement.
ACTAATATACAAAGTACTTCTGAAGATTCAGAAGGGATCCCCTAACATCATTGAGGCAACTCCCTTCTGGCCCAGGCAATCATGGTTCTTCCTTCTTTTGGAAATGGCCAAGGGCAGTTACCGCAAGCTTCCTCACTGACTGGATCTACTCACATAAGACAAGAGGTGTTTGATACACCCTGATATCAATCATCTTCAATTGAGCGCCTGGATGATAGGGTCTTAATTTCTTTTAGACTTCCGTTTTCTGAGAATGTGCAACAGGTACTAACTAAGGCAAAAAAGCCTGCAACTAGAAAATCATATACTAGCAAATTGAAAACGTTTTCTAGTTGGTGCCAACAAAATAAAGCGCACCCATTCAGAACTAGTTCTTCTTTGGTTTTACAATATTTTTATGAGTTACTATCCTATGGCCTTTCTTATTCTTCTATTAAGGTTTATGTATCTGCTGTTTCAGCATGTCTGCCCATAGATCCTTCTCTTTCAATGCAGTCTCATTTCAAAATGTTCAGGAAAGGTTTTCCGTAAGAGGCATCCTAGAAAACTGGTGGGCTCACCTTGGGGTAAACATTTTCTGTTAGAGGAGCTAACATTTGCTCCATTTGAACCAGTTAATCTGGATGACGTGCAGTTCCCAACATGGCAAACAGTTTTACTGATTGCTCTGACCTCTACAAGAAAGGTGTTCGAGTATCAAACACATATGGTGAGTCAACCCTATCTCATTTTCCACAGGAACAGGGTTTCTTTGAGAACTAATCCTTCTTCTAAGCCTAAAGTGGTATCTGAGTTTACTTTAGGCCAAACTATTCATCTCTCCATTTTCTTTCATAAACCTAACAGTGAGGGAGAAAGGATACTCCATACCTTGGATGTCCACAGACAACTCGGGTACTATGTAGCCTGATCTGAATCTTTCAGATCTTCAGCTCAATTGTTCATTTCTTGTAAAGGTAAGAAGGGGCAACCTGTGTCAAAATAGACTATTTCTAAATGGTTATACTTACCATAACAAATCTTTTCCAGGCAGGGTCACAGCCCACTCTGCTAGGGTCTTGTCCTTATCTGTGACATTTTGGAAAGGGTTGGATTCTAGAAATATTCTATTAGTTGCTACTTGATCCTCTGTATATACTTTTACAAAGCACTATAAACTTGATTCCTTCTCTAGGTCTAGATCAAGTTTTGCTAAAGAACATTTTCCAAGGGTTCCTGGACCTTTCTCCTTTCATCTCCCAAATATAGTTAGTTATGGTAATCTACCCATATAGCTAAGGCTACTGCAGCAGTGATCATGTAACTTTAACTTACTGTAACATTAGATGTTCAAATGATCACTGCTGCAGTAACCGCTCCCTCCCTCTACCCCCTTGTTTTTTTTATATGTTTTTTATGCCAGGGTATGGACATACATTTATTGTTACTCCTAGCTTTGCCTTTTCAAGGCTCAGCCTACTTCTCTCTGCTTGCATGCTGAAGGGCTTCAGGCTCAAACTTGCCTTTTAATCAGCCCAGCTCGAGCTGCTTGACAGTTTGGCTGCATGAAAGGCACCCTGAAGCTTTGGAAGCTGGCCAGCTGTTATATCCATGGTGGGATGTAAGCCATATAACTAACACTACTGCAGCAGTGATCATTTGTACATCTACTGTTATGGTAAGTTCACCTTACACAACCATACTTTAGCCCTGCTGAGTGACTGCCCATTTTGAGATTTTGAGAGAGGACCCAAAAGGATGAAGAAAAAATATGCACAGAACAACATAAAATGAAGATATTGAAAGCAAACATCAAATGTTCACAGAGCAAAACAATGGTAGGGAAACCAAATACTCCAAACAGTATATACGATGTATTCCAAGGAATGAAAAAAATCTCAAGTCTCCAATACAATAAAAAACTGGTTTATTCGAATAACAAGCGGTAAGCGCTTTCACTGGGATAGCTTCATCAGACCGTATTGCAAAAAGCACTAAAAAACAGTCAGTTTATATAATGCTAAGAGACAGGATTCGAGAACATGCGTATCACAATAGGAAGGGCCATCTTTTTAATGCCCTTGCCAAACACACCTCAGAACATGGAAGTAACCATGAGTTTAGATTTAGAGTCCTTGAACAGATCCTTAGGACCATTAGAAGGGGAGATGTAGAAAACCATACAGAGAACCGGGAGATAGATTGGATCATTAAGTTTAGGGCTGATCTTTATCCAGGACTTAATGGCAGAGTTCCTCTACGTCCACTGTTAAAGTCAAGAAGACTTAAAACATTCAAATGAGCTGCCTATTTAATGCACATATGGTTTATTTTTTATATGATAGATAATTTGTATTTAACAAGTGCCTATAGGGATACTTATGTTTAGGCGTTATACACATTCTTTTAATAAGTTTTAGACAATATGTCATGTATTTCAACATTTACATTTTGTATTAGGTAGCAATTCTCCTATGTTCCTTTAAGGGGGATTTCACATTAACTGATTTTTTGGCGCCTTTTTAATTATATAAACTGACTGTTTTTTAGTGCTTTTTGCAATACGGTCTGATGAAGCTATCCCAGTGAAAGCGCTTACCGCTTGTTATTCGAATAAACCAGTTTTTTATTGTATTGGAGACTTGAGATTTTTTTCATTCCTTGGAATACATCGTATATACTGTTTGGAGTATTTGGTTTCCCTACCATTGTTTTGCTCTGTGAACATTTGATGTTTGCTTTCATTATTTGCTGTTGTTCGTAACAGAGCATTTACTCCGTGTGGTTTTACATTTTTATTCACATTATTATTTGGCTGTTTTCTTCCACCGGAGGCATGATCGGAGGGGAACAAGTTCAAGTCGAATTGCCGTATGTTCCACGTAACACCCAGGAAGTTCCGGCTGTGATGAGGTCTGTCTGCGACCGTTTGGCTGATTGCCTGAGAGCAGAGGAGAATCCTTTAACATTTTTTGGAGAGACGGGAGACATGAAAGTACTTGGAGCTGATACTACAACATTGGACTACGACCGAGAGGGTCTGCGTCTGGCGACAGACAGTTTGGAACTGGATTTACTTAAATTGAAACGGTTGCAGACCCAAAGACAACACTTTGAGGTCTGCATTCAACGCCGGATTATTCCAAGAGGGTTAAGGGTGCTCAAGATGCCCACCACGGGCACCCTTTATCCGGAGCTTCTGTTCGACTGGCAGCAACTCAACATTGAGGTAAGCCTCAATTACATGAAACTAATGAATGCTTTCTTTTTACCTATTGAAACGGCACTCAGAGATGCTATTAAGAGAAGCCAGTCGGACATTTATGCTACTTTTCCAAGTTCTGTTGTTGACAACGCCTTTATAGGCATTTTAGACAATGTTATGTTATACGAGAAGCGACTTTTGAATCAAAAAAGGTCTAAATTACACAGAGACATTACTGACTTTAAGTTGGGCCAAATTTTTACTTGGCCCAGATTTGATGCCAATGGTGGCGTCAGTAACGCCACGAGTAATACTGGACATTCTACGAGGACTACCTCCGATAATAATGGAATTGACTCAATTAATGGTTCTGATAATGTAATTTTAGCTACTGACAATGAGACTTCTGTTACAGTTGACAATTTGAGTTCAGATAGGTCTAATGTTGATAGGATGGATGTAACCTCCAATTCTGGCCACACCAGTGTTGAAGTTGTCAGTAATGACCAGGTCATTGTCAATTCTATGGCCAGTGCAGGAACTCATAATATCATTTTAGACCCTGTTGTCCGTAGGAAAACTGGTTTTATGGATCTTAGGAAGGATCGTACTCATACTAGCACCACTGAACGACAACATCCCCTGCCTTCAATGGGCCCACCTCAATCCATTGATAAACTCCCTTTTCCAATCAAGACCTACATGAGGGAGGAGAGAACCAGGTCCAACAGCAGGGGGCGACACAAGAGGAAGCTCTCCCCAGACAACACCTCCTCCAATCGGAGCATCAAAAAGATGTGGGAGAGAAAGAGACAGAGTTAGTATTTAACCTGTCTAGGTACACTTTAAGTAACCCTGAAATTCAGGTACTTTCAAAAGGTTTGACATTTATTCCCAGCAGATACAGTAGATTGGAAGAAACCCTGAAAGATTTCAAGTTATTTGTCAGGAACCTATCATTAAGGATCTTTTTTAAACAACCTGCACATACACCTACTATAGGAGCATTAAGAAAACCGAGTACCTTTGTTCCACCCCCCCACCCTTTGATTGCAGCGTACAGTAAACTTGTTGAGGATGAACTCTATAGTATGGGAGGTAGACAGAATACTAGGCATAGACACAACTTGAGCCTAGAACAGAGGACAGCCCTAGAGACTCTACGTAACAACCATGATATAATGATACGCCCTGCAGATAAAGGGGGAGGGATAGTCATTTTTGATTTAGAGAGGTACAATAAAGATATGTTAAATATGTTGATGAATGATAGGTTCTATGAACCTATAACTGAGACAAGATTAGATAATATTATTGAAAAAGTTAGATTAACACTTCGGAGGTTACTTGACAACAATGTCATTGATCAAGAATTATACAATTTTTTGTTTGTGGTACATCCGTTGATACCAACTATTCAAGGACTTCCTAAGATTCATAAAGATCCGGTTTTACCTCCCATGAGGCCAATAGTTGCGGGCAGAGGTTGGTCGACCGAACCACTTTCCATTTATGTTGAAACCTTACTGAGACCAGTAGTTGAGGCTAATTTGTTTATACTTAAAGACACAAGACAGTTCTTACTGGACTTCTATGAATACGTGAGAACTTGTACGCAGATAGATGATTTAATTTGGGTAACTATGGATGTCCAGTCGTTATTTACTGTTATCCCCAACACAGAAGGACTGGACATGTTGAATACACATCTAAGGAGGTTAGCTTCTCCTTTTGATATTGATTTGGTTATTTCTTTACTAGGGAAGGTTTTGGACTCGAATGTATTTTGTTTTCAGGAAGGCCTGTATTTGCAGCGGGATGGCGTGGCTATGGGCACCTCGTGTGCCAATAGCTACGCCAACCTAGTCATGGCCGAATGGGAACATGAACATCTTTTCAGGAATGATTTATTTGAACTATATGTACCGTTCTACAGGCGTTTTGTAGACGACCTGTTTTTTGTCTGGAGGGGTACATTAGTACAATTGAATGAGTTTTTTAGATCAATTAATGATTTTGTTTGGTTTCTTAATTTTACTATGGAATGGTCATATGTTAGCATTCCTTTCTTAGATGTATATGTAGAAAAATTACCAGGAGGGATTGTTAACACTGGACTCTATAGGAAATCCAGTTATAGGAACAGTCTCCTACATCGGTCCAGCATGCACCCTGGATACATATATAACAACATTGTTCGTGGACAGTCCATGCGGACTTCTAGATACATTCCACGAGATTCTGATTTTGCGACTAGTTTGGTGAATTTAGACAATATGTTAAGAGAGCGAGGCTATAGTGCCTCAGATATTAGTAAGGGCATGGAGGGCATTGATGAATTAAGGAATGACAGAGCCATGCCTTACTTCTCTGAAGGAGCCGTAAGAGCTCGTGACAATTTCATCAAGACACAACAAATAGTCACACAATCATTACCTCATAATGATATTTTGTTTCCTATTTATTATACTAAAGATGTTGGTGCTATTAAAGATGTTGTACTTAAACATTGGCATGTCCTGTCAGTCGATCCCACTGTTAAACAGCTGCTTGGGGACAAACCCAGGTTTGTCTACCGGAATAAAAAGAACATCAAGCAACTACTTTGCTACCCTAAATCGACTAATTTTGATAGATGTATAGAGGAACCATATATGGAACCTTGCCATACATGTAATTTTTGTCCTTTTATTCTTAGTGATCCAGTCTTTAGACCACCACATGAGTCTGGGGACTTTGTCATTCGAGTTAAGGGCAATTGCAGATCAAAAGATGTGGTGTATTTGGCAACCTGTACCTCTTGTCCAGCCTACTACGTAGGCAAAACTAACCGCATGTTAAGAGATAGGATCCGAGAACATGCATACCACATTAGGAAGGGCCATCTTTTTAATGCCCTTGCCAAACACACCTCAGAACATGGAAGTAACCATGAGTTCAGATTTAGAGTCCTAGAACAGATCCTTAGGACCATTAGAAGGGGAGATGTAGAAAACCATACAGAGAACCGGGAGATAGATTGGATCATTAAGTTTAGGGCTGATCTTTATCCAGGACTTAATGGCAGAGTTCCTCTACGTCCACTGTTAAAGTCAAGAAGACTTAAAACATTCAAATGAGCTGTCTATTTAATGCACATATGGTTTATTTTTTATATGATAGATAATTTGTATTTAATAAGTGCCTATAGGGATACTTATGTTTAGGCGTTATATACATTCCTTTAAAAAGTTTTAGACAATATGTCATGTATTTTAACATTTATATTTTGTATTAGGTAGCAATTCTCCTATGTTCCTTTAAGGGGGACTTTACATTAATTGATTTTTTGGCGCCTTTTTAATTATATAAACTGACTGTGTTCTAGTGTCTTTTGTAATACGGTCTGATGAAGCTATCCCAGTGAAAGCGCTTACCGTCTGTTATTCGAATAAACCAGTTTTTATTACATTGGAGACTTGAGATTTTTTTCATTCCTTGGAATACATCGTATACACTGTTTGGAGTATTTGGTTTCCCTACCATTGTTTTGCTCTGTGAACATTTGATGTTTGCTTTCATTATTTGCTGTTGTTCGTAACAGAGCATTCACTCCGTGTGGTTTTATATTTTTATTCACATAAAATGAAGATAAACCACAAGACCTATTTGTAATACAGAGTAATGCAATCTTAACTAATATACATAGTGAGTAGTACAGATTAAATAAAATAGGTAGTGTACATGTCAAAAAATGCCAAACTGTATTTCTTATATATTTTCAAGCTAAATGTTGTGGATTGATAGTAAATATAGGTGCTGCAATGTACACATTAGTGCTGGAAAAGGGAAAGAAAGATATGGAAATAGGAGAAAGAAATGACTTAAAGGAGTTCATAAATAAACAAAGGCAACACTTTAGGGCAGACATTGAAGAAAGAATGTTGGAGAAAACAGGTAAGGTTATGATGCAAAGAGTGGAAGTTTTGGGACATATATGGAAATTTATGAGAAGTATTATAATATGATGAATAGCAAATTAGAGTATAGTTCATATAGATAGCTTAAACAAGATGCTGGCTGTGATGTTGATGTTGACCAAAAAAAGGCTGTATTTAGTATTTAAGTAACACCACACTTCATGCAGGTAATTGTGATGCATATATGGGATTTGCATGGCAGTTTGAAGAAGTCTGGGCCATTTCTTTCTCTCATATCAGTGAGAATTGTTTTCCATTCACTTAGTGGGAATGTAGAAAGTGTTGTTTCCTAATTTATTATGGGTCTTTATATTCAGGAGACCCTTATTCAATGATAGCATGATCTAATACTGAAGATAGTGGAAATTCTGATTCTTTCAAAACATGATTTGTATTCTTTTCATAATTTCCATAAAAATAACTTTTGATGTTATTCTTTATTTTGGATAATATTTTACTGCAGTGGATTTTTATGTTACTACTTCCCACAGTTATGGCATTACACTTCATAAATGTAACACACAGTTTTGTGGTCAATGATCTTTATTATTAGAATGATAACATCCTTTAAACTTTGTTATATGAGCAAATTTCAAGTTTTTGTACCCTCCCAACAGACATCTTGCACCTTCTCATATGTTTATTTCTGTTTGTCATTTCCATACTCACCTCTGTTTCAAATGCTGCTGGAAGCATTAAGTTAAATTCAAATAATAGCTTTCTCTCTCAAACTTCCCTGATAATGCTGCATATGAATCTCTATATTCATGCTTCATCCAGGTTTGCATCCAAATCATAGTTCACTGCATATTGCTTCAGTTTGGGTGCATACTACATCATAGTTTCATTTATCATCTGATTACAATGATTAAAATGATTTTTTTTATATTGTCAATGGTTTAGGTTGAAAATCAGTCTTTAATTTTTATTAATTATCTTGTAGCTTTCATCTTTTTGTTTCTTTGGCTGAATCAATCTCTGAAGTTGATCATATATAGAGGCATCTATAAGACTGAGTAATGCCATCATGTGCTTGCATTCAGGTCCTCATTTGCTATGGGAAAACAATTGTTCAATTTTTCCTATATATTTTGATAGTGGTTTCATAGCTGAATTAAATTAGCCAATTCTTCCCAAAAGTGTCATCTTGTAGTAACGCAAATGCTTCTGTTACCTTATTGCCACTTTTTTCTTCTGTGTGCTATATTATGAAAGAATACTTAAAGAGGCCAACCTTATTCTTTTTGCATGTTTTATTATCTGAGCACTATGCTCATTTGCTGATGCATTACATACAGCAGCCCGAATTGATATTATCAAACTCATTGTTGTCAGTATTCTGAGTAGTAGTCTCATATACCACATTTATAGATACTTATATTTGTGGGTCTGTTTTACTGTCTTACATGGTATAGAACAAGTACAGCATTTATCTGTCTGTCTGTCACCCTGTCTGTGTATCTATCTATAATGTGTGTTGTATATAATCTATAGACATAGACTACATTCTGGGAGGCTTCTCTATATGTATGTACACTACACAAAACATAAAGCTAGCAAGTCTTTTGATATTCTTTGTAAGAAGAGATAAGATTTTATTTTAAGAGGGTGTTATGACTAGTTCTAACATTAATACTGATAAACGTGTTACAGATCAGGTGCTGTGCAAAGGGTCCTATAAAAACGCAAACAGAGGAATAATGCTTTTGAAATTGTTCTTGTAGCGGGCAAGTAGCAGGTAGTGAACCAGCGATAACTGATTTTAGGACAAGACATGTATTTTCATCCTTTTACAAAGGCTTTGTTCATAGACCAAGTTACAGGAATGAATAAGTAGAGGAGTAAGATTATCATAAGAACTATGAGAGCTCTCAGGGACTTTCCCCTTCTATGTCAACATAAACTTACTGTGGTTTCTTTTATTTATGTATAAGATCTTTGTATACGTTTCAGTGATTCAAAATATGAATAAAAAGGAAATGGCATTCAAGAATAATGTGGTATGAGGGAAGACTCATAAGTGGATCATGAGACTGGTTACAGCCTTCATCCAGTCTCTCATGTTAAAATGAATTTAACTGTGTTTTTTTTTTTTTTTTTTTTTGTATGGGATTAAAAACTATTTATTTCTTTATTGTCATTTGGGCTGATCACTAGACTTTTTTCAGCCATGACGTGGGCCCATAAAGGCAACAGTTTAGTACATCAGATATTCAGAGATATCATACTGGTTAGAAACGCAAACTATATACAATAAATGTTTTGATTTGACAAATGAATATTTACAATGCAGAGAGACCTGCAAATTTACAAACAATACTTTGAATGCATGAATACACTGAATTTGGCAGTGACATTTTTAATCGGTAGTGGGTTTACAGTGTGTAATGGTAAATGCTTTGTACTTTACAGTTGTCAGTGCAAAAATATTTAGAAACATCACACTTTTTACCAGACATCAAGTCACACTGTTAAACAAACTAGAGCAATGTTATAAAAAAATTGCCAAATTCCCTACCAATCTGTAGTTCAGAGGACACTACTGTCTAGCTCTCAAAGAACTAAACTGGTTATAAGTCCCACAGTTACTGACATACACTCAACTCACCATAGTACATAGATTTTTCTGCCTACCTGAAAACGTCTAAGTAACTTCATCCAATCATACTCCCCTAGTAAACTCTTATACTCCACAGATAAATCACTTTTCAGTATTAACAACGTATACAAATAGTGAAGGAGACTTCTTGCATTTATCTGGTATTTCCAAAACCTGGAACCACATCCCATTAACACTTAAATCAATCCAAGATATAAACTTATTCAAAAAGCAATTAAAATATCTTCTAATGGACAAATGTCCCTGCACCTGCATTCCAACAAACTAGCTAAGTAACTTCTCTTAGTATTCCAGTGCAGACTGCTCTCATCACTAGTTGAATACTGTGTACATACTCTGCAATCTGTCCGTCTTACTGCAAAGCCTAAATGCACTGCAACCTTCACTCTTTCTTAGTTGCATTGTTATTCTTGCATAACTCTACCTAAACTCTTTTTCCTTTCTCCCATCTGCCCATAAAACACCTATTACTAATTTCTCTTATTTCTATTCCCATGCACACACATATTCTCTCTCTCTCACTCCTCACTACCCTCTTCCTTCACTCATGTTAATATCACGCCAAATATAGATCATCTACCCGCTATCCTCCAACCCAGTAATATGCATGATAATATTTATATAATCATAGTCCCATCAGTGACAAGACTATTAAACATACCGTTCCCTACTATACTACCTTCTGTTCCCCTAAATCTCTCATGGCTGAGCATGAATTATCAGGAACAATGAAATCACCACACCTCTTCTCTTTCTTCTCTGTCTAACCTTCTCAAAAATTTTGGACCTGCAGAGAATATTAACCTCTAGAAAATGTCTCAAAAAACGTTTGTCAGCACCTTTCTTCTACAAACTTACATGGGTTATGCTTAAATATTTTGCTGTCTGAATCTATGCTGTTTTCCTTGTTTCATTCTCAGAACTGGAAAGATACTTATTTCACTTTAATAATTTACAAAGATACTGCACTACTACCAACTTGAATATAATATATACAGCTGCTCTTCATATATATATATATATATATGTATATATATAAAATATATATATGTGTATATATATATATATATATATGTGTGTGTGTGTGTGTTGTACCGTATAACTTATACGGATATTGTTCGTATATGATGTTACACGGTAGTAAGGTTGTCTGCAAAACATGTGGAACTTTTCTCCATGAGCTCCACCAAAAAGGGTTTTTGATAATCTCAGTCAGAGTCTTCCAGTAAACAAAAGCAAAATAAATAATCATTCATCATCATCCTCCTTTTTCCCATTTTATTCATGGTGTTAGGGTATTATGTCAACTGTCACCATCTCTCTTAAGTCAATGCTACTCTCCTACTTTCTTCAACAGTCATGCCTGACTGACCCAGGTCTTCTCTCACACAATCCATTCATCTATTTACTGTACTCCCTTATTTCCTCTTGACTTCTTTCTGTTTGACCCAAATCTTCTTTGCCAGATTGTCTTATGCTTTTATGCATATGTGCCCAAACCACCATAATCTGTTATAAAAATAAAAAAAAGTCCCAAGACAAACGTGGTTTCACCGATTTAATAGAACAAAACACAAAGATCCCAACAACTGAGCGCTTTCAACATAAGAATGGCTACATCAGAGTAACGTTGGTTAGTACAAACAACATTTAAATACCCCATCCCTTAACTGCTGACTGATCCACATTGAATGACATCATCGCAAACATTTTTAAAAAAACAGTTGATTATACATGAAATATAAAAACATAATTGAACCAAGATACAAGATAAAAATGCACTTGTACAATATGCTTAAAGATATAAAATGTTGTGATGCTGATATATGTAGTTAAATGTATACAAAAATAAATTTTATTTAATCACATTTGCTTTAGCCTTAAATGTAGGAAGAATAGCAATACTGTCATTGAGGCCAGGTGGATGCATAGCATTTAGCCTAAGTTGCCACATGGTCTCCAAATTTTCCACCTTTAGTTTCAAGTCACCTCCTCTTTCACTACTTTTCACCTTGTCAGTGACAAAGAAAATAAACTTTTTAAAATTAGTACAACATGTACTATGTCTATAGAGTGCATTGTGAGCATCGTTATTTCTGATGGCCCTAACATGTTCAGTAATCCTTTACTTAAGTCTTCGTACAGTTTTGCCCACATAAAAATTGGTGCAGCTGATACAGGTGGCAACATATACTAACATGTTAGTGTTACAGCTGCACTTTCCCGGGCAGCTCAAAGAACGACTGTAACCAGGTATGGACACATATAGGCCATTATTGATGAACTTACATACCCTACAGGTCCCACATTTGTACATTCTAGATATAAAAGACTTGCAACTAGAATTCACCATAGTGTCCTTAAAATTTCTCCCTTGACTGTAAACTATCCTAGGTCTTGGGCCAAGAATGTCCTTACTTGCATCCTTAAGACCAAAGTGCCATGCATAGTTAATGGCTGAAACAATATATTTGGAGAGGGGATTATATCTAAGGACCATTGTAGATAAACCATCAGACTGTTGTTGGGGTGGTTTTACTGGTAACCCAGCACAAAGTATGGGTTGGTAAAGTGTATCTCTCTTCTTTAAAACCTCATTTTTGACCATCAAATTTAATTTTAAGGGATATCCCCTATCTAAAAACATCCTTACGAGTTGAAACAACTCACATTTAAAAGTATCAGAGTTGCTTACCAGTCTCGACAGTCTGACCATCTGCCCTTGATGATTCCCTTCTTCTGGTGATAAGGGTGACAACTACTAAAATGGAGCATGGAATTCAAAAAAATGTCCTTCCTTTGGATACCACTTTCAAGAATCCCCCCATCAAAATTCAAATGGATATCTAAATAATTTTTCTCACACGCATGCCAAATGTTGGTGAACCTGAAAAAAGTAGTGATGTTATTTAAAAATTCAAGGAACTTATTGGCCTCCTGATCAGTCCCTTTCCATAGAATCAGAATATCATCCAAGAATCTGTTATATAACAGCATCTTGGACATCACTCGAGATGTGAAGATATAATTTACTTCCCAGTATTGAAGTACCAAATTGGCAAACACGGGAGCACACTTGGCTCCCATGGCCACTCCTGCAATCTGTTGGTAAATTTCCCCTTCGAAGAGCAAAAAATTATTCTTAAGGACCAATTCCATTAGATCAACCAGCAAGTTAATCCTGTTCTTATTGCAAGTTTTGCTGTTGACTAAGCTTTCTCTAAAGAAATCAAGGCCCTTCTCATGGCGTATGGTGGTAAATAAGTTTATCACATCTATGGTAAGAAACATGAAGGGCACAGATAAATCAACATCCCTAAGTCTTTCTAAACAATGCCATGAGTCCCTTAAAATATGTTCAGATTCCCCCAAAACTATTTTGGTAAAGGAATCCACAAAATTTGCCAGTGGCTCAGTTTTAGACCCCTTAGCAGCTACAATGGGTCTAAAAGGGGGGTTAGAAATAGACGTGTGTCTTCCGTATGCCAAAAATTACCAGAATAACAGGATGTGAAACCAACAGATACTTGTGTTCTTCCTCATCTAACATACCCTGAAATAGTGCATCTAACAAAAATAAATCAATTTTCGAATAGGCCCTGTTAACCTCATTGATACTGGCCCACGTATAAGTAGACTGGTCATTTAAAATTTTAGACATCTTGAAGGCATAGTCATACTGTGACATAATGACCATGCCCCCACCCTTGTCAGGTTTTATAAATGTAACTCATGATTGTTGGCTAAACTAAATAGTATCTTTCTCTCCTCAGTGGCCAAGTTGTCTTGAACCATTTTGTTTTTGTTAGAATTCAAAATCCTTCTCATTTCAGCTTCACAGAGCCTCTCAAAAACTAATAGGTCTACATTTGGAGGTGCTATGAATAAGCTACTTCTGTGCAATGAAACTTTGTCCTTGCTTAAAGAATTACCATTAAAAAATAATTTTAAATTAAGCTGTTTAGTGTACAATTTCAAATTGATCAACACATCAGCAGTATCCAAGGAAAACTCAGGAACAAAAGTTGTACCCTTGCTCAATAAGCTGTGATGAACATTGTTAATAATCATTGCAGTATAATTATAGATAGTAAAGTTGTCTTTCTTAAATATATCACCATGTGAGGGTTTATCAGGTACATCACAATCAACAAAGGACTCACAGTCACCCAGTACTTCATCCGAGTATAAACTCCCACTGTCACATGATACACTTAATTGGGCCCATGGCCCCTGTTGTTCTTGTAGTGGTAACTCTTGTAATAGTTCCCATTGTTGTGTAACCTGCTGTTGTTGTATTGACCCCCCTTTCCTCTGTCCCAAAACCTCTCGGACCTTCTCGGCCCATCGTTCTCCTCCAAAAAATGCTGGTTGTTTAATTCATACACCTCAATATTGTCAATAGACCCAGTCTGAATCGGACCCACAGAGAAACCCACACCCCTCTTAGGGTCCTTTGCACCAATAGGATATACACAATCATTTTTGATAGTCATTCATTTCCCTAATCAATTTTTTCCATTTAGTGTTTATACTGCTTTTCACAAAGTTATCAGCATCCTTCAAAATCTGATTGTATTTGTTAAGATATTCGCTAAACAACAAATCTTTGACAATGTTCTGATATATAGCATTCAGTTCAGTTCAACCTGGAAGTATTGTGCTTTATGATAATTTTTAACATGTCCAAACCTGTATTGTTGAAAAGTTCAACAAGTTCACTGTAAGCAGGGGAACTAACCTCAATTCCCATGCGCAGCTTCCATATCCGAAGACCTTTAGAAACCTGCTTTAATTATATGGATTTGTTCAGAAAGGCATTATCAAGCTAAAGACTTTTAAACTTTTTTACTGTTTTCTCAAAAGAATCCAACTGTTTGCTCAAAGTGGGCCACTCATTTCTCTCCTCATTCAAGTCCAAGAAACTTGCTGTGGACAACCTAAGCCATTCGCCGAAGTCCCGCCCTTGAGTCGACTGCTGTTAGTTGGATTGGCCAGAAACTCTCCTTCCTTCCTCAGGGGGCATATGCAGAGTGTACAGCTCAGCTTGAGTGTTTGTGAGAGTAACACTGTTTGAACTCACAGCAGCAGCAGTTCTCCCCTTGAAATAAGTACTGTTAGTTTCTGCACAGAGGATGTTAATTCTCCTATTAAAGCTTTCATCTGTCAAATGGATGTAGCACCAAAAAGTGCTGTATTAAACAGCCACCACTTCAGTCAGAAAAACAAACTGTCACAAAAATGCCAAATCTTCCAACGAAGCAAAAAACAATGAAATAAAAATAAAAAAGTCCCAACACGGATTAACTTGCTGGTTGATCTAATGGAATTGGTCCTTAAGAATAATTTTTTGCTCTTCGAAGGGGAATTTATCAACAAATTGCAGGAGTGGCCATGGGAGCCTAGTGTGCTCCCATGTTTGCCAACTTGGTACTTCTATACTGGGAAGTAAATTATATCTTCACATCTCGATTTATGTCTAAGATGCTGTTATATAACAGATTCTTGGACGATATTCTGATTCCATGGAAAGGGACTGAACAGGAGGCCAATGAGTTCCTTGAATTTTTAAATAACACCACTACTTTTTTCAGGTTCACCAACTTTTGGCATGCATGTGAGATAAATTATTTAGATATCCATTTGAATTTTGATGGGGGGATTCTTGAAAGTGGTATCCATAGGAAGGAAACTTTTTCGAATTCCATGCTCCATTTTACTAGTTATCACCCTTATCACCAGAAGAAGGGAATCGTCAAGGGGCAGATGGTCAGACTGTCGAGATTGGTGAGCAACTCTGATACTTTTAAATGTGAGTTGTTTCAACTTGTAGGGATGTTTTTATATAGGGGATATCCCTTAAAATTAATTTTGAAGGTCAAACATGATGTTTTAAAGAAGAGAGATACACTTTACCAACCTATACTTCGTGCTGGGTTACCAGTAAAACCACCCCAACAACAGTATGATGGTTCATCTACAATGGTCCTTAGATATAATCATCTCTCCCAAGATATTGTTTCAGCTATTAACTATGCATGGCACTTTGGTCTTAAGGATGCAAGTAAGGACATTCTTGGCCCAAGACCTAGGATAGTTTACAGTCGAGGGAGAAATGTTAAGGACATTATGGAGAATTCTAGTTGCAAGTCTTTTATATCTAGAATGTACAAATGTGGGACCTGTAGAATATGTAAGTACATCAATGATGGCCCATATGTGTCCATACCTGGTTACAGCCATTCTTTGAGCTGCCCGGGAAGGTGCAACTGTAACACTAACATGTTAGTATATGTTGCCACCTGTATCAGCTGCACCAGTTTTTATGTGGGCAAAACTGTACGAAGTCTTAAGGAAAGGATTACTGAACATGTTAGGGCCATCAGAAATAAAGATGCTCACAATACACTCTGTAGACATAGTACATGTTGTACTAATTTTAAAAAGTTTATTTTCTTTGTCTTTGACAAGGCGAAAAGTAGTGAAAGAGGAGGTGACTTGAAACTAAAGGAGGAAAATTTGGAAACCATGTGGCAACTTAGGCTAAATGCTATGCATCCACCTGGCCTCAATGACAGTATTGCTATTCTTCCTACACTTAAGGCTAAAGCAAATGTGATTAAATAAAATTTATTTTTTTATATATTTAACAATGTATATCAGCATCACAACATTTTATATCTTTAAGCATATTGTACAAGTGCATTTTTATCTTGTATCTTGGTTCAATTATGTTTTTATATTTCATGTATAATCAACAGTTTTTTAAAAAATTTTGTGATGTCATTCAATGTGGATTGGTCAGCAGTTAGGGGATGGGGTATTTAAATGCTGTTTGTACTAACCAACGTTACTCTGATGAAGCCATTCTTATGGTGAAAGCACTCAGTCATTGGGATCTTTGTGTTTTGTGCTATTAAGTCAGTGAAACCACGTTTGTGTTGGGACTTTTTTATTTTTATTTCATTGTTTTTTGCTTCGTTGGAAGATTTGGTGTTTTTGTGATCATAATTTGTTATCTTTGAATTCTCTATAGTCTGGGATACTTTGGCTTCTTCTCTGTCCTCCTTTGATTGTCTGTTCCATAGTGTGCATCTTACTACCTGTCTCAGGCACTTCATCTCCATTACTTTTAGCTTCCTCAACTGCTCTTCCTTTACAGCCCAGCTTTTGTACACCTTACTTTTCAGCTTCTTTGGCATTCTTTTATCACACACTACCATTGACACTCTGTGCCAGTTGGCTCCAGCCCCTCTGATTTCAGCCATGAATTCATCATTCAAATTTTCCTTCTCCTTAACCAATCCTTAGGATACTTGAAGCTGTTAACCTGTTCTACTGTTTTCTCTTATATATCCATTCTCAGCATATTTTTATTTCCCCATTTTGTTGCCATTTCAACTGTCTTATCTCTACTCAGTTTCATCCCATGTGCCTTCAGTTTTGCATTCCATTCCACTATTCTTTGCTAAAGTTCTTGCTCAGGGTCTGTCTGTACCTTGTTCATGTGTCCCTTATGATCTGTTTGATAATGTAGACTATCAGCAGTATGAAGAGCAGTGGGTTCAGAACTGAATCCTGATGTATACACACTTCCCCTGGGATCCCCATTGAACGCCTGAACACTATTTGTACTTGAGTCACTGAGTCCTTATCCATAGCCTACACTAATTCTACCAATGTTTCTGGGACTTCAAAACACCACAGGACTGCCCAAATTAGCTTTCTTGGGATTTTGTCATATGCTTTCTTCAAGTCTAGGGATGTTCAGTTGGACTCTTTCCTCATCACTAGCTATTTATGAACTATTTGTCTCTCTGCAAGCATTGAGTCGGTTGTGCTGGATCCTGCTCTGAATCTGAACTGCTCATCTCTCATCTTACTTTCTATTACTCCGCGTATTTATCAAGTACCCTCTCTAGAACTTTCATGCAGTGTGACAGGAGTTTGATACCTCTGTACTGCCCACAGTTGTGGATGTCCTCTTTGTTCTTATACGCTGACATTAGAATGCTTATTCTTCAGTCATCTGTGATATGCCTATCCTCATACTACTAAGAGTACCCTGAAGAACTGTTTTTCCTCTATCTCACCCAAAATCTTGATCATATTTGCTGTGCCCTCCTCTTAGTGTTTCCCTGGCTTCACTTTCCTTAGTGCTGTTTGTTCTTCTAAGTGGGCTCCTCTTCATCTTTCATCATAGACAGCCTATCAGTCTGGGGAAGTACCGCTTCTATGGGTTTTTCCTCATTCAGAAGCTGCTGCAAGTACTCCTTTCACTTGCCTTTGATTTCCTGTGAACTGTTGAACAAGTTATTGCTGGCATCCCTTATGAAGGGTGACTAACTATCTTCTTTATCTTCCTGAATTTGCTTTACAACCTGATAGAATTTCTTTTTGCCATCTGTTATGTCACTTTCCTAAAACTGAGAGAGTGCCGCTGATGTGTGTGCTATTGTAACTCTTCTGTTAGCCTCTTTGTTAGCCAACCAGTATTCTTTCTTAGCCTGGTCTGTGTTTTCTATCTCCCACTTTTTCCTGCACTCCTTTTTTTGATGACTTCCTAGACTTCTGCTTTCCACCACTAGCTTCCCTTATGTATATTTCTTTCATACCTGTCTTTTTTTTTGTCTGTTCTGTAGTCCTCATACAAGCTGTTTTGAGGCATTGCCATTCTTAATCAACTCCACTTATTTGCTGTTCTTCCTGAGGTAATTGAGCCCTAAGTAATTCCATGAACTGTTCTGCTTTCTCTCCAGTCAACTTCCAGGTCTTCAGCCTAGTCTCTGTTGAACTTAGAACCTTCTCTGACCACTGTTTGCAGCTGATTGTGGTGAACCGTAATTTATGCTGTGGGACAGATGTTTCACTGATTCTACACCAGTGCCTCTTCCTTACTAGGAGGAAGTCTATGTGAGTTGCATGTCGGTCACTCTTTTATGTGATCTTGTGACTGTCTGTCTCTGTCACCGCCATCAAGCCATTTCCCAGACAGAAGTCTACAATGGCCTGTCCATCTTTATTCCTGTTGCCCCACCCATGTGGACCCAGGCAGCCTTCGTATCCTATTCTGTCTGTTCCAATATGAGCATTTAGGTCACCCATCATCAGCACCAACTCATGTTATCCAGGTTTATCAAGTAGGCCCTGCAGGTCCTGTGTGAATGCATTCTTTTCCTCATTATCACAAGCCTGCTGTGGGGCATGCACTGAGATTACGAATAGTGCCCTATCTGTACAGTAAAGTCTGATTGCCATGAGTCTTTCACTAATCTTGATGACATCTCTCACTTTCTTCTAAAGCCTATCCCTCACCACAGTTCCCACAGCATTTCTAGTCTGTCCACCTCCTGATTAGTAGACTCTGGATCCCAAGTCAAGTGTCTTTTTTGCAGTGCCCTTCCACCTTGTCTCCTGGATACAGATGATGTCCAGCCTCATCTTTACTATCATGTAATCCACTTCCATGCTACATGATTTCAGTGACCCTGCACTGAGTGTAGCAATCCTTAGTTCATATTTGGCAGATTGATTGCTTTGACATCCAGCTTTCACTCAACAGAGATATCCCAGTTAACCCAAGCTGGGCATTTGGACATCAGCCAGACAGTAGTTTATTGACCCAGGACTGCTGAACTTCATGGTGGGTCCCCACAGGCCACTAGGGGCATGCACACACACCCATCCCACCATTAGTGTGGTTTCCTGGCATAGGTAGGAGTAGGTCAGGTCCTCATTTCACTTATCACTGACAAATACCCATGCCACATTTTTGCAACATTTGCATATTGAGTAAATTAGAAGTGAGAGTAACATGAATATGGTGATGTGTTATGTATTATGGTGATGTGCTTGAAGTTATTTCCTTTATGTGCTCAACCCTTTTCTTTATAGCAGGCACAGGTTCATGTTTCCTGTTGTCATTTTGGTAAATGTGGTAGAGTTATTGAATGTATGCAAAATGCTGTCATGAGAATTGAAGAAATGTTGAGATGTCTGTACAGAATCAAAAAGAACACAAAGAGCACCTTCTGGATGGGGATCCATGATCAAGTGAAGAAGACAGTCACTAATTCGTTATGTAGCTTTGGAAAACATATATGGATTGTACCTTGAAAGACATTCAACAATAGATGGAAGTAGTGAACAGGTTTTTAAATTACTTTGTGAAGCAACTTGAAATGTCTGGTGATCACAGATTTTTGAATTAGTCTGTGAAGCAACTTGAAATGTCTGGTGATTACTTAAGTACATTTTAAAGAACAGTATGAATCAATGCAACCATTACAGCAGATAGTGGCAGATGTCAGAAGTAAGTCAATGAATCTGAGCAGCCAAGTGGAATACACTGAGCAGAAATTAATGGCTTTGGAAGATGAGGCAAGGAGGAATAATTTGCAGCTCACTGGTATTTTGGAAGTTGAAGTATTTGATTGTAATCTGTTAAAACTGAAATGGTACAATGGGCTCTTTTTTAAGAGAACTTTGGTCATTGAAAAGGCTTGTAGATTACCATCTGTGAAACACAGGGTGTGCAATTGATTGAGAGTAATTTTTCTAGTAGTTGTGGCAACATGAGAAAAGCATAATGGTGAAAGGTGGCCAGTACTGATAGATCATGATTTCTTACAGGCTACTATGCAACTAAGGGCTTTGTTTTCAGAAACTATTAAAGAGTGTAGCTGGCCTAAGCTAATGAACAAGTTGTCTCTCCAAGCAGTATTGAAAGTATTTCTTCTTTGAGGTATACAGCTGTTGACAGCACAAGGGCTTCCATCTACTTTGGACTATGTGACTGATGAGTCAATGGCTTCATATCCTTGGTGAGGTATTGATGGCTATGAATTTTTTGAATTAGAAGAGTCTGGCTTTGAGCAAAGAGAAGACGAAATAGTGGCAGCGGCCTGTTTGATGAATACAAATGGCCACCTGACAGAGTTTTGGACATTAATATTTATATTATTAAATAGGTTTGTGGATGCCGTGGTGGTGCAGTGGTTAGCATTGTCTCCTCACAGTAAGAGGTTCTCCAGTTCGATTCTCGGCTGGAGGGCTTTCTGTGTGGACTCTGCATGTCCTCCCTGTGGTTGAGTGAGTTTTAAAGACATGCAGGTAGGTTTGTGTGTGTATGTGTGTGCCTTCTATGAAGGTTGGGCACCGGGCTGGCAACTCATAATTCATAACTCAAAAACACCACTGCCAATCAATCTGCAGACTGGAGATCCCCTTTGGTGACCGCTAACCTGGAAAAGCTGAAAGACATTGCTTTATTAAATAGGTTCATGGGTGATGAATAATTATGAAAAGTTCACATCAGTGATAGACTTGTGAGGAAAAAATGTGTTTGACCTTGTATATTATATGAGACAATAGTTTTCTGGTTTAAGCTGCCAAACACCCTGAGGGTTGACAGGTAATGTGTGCAGCAACATGGCCAGGGTCTCATGTGAAGGAGCAATGGATGACGCAGCATGCAGCTGAACAGGATATGTCACAGGAAGCTGTTCTGGAACTTACTGTAGAATGACTGCAGGAAACAGAGCAAAGAATGTGCCCTCAGTTTAAAAGAAAATGATCTGAGGGAAGAGTTGCTTGATTCAATAAAGATGGATAGACATATTAATATCAGTGAAAGAGATAGATTACAGAATCTAAATAAGAACCAAAATGTTAGAATTCTGATAAAACAGATGAACACTGCAATCAAGAATATTAACAGAAATACATGTGATATAACAGAACCTTCCTGGTAAACAAATGTAAAATAAAATAAATAATTAAATGATAATCTGAATCAGATATATTACTATGCAGCTTAACTAATAACAGATAAAGTCTTACTACAAAAATACAGAGCAATAAGTAAAAGGAACAGAAGAAATAAAATGCTGTCATGGAAGCACTGAATGGAGAAAACTATAAAGCAATTAAGACAAGTGTCACTGTTAAAAGAATATAGAAGATGGAGCAGATCAACAAAACCACTTAGACTTGATAAAAAGCATTGCACAGTATCAGAGCAGAATTGTATCTTCTTCTTCTTTCGGATTTTCCTGGTTAGGGCTTGCCACAGTAGAACTCCGGTCTGCTAATGAATGTCAGTAGATTTTTACGGTGCCGAGGTGCCAGCCCGATGCCCAACCTTCAACGAAGGCACGCCCATTCACACATGTCTTTCGAACGCCACTTGTCCGCTTGCAAATAATAAATTAAAGATGTCAGCACAGGCAAAAAACTTAGAAAATATGCAGATAAATATAAAGGAAAAGTGCAAAATAAACAATCCATTGATGACCTAAAGTTTTATCGAGAACTGAGAAACAAAGCAAAAATAACAGACACTAGCAAAACAAGAAAAAATAGACACTTTTTGGAGAAATATTTTGAAGACCTGTGGAACATAACACAGATGTTGAATGGATAGAAATTTTTGAAAGAAACAGTAGGAGTTTAAATGTACAGACTATGAAATGGGATGAAGTAACTGTCAGAGAAACTGACACAAAATTAAGAAAAGCTCCTAATTGGAAAATTCCAGGTCCAGATGCAGTATCTAACTTCTGGCTAAAAGTATTAATGATTTAGCCCTGAATAACAACTACTTATATACATGATGAACAGATACCAACCTGATTAACAACTGGAAAAACAATACTCCTTAACAGTGAACCTGTAAGCCATCTTAAAAACAATAGACCAATAACTTGTCTTCCAACGATGTACAAACTGTAAACTGGAATTGATGCAGACAGAGTTTATAGCCATTTAGAAAAAAACTCAATCATGGCAATAGAACAAAAGTGTAACAAAAGAAAGTCATATGGAACAAAGGATCATTTGTTGTTAAATAAAGCCATAATAGAGAATTGTAAAAAGGAGAAGAATCGAAATATGGCACGGATAGATTACAAAAAAGCATTTGATATCATCCCACATTCATGGATAAAAGTGTACTTACAAATGTGTAAGACACAAATTACACTGAAAACATGAACCACAAAGCATTATAGAGAATGAAGCATATATCACATGGGATCACACATTACCAACAATACAAAATATAGATGCAAGAAAAACAGATATAACAGCCGATGAAAAAAGTCAAAAGTAGCATTGATCGTTGAAATTACTATACCTGGCGATTATAGTATCTCATGTTCAAAGAGGCAGTCATAAAATATCAGGAATTGCAGGCAGAAGTGAGAGCAAAATGGAAGAAAGATACACAGACAGTTCCAATAATAGTAGGAGCAATGGGTCTCATAAAACAGTTGTATTTAGCTATGCTACCAATACATGTAACTCTATGTGAATTGCAGAAGGAGTCAATTCTGGACACATTGTAGGTGCTCTGAAGAGAACTTTTGGCCAACATCAAAGACTAAAACAATACTAATTTCATGAACTTTAATCATCCCCTGACTTAGGAATGGGATCCATTCCATAGGATTAGAAACCCAAAAAACATGGAGAAATGAAACCGAAAACTAATTGGGTTTGAATGGAGAGATGATGAATTCAGGAAGAAATAGAGAGTAGTAGTGCTGGAAGTGAATGCATCTTCAAGTCTTAGTGAGTAACTTCACGTGGTGGACCCTGTTTTCACAAAAAAAATTAGCAAGATGACAGTCATATATAGGCAGTATCTTATATTACACAAATCATGGAGAGAGGCAGGTTAAAAAATAAAAAAAGACAGTAAGGTGCACAGGTTTCAGGATAGAAAAGTGCCTAATACTGGTGTACACCCTGGTGCCAGGACTGGAAACAATGCCAGTGTAGAATCCTTGAGACACAGAAATATTCCTACAACAGGGTTAGGCCAGGCTCAATGGGAGAATGGCCCCCTGTTGTAGAAGGAAGTAATAGTCCACAAAAAATACAAAAACTGACAGGCCAAAAAGAGCCATAAAGATGACAGAGTAGACTACTGAGGATAAGGACGAAATTATGTATTTTTACTATAATGCAAAAAGCCCAGAATTTCCATTTAGAAAATATTCAGAAAGATTAAGAGAGAGAGAGAGAGAGAGAGAGAAATTAAAGGAATGAAAAATACTTCCACAAGAAAAACTTCAAATGCAAATTTGGGTTCATTAATACAATAGATTCGTGAAAATCATTACATAGGCTAAGAAACTTTGGGCTAACAGGAAAGAGAAGTGCCAGAGGAAGTACAAAAATATAAAAGAACAAAACCCAGAGATTTTTGAAGGGTATAAATAAGAAAAATGGAAGATAGAAAAAAGAGCTCTGATATGGTACAATATTTATGCAAAGGAGAAAGCCAAACTAATCAGTACAAAAAAGTAGCTCCAAAGATATTTGAAGAGAAATAGAAAGGCACCCAGATATGGAAAATTTCACAATACAAAAAAATAAGAAGAGAAAGGGGGAACATAAACCAGAGGATTAGTAAGGTATAAGTTAAACAAATATAAATTGAAGTTATGGATTACCTTGTGAAGGATTTAGTGTAGAAAATCAACACAGGTAATGTCACAGCATGATGGAACAATGAGTCCCCAAATTAAGGAGAAACAGGTGGAGCAGGAGGCATCTGAAGAAGAAATATGAACATGGAAAAGAAAAAAAAGATTTGTATGGTGCAATATTTATGCAAAGGAGAAAGCAAAACTAATCAATACAAAAAAACAGCACAAAAGATATTTAGAGAGGAATATTTATTTGAATAAAATAGTGTGTTAATCTTGAATATTTGAACATATATGACAAAGTTTCCAACCAAGAAAGCTTGTTAAGTTTTAATATTTTATAGAGATAATTAATGTTTACTGATTTTCATGGTGAGTTATTCTGAGTGATTATTTGATGTGTTAAATATTTTGTGTGCGCAAAAGTTCCAATTGCCTTATATATATATAATGAGTGCTGTCTCTAAATTTGAAATGTGTCACAGTATTCAGGATAGTGTCACCCTGAGAAGTCTGGAAAATAATGGACTTTCTTATGCTTTTTTTCCTGAACTTGTATACTTCAATGGTATTTATGTTTAATGCAACAATAAGCAGTAATTGAAAATGCACAGTAGTGAGGAGTTTGTGAGTCATACTGTAGATACTGCAGAAGGGCTCAAAAGTTATGA
Organism: Protopterus annectens; assembly: GCF_019279795.1. Taxonomy (NCBI): domain Eukaryota; kingdom Metazoa; phylum Chordata; order Ceratodontiformes; family Protopteridae; genus Protopterus; species Protopterus annectens. Next base: position 255,641,005 of record NC_056736.1, on the reverse strand, counting down.
ACCAGAGGTGTGCATTTGATCATCATGCTGAGCTGTAAGTCAAAGTTCAGATATTCAAAATACTATATTTTTATGACTTTCTATAAATGAGATACTGTAATTGTATAAAATAAATGTGTGTTTGAATGTTTTTGTTACATACTGTGATAATATTACAAGCAATCAATGAGGTGTATACCTTAAAAATATGGCTCTAAAGATGGGTGTTGAGGTGTATCAGTGTTGAAGCATGTTATGTTTTTCATAGTGGACATGTGTTCATAATTTGTTATATTAATCAGCTAAGTGCCTTTTGGTGGGGTGTATTATCTCTTCTGTTCCACACTTACCTAATAAACTCTACAAATGGTATTGGCTGTTCATGTCATTGCTGTAGGAGTTGGATAGGACTCAACATTATTGGATGGATTATTGTTAATGTACACTGAAGTTTCATGATCTTTGCTATGTTAATACTGCAGCTGAGTGGAAATTTTGAGCACATGAATGATAACACATACCAAATTTGAACACTCTTGCAACCACTTGTATTAATATTTCTAGTGTACCTCCAGCAAGCTGATGTAGGGTTCCTAGGGACTGTGATCTTTTAATGATAAAGTGGAAGTAATGGAGGTAATATTTTGGGTGAATGGCTAGTAAAAATTATATGATGCATACCTCTAAATAAAGTTATGCTGGTATGCATTTTAAATTATGATGTTAATGTTTACTATGGTGTTATGTTAATTAAATGTGTGAATGGGTTGGTTCAGCAGCTGTGTGGGAGTGAATCAAAGGGGTTATTTTACTTTTCTGTCCATGCTTTTGTCACAGGACAATATGTTGTACAGGCCTAAGACTGCATGTGATTTAAGTGAAGAGAATTTTTAATCTATTTATTATTTACTGTATATTATTTTGTGGAAGTTTAAACTTTATTCTGGGAGGATGCTAGAATGAGAAACTGTGTGAAGGTTTTTTAGAAGGTATGTTTCATGGATTCACTGCTATTAGTAATAATATTTGAAAGTGATTGATAAACCTAATTGCTTTCATTTCTATTATAGGGTAAGGATATGATATTGAACTGCATGAGTTTTGATAATAGTCACTGCTGTATATGTGGAGTTGGGTTCATGACCTGTAATGGTCAAGGATATATGGCTTATTTTAACACAAAGTTAGTAAGCTGTTTCATCTCAGCAGAGGTGGAGTACATATATCAGGCACTACTGACAAGGGTTAATTGATTCCCCATTTGGATGAATAGAGTTCCTAACTAGCTTTGTTTATGCATTAGAGATGGACTTTTGAGTACATTATTGGGTGGACTTGGGGAGGCATAGAGAGTAAAGGTTGGAAACTGAAAGGATAGATTAAGGGACATGTCCCTTTATATTGCAATTTGGTTATAAGGGTTATGTTGTCCTCTTGAAATGATTTAAACTGCTTTTGTAAATAGATATATTTCTGCTATGTCAGAATAGTTTGTTATTTTGGTTTGCTAATCATGTTTTGATTAGTATAGTTTATTGTAAACTAAGAATATGGTACCACACCACACTTTTTATTTATTGCTAGTTTGTATGTTTGTTAGTTAACTGGAATAATGGACTGATTTGTACAGACCCAGTGTGTACTGGACAACTAATATCAGAAAACAAAATGTAATATCTATATGGTGCATGAATAAATTAACTCTATATACACATTCTGTGCAAATACAGACAACAGATTTTGGCTGGCAGATGAATCAACAGCATGTTATGGAATTTCATTACAGGCAGCAAAAAAAAGTAAATAAATAATTCTGTGAATGGAGGATGAGAAAAGTATTTACATTCTGCCCAACCTTTTATTTCATGTGACAAATTAATTTAACCATACATTCCTTAAAATAATTAGCCAAGATACTGATTAATATTTCTTACAAAAACACAGAATTCCATTTTCATGAATATGGATATAATTACTGGATTTCATTTCATTATAATAGAATTTTATTTTTTTAAGAAACATAAATCAGTATCTCAACTAATAATTTTAAAGATTTTATGGTTAAGTGTAATTTCCAGTGTTTTAGTGAATCTATCTATTTAGATAAGCAGGTAGATATGCACAATTAAGACAGATTCTAGGGATAAATTCCACAAAAATCCCATATTTTTCCAAATGACAGAAAGCCCGAGTTTGTGATTTTCTGTTTTTTTTTCTGGAAAAAAGGAAAATCAGTATCCTTGATCATAACAATACCCATTGGCTAAAATTAATCTGTTTTAAACATTTGGAACTGAAAAAGCATGATCGCTGGTTATTAGAGTACTAGACTGTCTTTGAAACAGATTCCTCCAATAGTATGAAACCCTAGGGAGAAGAGAGTTTGTTTAGGTGCCAGCATGAGAGAGAGACACACAGAAAATGATCACTTTCATTATGTTAAATATCAGAGTAGGAAGGAGAAACACCATATCTTTCCTTTATTGAAAACTAGTTGGCTCTAGGTAAAGTAACACAATGATGCTCCTATGTTATACAGAGCGGAGTGAACCTGCAGATTCTTTTTAAAAGGATGTGGAAGTCATACAGCATCTTAGGAAAGGCACTTGCAAGCAATGGGAGAAAGTATTCTAACCAGACTTGTAAAATGCTTTTTTGAATAGCTGGCTTGGCTTCAACTGTAAGGAACATGGTGAATGTTAATTTCTAGAAAAGTTTTTTTTTTGTTAATTGTTTGAGTTGCATTAAACAGAGTCTGCAGATAAAGAATCATCCTGCCAAACCTTCAGATATATAAAGGAAGAGGCCATATCATTACTTCCACTTTGTAAAGTATAGAGGTGATGATTATCTGAAACTTACTTCAGTGATGATATACAGATGAAACAATGAAACAGCATCCAGTCCAATGAAAGACTGGAGTAAGCTTTTTTTTCTTCATTTGGGGCCCCCCCCCACACACACAAACATACATATACCATCTCCATGCTCCCACAACAGTACAAATTTCCCAAAACAGCACACAGTAGTCTTCTGCAAATAGTATTTTCACCATAACATAATCAAGCAAGTGATTTATCATTCTCCATTCCTTGCAGAAACACAGTTCAGCCCCTATCAGATTTATTAGCTGTTGCAAACTGTCTCTAGCCTGACAAGACTTGTCTTCAGTCTGGTTAGGTATCAAAGAGCATTGCCTTGGTTTTACCTCCAGCTAAAAATGAACAGTTTGTTTTGAAGCCATATTAGTAAGTTGATAAAGTTCTAAAGGTCACTTTTACGGGGTAGGTAGGAGGCAGATGACAAATTATAAATATAGGCTTACAGGATGTGATTTAACAAGAGGAGATCACAAGCAAATTAATGAAAACTGAAAAAAGAGGAGGTCTGAGATCAAACTTAAGTTGGTGAGAATAGCTAAGCACATTCTTGTGTTACTCCCAAAATGGTTATTGAATTCTTAATTACAAATCACGCTAGATAGTTGCTTCAAAAAATATCATCACATAATTTGACTGCTGACATTAATAACAAAAAAAGAATCAGGGTAGTCATATTAAATACCTATTAAAATTGATTTGTTGTAGATGGCTGTTCAGGTGTTTTATACTCCAGAGCTCCCAAAGAAAGGTTCTAGGAAACTGGACATAGTAACCAAAACAGTTTGTGCAACAGTTTCTTTACTTCTGAAATAGGCATTTTATGCAACTTCTTCCTGGAAAATGAAACAGACTGAAGTGCTTGAACTTTTTATTGCAGATAGTGAAGTGTCATTGGTCAAGAAACCACAACATGGTAAGTCCAAATGTCACTAAAGTCACTAAAATTTCAATATAATTATTGTCACAAATTCAGGGGTTTAAAGTGTGGTAAAATCAAGGAGATGTTAGAACAACCATCCATTCACAGACACATTAAAGGCATATAGGACCCAGTTCTACAAGACTTGTTCTCTGTGTAAGGGACTTGCTTTGGTATAAGGCATATATATAAACAGGCTTACACCGGGGAGGCATTCCAAAAGTCTTACACTTGGAGTAAGTCAGTTACTGTGAGAGCAAGTCTCAGAGTAAGTGACTTACACTGAACGCAAGTCTTTTGGGATCTAGCCCATAGTCTTTATTTTTTTAATTCCCTCTTTGATCAGAAAAATGGCACACATGAATAACAAACAAGCACAAACTAGGGTCTCTATTAGAACATTGAAGTTTCAGAACTTCAAATGTTCTAATATCGACACCTAGTAAACGAAAACCGATAAGACCGAAAATTTAGAACATCGAATTTTTTCCTAGGGAAAAAATTGTTGTTCCAAAACACAAACACACCAAACAAACAGCAATCCACACACATACACCTAAAATCTTACATCTAAACCTACACTAAACTGTACATACACCACTATCTACCCACTTACCTTAACCCAAACCCTAACCCTAAGGTCCGTCATTATCGCACACACACACAACTCACCCGTGCCCTAACCCTAACTCACCTATCTCACCCTAACCCTCACGTCCACACATTCGCACACTTACTTGACCCGTGCCCTAACCCTAACTCACCTATCCCACCCTAACCCTCACGTCCACACAATCGCACACTTACCGTAACTTTCCACTGCAGGGCTGAAAATAGCGAAGCGACAGGAACGGACAACCAAATTCTTTCCCTAGGAAAGAATTTGGTTATCTAAAACTTCGCAATTTTCAGCTTTCGCTTATTAGGTGTCGATATTAGAACATTTGAAGTTCTGAAACTTCGATGTTCTAATATAGACCCCCACAAACTATACAAGCATCAATGAATAAAACATCTGACAGCTTTATAAGTTGTATCAAAGGGAAGAAAGTGTAAGGGGCATTTTCTAAGAGCTTATGAGCTTGTAGATCCCTTTCTGAAAAAAGACTGGAGTAGTAAAAAGTGTTACTAAGTCTTATGTCTTATCTCAAGGCGAAAGTAAAACCACTAACTCATCTGTCCAACTTGCCCAACCATTACTTTTTGGAGGATGAGGAATTGGAGAGCTGCATTCTGACTAAATGGTTATCACCAAGTATATATTAGTATAAACAAAAGTCTGTTGTGAGTATGTCCATCTATTATAATGTGACCTATCCCTCATTTGTAATTGTAATGAGTACAGGCTGCCTTCTCCAAATTAAAAAGCCTTTTTCTTTTTCTCAGTCTACAGGGAAGGGAAGATGCTCTCTGTTCAAGGCTCAATTTGTATTTGATGCAGAAAAACAACTGACTTTGTTTCCATCTCAACACCTCTTTGCTGACACCATCTCTGGCACCCTGGATTCAGTAGCAAACTCTGTACTGCAGGTCAGTAATTTAAAATACGTGGCTTGGCCAGCAGCAGTGATAAAGCTGTTTAGCATTGTTCGACCTTCAAATTTATTTACACCAAACGTTATCTGTTATGGAATGATTCACACAGTCAGTTAGTGAATGTTTTTGTTACCTCTTATTCTTTTTCAAGATTGCTGAGTTAAAGTAAAATTTTACTACAATTGCCATGCAAACATTCTTTTTATTCCACAAATTAAACATTTCATATATTAAAATCAAAAATAAAAGGAAATAAGTAAGAGTCTGATTGCATGTTGTCACTTCATGGTCTCTCTCTTCATCTTAACATTACTACATGCAGTTCTCAAATACTTTTCAAAAGGTTTAATATGTATAGCCTATCTTCAGACATTTCTTTGTACATAGTTTAGTGTCTACTGGCTGGAATTCAGAGATATCATATGTACTTTATTCCACAGCAAATGTGGAGGATGTCTTATAAATAGCATGTACAGATAATTGACTAAGAAAGAGAAATGAGTGAGTTTCAGCAACTAGTAAGTGCACCACGCTGTAATGAATGGCATACTGATCAGAAGTGCAGTATGCCATTCACTGTAAAGATACCTATAGCAGTACAACAGAATGCTCATTTCTTTGAGGGGATGGGGGTGGGGAAATGTATAGCATATCTGGGTGCATAGCTAGGTGGCAATATGCCTTAGCTCTACACTTCACTAGAGGTGGGAGGAGACCTGGACATTATTAAAAGAAATGGCTAATGCGTACCTCAAAATAAACAGATGTAATTTTAGTGCTTTCATCTTTTATTAAAAACTTCTTCAGAAATAAACTTTAAAAACCATACAATCTGATGTTGTTAATCTTCGTTCATTCCTTACTGATGGGTTATCGGTTCCTTCCTCGGAACCGAGCTGGCCAAATATCAGGCTCATGTCAGCTAAAGACTCTCAAGCCAAGGTCCTACCCAGAATGTGCTGCTCCCTGTTACCTCAGATCTCATTTGCCACATTGCTGTACAGCCATGTCAAGCCCCACTCTTCACCTAAGTGCCTAATTTTTTGAAAGTTTTATACATCGTTTTCTACTTTAAAGTTTCCAAACAGTTTCTGCTAATATTCTCCTACCCTATCATATACTTAAGATGCTCTCCCTTTAGTCTATTTCTCTTTATTAACTTTTTCTTACCCTTGAGGTAATTCTACATTATCATCATTGGTAATCCTTCTTTCTTCTCTCTCCTTACCCTTTTGGGTAGCCTATCCTCTTCTTTTTGGTACTGTTCTTCTCCTCCACATCATTATGTCGGATAAGAAAAGTAGCGTTGGTTTTAAGCAGTGTAAGGATTGCGGCCATAAGTTACCACTTTCCGATGGCCATGACTTATGTGTCTACTGTCTGAATGTCTCTCATCTTACTGTAGATCCCCCGTGTGGGATTTGTAGAAATTTTTTGACCAGGACTCTTAACGAGAGAAAGAACAAATTAATCCTGAAAGATCTTCTCAAATCTCCTTTCTATGAGGCTATTTCTGGGTCGGAGGGCTCACCCCCTCCTGCTAAACCCTGTAAGAGGCATTCTTCCACTACCTCATTGAGGTCGCTCCCTTCTTCCCCCTCTGGAGATCATAGAGAGTCAATTCATAAGAAGGTGAAATTGATTACTACTTCGGCGATGCCACCTGTGACCCTGTCGGTTCCAGGCTTGGCACCACCCCAACTGATTCTGGCTCCAGCCATGTCTGCCTTATCGACACTGGCACCGGAGTTCCCTGTGCAGACAATTATGGCTCCGACAGTTCCATTACAGCCCTTACCGGCACCATCTATACAGGTACAGTCCCTGTCGGCACCGCTGGTACAATCCCCTTCATCTCCGAGTATGATGTCACTGTCCTCCATGATGCAGACACTTTCAGTGCCGACATGTTCTTCGGTGCAGTCCTTTTCAGCACCATCCTTTTTACTGGTGCAGACACTTTCTTCGACTGCATTATACCCATTGGGGCAGACATTTGCTTTTACGGCGCAGACACCTTCAACTTCTATGGCACTGACGTCGTCAGTGCAGACTACTTTCACACCTTTTTCTTCAGTGCAGACATCCTCGGTTCTGGGCTCTGTACCTCTCAAATTAGCAAGGACCAAGTACTCTCCTTCCTTGGATCCATTCGTTCATAGCCAGTATAATCCTTTTCTAGAAAGGCCAGAATCACCATCAGGTCTATTTATGAGGTCGACAAGTAGCCTCTCTGAGCAAGATGTGTTGCAGCTTGTTGACCAGTTGCTTGTGGCCAGAGGTCTCTCTCACCCATCGAAGTCCACATTCCATCCCTCAGGTGAATGTATATCTCCTCAAACTCCAATGTACACTCCTCCTTCGACTTCCACCCAAGTATTAAAGCCCATTACTCCGACAGCAGCTTCCCTTCCTCCGACTCCAATAGTGGATCTCACTTTGGAACCGGAGTCGTCCTTGTGGCCATTGGTGCATTGGGCATCGGGCTCTTCTCAGGCCAGTGGCTGTGCCATGGTGGAGGGCATTCTTGGTTCCATGCCGATTTTTTCTCTGGCATACTTTAGGAATCCTCCCTCTCTCACGGTTCACAGTCTTCTTGAGACTCCTGGTCTGGGGGTTGGTTCGTCGAGGCGGGATGTGACACCGGTTTCGAGGTTGTTGTGCTCAGTTTCAGGCTCCTATCCCTCCTTGGGTGGGGCAGCCTTCCAGGCCATGGAGAGGGTGCTTGCCTCCACTGGCAAACCCCACATGTCAGAGTCCACTCCCCCCTCTGTGCCACAACTCTCACAAGCCACAACCGCCAGACACTGGGCACAAGTGGCTCAGGTTTCTCCTCCTCAGGAGACCCCCCCTTTGCAGTCTTCCCAGAATCTCCCACTGAGGAAGTACCCCACAAAGCTCTGTGCAAGAGGAAGCACATGGACTCCACTGAGGAGTCATTGACTGAAGATACGGATTTTGATGATGAGGAAGGGTCCCCACGGTCACCCTCTGATGAAGTGTCCTTTGGTGACATCCTTGAGATCCTTAGACAGAGAGGTGACTGGAAGTCTTCTAATCCTTCCTCTGAGGAATCCGTATTCCTGCAGGCCTGTTGTGCTTAGCCTCCTAGCTCCTGGGTTACCCCACTGGCCAATGAGCACGTCCAGCTCATTGTCCAGCGTGCATGGAAGGCTCCTGACACCCTGGAAGCGATACCATGGAGGCCGGATAAAATATTATCTCCTCCAGCTGAGCACCCACATTGGTCACGAGGTTTTCCAGTAGATGCCATTGTGGTGGCTGCTGCAACTAAAAAGGATTTGGCAGAAGAGAGCCAAACTGTCCATCCACTCAACAAGGAGTCCCAGATGATAGACAGTGTAGGGAAGCATGTGTTTGCTTCATTGACCTTCGCCGTAAGGTCTTTGAACAATTTGGCACACTTTACCAGGCTTCAGAGGGATCTTATCAACCAACTCTCTGAAACCTTGGCAGGAGCTGTTTCTGACGAGGTCCGTGACAACGTGACTTCTCAGATAGCCACCCTAGAGTCCATTTCCAATTCTTCTATGCATTTTATTTCTCATGCAATGGAAGGAGTGGCTGGAGTGGCAGGCACGGGTATAGTCAACAGACGATATGCCTGGATGCACTTTTGTGACTTTTCAGACTCCTTTAAGGCTTCCTTCATGAACACCCCCATCAAGGCCGCTTCTGTGTTTGGCCCTAAAGTGAAAGATATGCTGGCAAGTTGCAAACAAGATGGCAAGACCCTATCTGCTGTTGGTGTCAGACACTCCACTCCTTAACGATTCTACTCCAGAAATCAGAGGAGCAGGAAGTTGTGGCACAGGAAATCACAGGGCTCTTTCCATGATGCACGTGCCAAGTTCTCCCCTAGAGGCAGAGGGGGAAGGTCCAATGGAAGACACCCCTTTCGGGGCAGAGGAGGTCCGTGAAACCGGAGTTCCAGAGATTCGTTCTCTGACCAACCCTATCAGTGCTCCTGAAGTGTTGCCCGACTGCTCACCTCTGGAAGTGGTCGGGGGTCATTTTTCCTTGTACCCCACTGCCTGGTGAAATATAACCACCAAATCTTGGGTACAACGGATAATATCCAGAGGCTATCGCATCCCCTTCCTTCTTTGTCCAGTCTCATGCAGAGTATTACCCGACGTTCCACCCAGTCAAAGGGAAGCATCGCCCCCACCAAGCGTCTACTGCAGGAAACCATGGACTACACTCTCCTCACAGCACAAAGCCTGGGAATCACTATAAACTGGGAGAAGTCCAACATGACTCCAGCTCACTCTTTGGAATTTATAGGGGTACTGTTGGACATGATTGCAATCACATTGGCCAGATGCTTGTCAGAACTTCAAGCCTTATGCATCAAACCTCCCTATTTATCTTCCATAAGGATAGGATATCACTGAGAACTTATTCTTCCTTTTTACCAAAAGTGGTGTCAGAGTGGTCTGTCAACCAATCTATTGATCTCCCAGTGTTCTTTCCTAACCATTCTAACAAGGAAGAGTACTGCCTGCACTCTTTGGATGTTCATAGGCAAATACAATTTTATTTGGACAGAACAAAGTCTATCTGTAAATCAGACCAACTGTTTCTGGCCTTTTCTGGAACTAGGCAAAGTCATCCTGTCTCAAAAGTTTTATTGGTTTTATGGTTGAGAAGTTATATTACCTTTATCTACAACAAAAACAATGTCACTTTGCCTCACAGAGTGAAAGCACATTCTACAAGGTCTATGACAACTTCAGCAGCTTTCAATGCTAAGGCTTCCCTCAATGATATTTGCTCAGCTGCGACTTGGGCCAAACCTCATACCTTTATTGTTCATTACAAATTGGACTTGGCCTCCAGAGGTAGAGCTTTTTGGTTCCATGGTACTCAGGAATGTCCTTCCATGAGGGCCACCCAGGGATACAGGTAGCTGGGGACTCTGTCCTATCAGTAAGGAATGAATGAAGAGTAACAACATCAGATAAAGAAGCTATGTCTTACCAAAATGTTCCATCTGTGTTGTTGATCTTCGTTCATTCATTACTTCCCACCCTCCATCCCCCTCCAGAGGTTCCTGGTTGATCTTATATATTCCTTTATTGTAGGTCTGTTATGACCAGAGGTAGCCTCTACTTTTATCTGTTACCTTGCAAACTCGATCTGAGGTAAAAGGGAGCAGAGCATTCTGGGTAGGACCTTGGCTTGAGGGTTTTTGGCTGACGCAAGCTTGATATTTGGCCGGCTCGGTTCCGAGGATGGAACCAATAACCCAACAGTAATGAATGAATGAAGATCAACAACACAGGTGGAACATTATGGTAAGACATAACTTCTTTTTTCCACCTTTTAAAGCATCATAGGCTACTTCGCAACAGCCATGCCCCCTAAAACAACCAATACGAAATAAGAACTACTACTCATTCATAAATTCTTAAACGAACATGACCCATTACCTGAAACACATAAAAGCTTGTGTTTACTTAAAAACTAATGATAATAAATGAATCAGTGATCACCATTTTCCCAAATCTTTTACTTCCTGATCAAAGATTTTAATTTTAAAAGGGGAAGGATGGAAATCATCTCATTAAGGCAGGCCACACAGATGCATTTAAAAAACTTGCCAATACAATTCCCACTTCTCCAGTATAAAAGTGACCATGGCCCCCCTCTTTCATTTTTTTGTACTTGCTCAATTACAAAATATTTAAAAATGTGATCAGGAAAGTCTTGTAAGTGCCAAACCAAAGCATTGGTACCCCTCAAGTTTCTAATGTCACCTTGGTGTTCTAAAATCCTGTCCCTAAATTTATGTTGGGTTTTCCTAATGTAAGACGCGGGACAGGTTCCACAATGAGCCATATAAATAACTCCCATTGTAAAACAATCGCAACTCTCTTGGACTGAAAACTGCATATTATTAATGGAAAATTCTGATCTCTCTAAAATACACCCACAAGTGGAACAATGCCCACACTTTACCATTGTCATCCCATCCCCTTCTGTTTCCAAGGCAGATCAGGTTGACCCACTCACTGCAGTTTTGACTGGTCCTTCACAAGCACATATCCTGCTGCCAGTAGATTTGGAGCCAAAGGCAGATGTTAAGTTGTCTATCTCGCCTTCATTCTTGCTGGATGATGGGAGGAGGCTCCCTTCGGCCACTCTAAAGTTCGAGAGTTGGTGGTTCCAATTTCCCCGGCTCCCCCTATATCCCACAATGCTAGCGTGAGTTCAGATCTCGGTTTGCGCTGGCTGATCGAGTGTGTGGGTGTGTTTTCCAGGTTAGTGAAGAAGTAGAAATAGTTTAATTTCTTAATTTAAAAGACTAGTTTAGTTTTATTTATTTCTTTCCCTGTAGTGGACTTACTTATCCTTCCCCTTACCTTAGTCCAGCCAGCCCCCTTTAAGAACATATAGTTATTCTTCTCCTGAGGCCCCTTGGGCCCTTCCTCTTTCCTTAAGGTGTGTGTGTGTTTACTTAGGGACTTTTATTAACTTACCTTTAGTTTTTTTTTTAATCCCTTCCCTTAATATCCAGTGTGTTCTGTGTGTGTGTGTGTGTTGTTTGATTACATGCACTTCAGGTTCCTTGAGTATGTAGTGAAAAGGTTTCAAGCAGGCTTCAAGTGGTGTCGTGCTGTGTCTCTCAGAGAACAGGCGGTCCCCGCACTTCTTGTGTGTCTACTACTCTGGACCTCTACATCTGAGACTGCTGGCTATGCCATGGCTTCAGCCCAGGAGTCCTAAAGGAGAGAAAAAAAAAAACTTTTTTAAGCCTGAAGGTTCCCTTCCTGTGCCCTCTTCCTGTGTTCTCTGGGAAACCTTCTAAGGCTTCTACAGCGCTCGCTCCAGCTTCAAGTCAAAGCCTAGGCTTTCAAGCCTAGCTCATCGGCTACGGCTGCTGGAGCCTGTGACTTGACTTTCACTGTTTGGGTTTCCTCGGCCGGAGCGAGGCGAGGAGCATTAGAGTCAGCCTTGTCATCGATCATACCATGGATCCGATCACTAGAAAACCCGGAGTCACGGAGTCCTTGGCTCTCTTCATTCGGCTCAAGCGTCTCCCCTGCTGTCTCTCAGGTCTGAGAGAAAGGTCTCCAGGTCTCAGAGGCTCTCAGATCCTGACCTCCAGATCCATGTGAGTAGACTTTGAAGTCGAGTAGGTAGACAAATGCTCCAGAGTCCGACTCCATCTCCAGAGTCCGACTCATCAGTGATGCCTCCAGCTTGTTCTCGACGCTGCCACCGGACCCGAGCGTCTAGGATGGCCAGCATGTCTCGAACGAGACTGTAGTAGGTGTCAGCCCCGATACATTGTTGGCTCCGTTCCGTCTTTGAAGAATCCCGGCCGAGCTTCTAGAGCGCCCTCCGAGGGGTTCCGGCGGCATCTCCCCCAGTGGCAAGGGCGCCATGGAGCAGGTGCCTCTCCGCTCTCGCGGGGCCAGGCTCTGTGTGCTCGACCTCAGAGCCCTCTCTGTCGGGGCGTCTAGCTCGAGTGCGAGGAGGTTCGGGATGTTCTGGACCTGCCTGACAGGGGTACGTGACAAGGAGATTGCCCCTTGTTGGAATTGCCTTCGACTCCTGGTCATCACATGTCCCCTCCATTCTCCAGATTTCCCATTGTCGAGCCACTCCCTCCCCTTCTGTGGGCTCTTTAGCTCTCCAGCCTCCCCCTGTGGGGGCCCCTAAAGAAGCGTAAGAAGGATCTCCTGAATGCACAGGGCCTCCCCTAGGAGAAAGTGTCACCTAGAAGCATAGACTCACCTGGAGTCTGTTCTCTCTATTTACAGATTTGAACTTCGAGGGTTCCAGACAACAGAGGGATCTTGATTCAGAGGAGAAATTTCTAGGATGTCTCTTCCAGAGGGAAATTGGCCAACCCTTACAGAGGCCATTGGCTGAATTGTCCCCTCCTGAGATCCCAGGCTGCATCCCTAAGCGTTCCTGGTGTCCCCCCCTTTGATCCAGACATGCCCCCTATTACAAATTTCCAGATCATCCTTATTTAATACCAGCCAGCTCTCATCCATTCATGTCAACTTTGCATCCAATACATTCAGCCTAGATTTCCATGGAGCCCACTGTATCTCTGCACTAAGTTATCAATAATGAATCCTATACACCTTCTATGGTACTGACCTGTTCAGTACCATTCTCAGCATTGATATCTTTCATATGCTGGTGCTCTCAGGGCTGTCTGCCTCCTCCTACTTGCGGATGGTGTTGGTTCCAGTTATGTTATCCTTGGTGCTATAGGGGTCCATATTCTTGTTTTACAAAAGGATCATCACTTCCCCATCACAGGAAGGTGAGGCACTTTCTGTTTTGGCTTTACCCTTGGACACACAGGCCTATCTGAGTTTTAGCTTTTGCCGTTGGCCCAAAGGAATCAAGCACCTTGAACCTATCCTTCAACAAGGTTCCTGAAACACTGTTGCATCCTCAGAATATGGTCTCCAAGTTCCCAGAAAGTGTCAGTGTAAAATGAGAGACATAGATTCCCCAACAGAATCCTTCACCCCAGAGTTGGCCCTCAATGAAGTACCCCCAGTCCTCCTTTGACAATCCTGGAATTGATGAACCAAACGAGTGCTTGGACCACTGCCCCCCCCTTCCCTAGATGAAGAGGTATTGTTTACTTGAGGCTTAAAGGTCTGTCCCCTCTACTTCCTGGTTGGTTCATCCAACTGACTGTCTGACTGACCTGGTACTGGAGTGGGCATGGTGGGAGCCTGACATGGTGGAAACCATTCTCCACCAGCCCAACAAGATTTTATGGCCATTCAAGGACAGATTTTGGAGCAAGAGCCAGCCCTGTTATTGATTCTATTGTTGTTGCAGGTACCACCAAGAAAGAGTCATCTGAAAATTTCTGTAGTCCTTCCTCTCAACTGACAGTTGAAGATATACCAATTTAGAAAGCTTGCTTATGCCTCAAAAACCTTTTATCTTTGGACATCAAACAATATATCTCACAAGACAAGGTTCCAGAGGGATCTGGCAGAGCCAGCTCTGGATTCTCACAGGTGTCCCTCACACTGGACACCAGGAGGCAAAGTGAATCTCAAATTTCAACCATGCTGTGTATTGCCAGTCTGTCCATTAGACTGCTTCTCAATGCAGCAGATTGAGCAGCTAGAGCAGCAAGCACCCCCAACATTGTCATGCACTATCATGCTTGGTTATATTTGCGATTGTATGGACAACTTTAAAACATCCTCTGTAAATTCACCCTGACAATGAGACATCATTGTTTGGACTCACAGTGAAAGAACATTTTTTGAAAAAACGAGGCCAAGGCATTGTCTACAATCAGTCTGTTTCAAGAACCTCTTAGAGGTCTTATTCAACGAATCGGAAGGGTAACATAGGTCTCTGGTTGTGGGAATCCCAACATCTTTCTTTTGATTTCCATTTAGACAAGACCACTGGGGCTGAGGGGAATCCTTTAATAGATGATGTCCTGAGGGGGGGGGGGTCTGCAAAATCAGGGGTTTAGAAGAATTTCCTCATGAAACCTCCCCAGTGCCTCTGAGGAATTGCCTGGTTGATTGAATCTGAAAGCAGAAGTTGACTGTCTTTCACCTAGATGCCTGGTTTGCCATCACTCAAGATAACTGGGTGAAGAGCATCATACCCAGAGGCTACAATGTCCCTTTCAAACTGACCCTCAGACAGACCTCCCTGCCTCTCCCAGAGAGGTACTACCCCAACAAAACAGCACAGTGGCTCCAGAGATATGTCAGCTCATACAAAAAGGACCATTTTGGAGGTCCCACCACACTAGAGAGGGTCCATTTATTCAAGATTCTTTTTAGTATCAAAGAAAACAAATGACCTCAGATCAGTTCTAAGTCTGAGCATCCTAAACCTCCACATCAAGAAGACCAAGTTCCAGATAATCACAATACAGTCCATCCTTCCATTTCTTCAGGAAGGGTACTAGATGTGCTCGATAGTATACCTCTCAACTTTCCAGATTTTCTCAGAATGTCCAGATTTTTGGCCTCAAAATTTTGGTCTCATAAAATTTACATTACTGACCAAACACTGCAATGATCTGAGGAATGAAATTAGTAAATAATGTCATGCATTTGATTTTCAGACTTCATATCCTTTATAAAATGCATTTTAATACATAACCTGTTGTTTTAGCACCTTTCTAAGTGTATAAGCGTATTATGTAAAATCAGTCCCTATTTTTGAGCCTTTGTACCCCAATTATGTCAGGCTTTTCCTAGATATCTTGGGCTAAAAGGTTGAGAGGTATGCTTGATAGTCCTTCAGGATGCTTATCTCAAAATCAAGATTACAGAGCCATCCAGAAAATATCTCTGCTTTTGTCTGGGAGCACATCACTATCAGTTCTGATTCTACCCTTTTGGTCTCACAACAGTCCCCCAGGTGTTCACCATGTGTATGGCGGTAGTCACAGCTCACCTCAAGCTGAAGTGGTTTGAAACTACTCCCATATCTAGATGATTGGCTCCTTACTGCAGCAACAAAATAATCCCTTATTTCAACAAGAGATTGTTTGTTTTGTTTGTGTCTGTCTTTGGGCATCTCAGTAAATCTCAAAAAAATAAATAAATAAAACTGGAACCAAAATAAACTATATCTTTCATAACATGTATCTATAAACATCCACAAAGATGGAAACACTACCTGTAGACAGACTCCTATATGTCAGGCTCATTGTAGTCAGACTTCTTCAAATGTATTCTCCTACTAATTCCCTTGTTTTGCAAGTATTAAGCATGATGGTAGCAGCCATCGTTCTAGTTCCACATGCCTAATACCATATAAGAATACTCCAGTGGACACGCTGTGCAACAGTCTCAGTCCACTCAACCTCTCAGTTTTCTTATATGGCCACTTGGGTATGCAAACCTCACCTGCAATGATGTATACAGTCACCCTCAGTTTAAATAGTTTGCCCTTTCATTCTGCTGTTTCCATTAGCCTCTGTCACCACTCCTTTTTGGGGTGAGGAGGGCATTTCAAAGGAAGGACAGTCCATGGACATAGCCATAACAAGAGGCTCACCTTCACATCAGCATCATAGCACTGCAGGCTTTAGAGGACATTGTTCTACAGGCTACGATTTCAGTCCTCACAGACAACACTTCAGTTGTGTATTACATAAACAAGTAAGGGGATCTTGATCCTACCTAGAGAGTTTCTATGAGGCCTAAACCCTTCTTTGTACTAAAGGTCATCTCTGTATCAGCCCTGAACAAAACTACTCACTTAACAACCTTTTTTCCTAATCATTTTAACAAAGGGGAGTATCTGTTTCACACGTTAGTTGTTCACAGACAACTTTATTTCTACTTGCACAGCACCAAATCCTTTCATAAAGGTAGCCAACTTATTACATTATTCTCTTCAGCAAAGCTAGGAGCAAAAGTTTCTAAAGTAACTCTTTCCAAATTGTTGCCAGTCTACATTTCAAACATTAGCTCTATAAATAGTAGACCCCTTAACTAAAAAAACAAAGGCACACTGCACAAGATTAGTTGGCAATTCTATGGTCTCTTTCATAAATTCTTCCCTAGAAGACATTTATCACAGCAAACTGATCAACAGTGCATACCTATGTCAAGCACTACAATATACCTAGCTTTGTATCTAGTTTGTAGTACTTGACAAAGGTATGCTGTTCAAACACTACATTATATCTAGCATGCAGTGCTTGTAGTACATACCTTCATCAAGCATTACAGGCTAGATATAATGTCCAAATCCTGGACTTCCTTCAGATATTCCATCCTTAAGGGTATCCTGTCATGATGCCACCCATGAGGCTGAGTAAATTGGGATTCTGTCCCATGTTTTGAAGTGGATGGGGGGCAATACAGGATGCAGAAGTTATGCACTTACCATAATGCTGTATCTTTTTTGTCCCACTGTGTCCGCATTGACAACCCTCCTAATATCCCCCATCTAAATTTTCACTTCCATCTCTGAATATACCTGGTAAACCTAAGCCTGGTAGATGATATGTTTTTTTTCTGGGAGGAGGAAACTTGATCTGAGGGACAGTAGACACAGAGTACATTTTAGGAGAGGGGAGGAGCTGAAGTACTAGAGAAACTCTGAAGTGGACAATTGAAAGTATGGATCTGAGGTGAGGGTGGATAACTCATCAGTCAAGATGGATGGAGTGGGACAGTAAGGATCCAGCATTATGTTAAATACGTAGTTTTTATTTATTATGTCTAGAGGACAAACTGCATAGACTCTGCTGTGAAACTGTGCTGTTAAATGACATCACGTGTACTTGGGAAATTAGGATGTTACTGCTGTAAGGCTTACAGCATAACAAGTTATGCCCTGTGACTCTCTTTACTGCCCCAACCTTGTTATAGGTTTTAACAATCCCCCTTCACCCAAAAGAAAAGCTGCAGGTCCTTCAGGCTTTCATCTATATCCCTCCATCAGGAATGTTTTTTTTTCTCTTAATAAGAACTCTATACCCTTTCCACAGAATGTCTGCAAGGTTTTGGCAAGCCCCATTCTTCCCAGAAAATAAAATGCAGTTTCCTTAAGAGTCTTTTTGTATATTTCTCCATGAGGACCAAGTTATTATGTTAATAAGAATGTTGTACCCTTTCTACAAATTATAAAACAGAGGTAATCCAGAGGGCTCAGGTGAAGTCTGTTATCCTACCTGTGACTAAGATGGTGACATGACTAACAAGAAACAGAGTACAAACTATAAGCCCTGAAAAATCACTTTAGCTAGCAGATCTAGGAGAATCTGTCTCTGATACCCTCCCTGTGGGAGGAATAAAGACACCTTGTTGAAGTTTCCTGTAGTTTATTCAGTTAAGTGGATAGATGGATGAGTGTTCTTATTCTAATATCTGCAAAGTGTTGGTACCCATCCCCCCAAAAAAAAAAATGTAGGCTCACCAAGTGTATTTGTGCAGGTGTCTGTCAGGGATCCATATTTTATTTATTTATTTATTTATTTTATTTTACATTTGTTAACCGGGAGAAATCCGACTGGATGCATGTCCATTTTCAGTGGAGGCCTGGGGAGAAAAGCTCCGAACAATACAGATAAAAAAAAAAACAAGTCAAAAACAGACAAAAAAATCAAACAAACAATCAAGTGAAGATTCTGTTGTTTACATACTAGATATATATCATTATAACCAAAACTCAGTGTCCTTTCCACAGAGTATCTGGAAGGTAAACTTTAGGGCATTATGTAATGTTTAAAAACTGATGCCTATTACAGCTTTTGGTTCTAGCTTGAAGTCCTACTATCTGCTTCAGTTTGTCCAGTCATTATAGCTGTTTTATCATTTTATTTTAAGTAGTGCATTTCACAAGTTCACCTTGCAAAATGTTAACTGCTGCCATTTAAAGAATGTTAGCTCATCCCCTAACCGTGAATAGCAGAATCTGCTTATTTTCTAATTTAGCAGATGTCACACGTCTCCAGTGGATGTCTGTTAGTAGAATGCAGCAGTTGGTAAGGATAAAGACTGCTATTACTGTGTAAAACTGTCTTTGTAGATTTGCTGCAGTGAGATCCCCTCACCACGAAAAATTTGTGGTGACACTCCAATATGGTAATGTTCAGTTAGTAGTTGTAACCTCCCTCCCCAACTATTTCCAAGCATCCACACTCTTCCCTGTCCCAACCACTTTATAGTTAATGAGCAGAAGCACTCATGGTAAGTAGCAGTTTTGCTGATTTCTTGCTTTTTTCTTTTATTCTTGCCTTTTTTCTTTTTTTCTGCAAAATGTAGTGTAATATTACTGCTTCTGATACGGGATTATTTTTTAAGTTTTACCCTGTACTGTGCATTATGTCTGAACTAACTGAATGTTTAGAGTCGTACATGGCTCACTTCCTAAATTTGCTTCTAATCCAATCTTAGGATAACTCATGCATTACAGATTTTGCACCATTTTCACACTATTCTTCTTAGCCTAGTCATGTTTATTGATCTGGAGATTTGAATTTTACAATGCAGACTTCATCTTCCCATTTTCATCATTACAGTGGTATTTTCTTTGGTTCTTTTATAACTGTTATTTAAAGATATGCATGGTATTGAACACTGTTCCAGCAGCCTTAATTATATGTGTTATATCCTGCCAAGGATATCACAGCTGGCCAGTTTTCAAAGTTTCAGCGCATCTTTCATGTGCTCAAGCCATTAGCCATCTCAAGGTGAGCTGCCTAAAAAGGTTTGAGTGGCATGACTCCCAGAGGTTTCCTGCAGTTGGAGAGTGCTCCTGTATGGGCTTTTGGGGCTCAACAGTCAGCTTGTGCTGTTCCTTTACTGGACAGATAAGTATTCCCTAACCCCTAATCCGATTTTGGCAAGAAACAAAATAAACAGTCTCAGCAAAATGCTGGTAAATATATGTTTAAGCAGAAATGGTGAGGGGTGTTCCAAAAAGGATGCAGGACCCGCCTCCCAAAACCAGGGACAGTCTGACAAGCCTGAATGACTATTTATGGGACCTTGTCTCCAAGTCTTCACTTCCCTCTTTGGCAGCAGGTAGATTCAGGCAAATGGGTTTGAAGATCATTCATTAAGGTTACAAATGGCAGTAGGAGGAAATTCCTTCTTTTCAGGCATGATTTCTCATCCACCAGACTAGACTCTTTTATTTCCTCCTGCCATTCAACATATGCTGTCTCAGGGAGTGATAGTCAATTCCCTCTTCCTAGTTTGGGAAAGGTTTTTATTCAAGGGTGTTTTGGTGACAAAGAAAGAAGATGCTTGGAGACCAGTTCTGGATGTTTCTTTCCTAAAGCAATTTGTGATAGTACCCAAGTAAAAAATACTGTAACTTCACAACCTGTTACCTCTTCCTCCTTATTTAAGTTTCCTCGTAACAGTAGACTTAAAAGATACTTATCATCACATCTCTATTCATTCAGGCTTCAGATATTTCTTAAGATTTTCTGTGTCTGGATCACATTATCAGTTCTCTTCTTACCCTTTTGACTATCCACCGTAGCAAGAGTGTTCACAAAGTGTCTAGCTCCAGTTATAGCTCATTGCAGGCTACAAGGTATCCACGTTTTCCATATTTAGACAGCTTGCTTATCTTTACAGTGTCTTTTTCAACTTCTCAGGAATTTCTCACTTGGGTGAGAGCTATCTTACACAAGCTGTGTTTCCAAAATTCCAGGAGAACATTAAAAAGTCTTTTGTGACTCCATCAGACAGGACTGTATTCCTGGGGTGTTTGCTAGATACCGCAGTTAAAACAACTTTTCTTCCACAGGAAAAAAGATCTGTAACTAGAGCTGTTCCTAGGGTTTACCACTCATACTTTGGTCACAGTGAGGGAATACCTCAGGATTTTGGGTCTCATGGCATCTATGAGTCTCATGGTACACCTGGCAAGACTCCACATTACAATGATATTTGAAGTCTCTTTGTCCCTGCAGCAACACCCATTATCTTTTTAAATCCCTGTTCTGGGTTTGTCATAAAAGAAATCACTTGGTGGAGACTGCAAATTTCCCCAAATCCAGGTCTCCCCTTCTCCCCCCGATCCAAAGCAGTCAGAAATCACAGACCCTTCAGACTTTGCTTGGGGAGCAGTTTCAGGAGGAAATCCAGGTCTCTCCTTCTCCCCCAATCCAAAACAGTCAGAAATCACAGACCCTTCAGACTTTGCTTGGGGAGCAGTTTCAGAAGGGGTAAAGTGCAAAATGGAAGGGACACCAAGGACAGATGTAAGCATATAAATATAAAATAGAATCATTGCTCTGATCAAGGCACTCAACTCTCTGAATCATCTTTGGTTCCCTGGACCTCTTCAAGTTGTTACAGACAATACCACAATCATATGGTACATCAAGAAGCAAGGGGGTCTTACCCCTTGAAGACTAGCCATGTTAACTTGAGATATAGCTTCACAGCACAAGCTCACTCCACAGACATCCTACATCCTGTCACAGCAACACTGTGTGGCAGACAAGCTGAGCAGGACAAAGCTAGACTTTTGTGAATGGAAACTAGATCAGGGGGTTTTCCAAGATTTGATCCATATGTGGGGAGTTCCTTAAATAAACCTCTTTGCCTCCTCTCTCAGCAAGTAGCTGTCAAAATTCTGCTCCAGGACCTCATGCAAGAATGACTGGAAGACAAATATCTTTTCTTTTCCTTGGACAGGAATGTTCCTGTATGCTTTTCCAGACTTTCTACTGATACATAAATTCCTACGTCACTCGATGGGTTGCCAACTGGCTTATTGACAGAACCCAGACTGTAAAAGTAGCTGACTCCAAATCCAGCTCCAGACAAGTGACAAGTGACAAGTGGAGTACCTCAGGGTTAAGTCCTGGGACCGCTCTTGTTTGGCATCTACTTCTCTGAAGTACAGGCCAACACTAAGGGACTCTGGCTAACAAAGTTCGCAGATGACTGCAAACTGGGAGCCATTATTGAATCCCCAAATGATGTGGATATTCTACAAAAGGGCCTTACAGAAACAGATGATTGGTGCCAGAGCCATAAACTCAAGCTTGATGCCAAGAAATGTATAGTTATCCCCTTTGGGAAAAAACATGTACCCATGAATTACCACATAGGTGGCAGTACACTAAACACTGAAAGTGTGATGAGAGACTTAGGGACACAGGTGGACAGTGGTCTCACCTTCGATAACCACATTGCCACAACAGTCAGGAAATCCTTCTATGTGGCACACCTCATCACTAAGGGCTTTTCATCCAGAAAAAGAGAGGTCATTGTCCCACTGTACTCAGCCCTCATTACACCCATTATAGAGTACAACTCCCCATTTGGTATTTACCTCACAAGACATCTGCAACAGATGGAAAAACCTAAGAAATACCTCACTAAAAGAATCACAGGCCTAAAGCAGATGCCCTATGCTGACCATCTAAAACAACTCCAGCTATACTCTGTTGCATATCGTCTACTCAGAGGCAATCTCTGCTTAACATACAAGTCCATGTCAAACCCTGAGCTGTTGGACATGCTCCACTTAAAGAAATTACAATCCCTCAGAGCCACATTCTCCAGGGATCTAAACCTTGTCATTACAGTGAACAAAACATGCTGAAGGGATAGGTTCCTGACCCAGAGACTCCCCATACTCTGGAATAGACTGCCCATACCCAGGTTACTTCTGAAGATTTAGAAGGAATCCCCCAATGTCATTGTGGTAACTCCCTTTCGGCCCAGGCAACAGTGGTTCTCCCTTCTTGTGGAGTGGCCAGGGACAATTACTACTAGCTTCCTCACAGAATGGAGCTACTCACAGAAGAACAGGGGTGTTTATACACCCCGACCCCAATTAACTTCAATTGACTGCCTAGATGATAGGGTCCTAATTCCCATTAGGCAGCTGTTTATTAGCAAATGGAAAAGGTTTCTAGTTGATGCCAACAACATAAGCATTACCTGTTCAAGGCTAGTGTTTCTCTGGTTTTAAAATATTTCTATGAGTTACTATCCTTTGGTATTTCTTATTCCTATGTCAAGGTTCATTTACTGGCCATTCCAGCATGTCTACCCATGGATCCTCCTCTTTCAGTGCATTCTCATTTCAAAATGTTTTGAAAAGGATTTTGCATAAAAGGCCTTCAAGAAAACCATTGCCTCCTTGGAATGTTAATTTTGTGTTAGAGAAGCTAACACTTGCTCCATTTCAATCATCTCACCTGGCTGACTTGAGGTTCTTAAGATGGAAAACTGTTTTACTTATTGTTCAGCCCTCTGCAAGAAGAGTATCTGAGCTGCAAGCTCTTATGATAAATCAGCCCTATCTTCTTTTCCACAGAGACAGGGTTTATTTGAGAACTAATCCTTCATGTATGCATAAAGTGGTATCAAAATTTACTCTAAGTTAAATTATCCAGCTTCCTCTTTTCTTTCCTGAACCTAAAAATGAGTGAGAAAGGATACTGCATACACTGGATGTCCAAAAACAACTCAGATATTATCTTGTCAGAACAATATATTTCAGATCTTCTGACCTATTGTTCATTTCTTGTGAAGATAAAAAGAAATAACGTGTCACAACAATATATTGTTATTCTCATCACAGCAAAACTATTCCAAGCAGGGCAATGCCTACTCTACCAGAGCCTTGGCTTCTTATATGTCTTTTTGGAAAAGATTGGATTCTAGAAGTAGCAACTTGGTCCTCTGTACATACTATTACAAAGCACTACAAGTTTATTCCTTCTCTAGGTCTAAATCAGGCTTTGTTGGGAACATTCTGCCAGAGACTCTTCCCTTTCCACCTCCCAAATGTAGTAAGCTGAGGTAATCTACCCATATAGCTAAGGCTACTTCAGCAGTGATCAGTATGATGAACATAGTACAGTTATTTAAGTAAACTTAACATGACAGTAGAATACTGAATGATCACTGCTGCAGTAGCTGCTTCCTCCCTCCACCCCTCTTTTTGTTTTTTGATTATGCAAGGGCATATATATATATTTCACTCCTTCTTATGTTCTCTGGGCACAGTGTCCCTCTTTCAGTTGGCATGAAAGCTCTGAAGGGCTTGGTGTTCAAACCTTTCATTTTAGGCAGCTCAGCTCAAGCTCCCTAGTGGTTTGAGCTCATTGAAGGTGCCCTGAAACTTTGCAAGCTAGCCAGCTGTTATATTCTTAGCAGGATATAACCCACATAGTTTAAGGCTACTGCTGCAGTGATCATTTGAACATCTACTGTTATTGAACATTTACTTAGACAATTGTACTTTCCCCTTCCTGAGAAGTGGAAGAATGGACTGCACAATGATCATCCAAAA
The DNA here is from genome assembly GCF_019279795.1 of Protopterus annectens. Taxonomy (NCBI): domain Eukaryota; kingdom Metazoa; phylum Chordata; order Ceratodontiformes; family Protopteridae; genus Protopterus; species Protopterus annectens. Next base: position 255,616,909 of record NC_056736.1, on the reverse strand, counting down.
CTTTGTCTTCTTTAAGGATATGTTTAGTCTGCTGAGGTCCAGCATAAGCTTGAAGTCCTTGTTCTTTTTGGAACTAAAAAAAAAAACTCTCAAGTAGACACAATATCCCCAGTGTCTGGTGGGACCTCCTTGATTACTCTTTTTTGTAGCAGCATTGAAGTTTCTTGGATTGCAACCCTTCTTTGGAGGGGCTGCTTTAACAGCCAAATGCTTTAAGGTCTTGAAAGGTGTCCTGAAACTTTGGAAGCTGGCTGGCTGTTACATCCTTAACAGGATATAACCCATATAGCTAAAGCTACTACAGCAGTGATCATTTGAACATCTACTGTTATGGTAATTTTAATTACAGAACTGTACCGCATTTTTCCTATGTTAAACTTCTCTTTCTCAACAAATGTTGTTCCTAAGCCCCCATCCTCATAGAAGAAAATGCAGGTCCATAAAGATTCATTATGTGGAATTCTCCATTAGGATCCCAGATTTCCTTTAATAAGAACTCTCTGCCATTTACCACAAAAAAATCTACAAGGTGTTGGACTCCTCCTTTCCACAAAGAAAACATGGGATCTACAACAATAAATTAATGATTACTTTAAGAGAATGGGATGTGAGGTAGATTCAGGATGGATATTTTACTGTTAATTGAGAGATATGTGTTGATTAACTGACCCTTCGCCATGTCTGTACCTTCGTTCATTATGTCACTTTTCTAATCATATTTTTGGGAGAAATTAATACTGTGCAAGCATTAAATTTGTTCAAACATCCCTGTAGTATAAACCAACCAACCATCAATATAAACAATACTCTCAACACTGGAGCATCTGCAATTATTGATCTGTGCTCCCAACTTATTTGGTGGATCTGAAGTAGTTTACTTCATTTGATCTTCAACCTGTGAGTACCGGATGCATATCGGATCCGAGCCGGCATTTTCACTAGCATCTGGTCCAAGCTCCAAGCTCCTCCCCTTACCCATAATACACCACCACTACCTTCCAACCCCCAGATCTCGTTTGCCGTGGCTATCCATAAGCATTGTAATTCTGAGCTCTGAGATGTGAATTGGGTTGTTTTAGTATTATTAGTGTTTTTGAGTATAGTCTTGTCACTGTAGGTTCCCTGTCTTCCTCCTCTCGCTGGTGCATCGAGTTTTAGCCTTTTTGTTTAGTTTTAGGTAGTTAGGTAGTTTAGTGTATTGCTGCACCCCCCCCCCCCCCAGTGTTCTGTGTGCTTTTTGAGTGTGTGGTGAGTGGGTGTGTTGTAGAGAAATAGTTTTTCTATAACTTGTTTTACATTTCTCTAAAAATCATTGTGTTGGGACATTGGTGATCCTAAGCCAGTCTTTAAGAGGTGCACTGAGTGTGGCCACAAATTGTCACCCACTGATGGCCACACTCTTTGCGTGATGTGTTTGGGTCCAGCCCATTTGACCACTGATTATGCTATTTGCGTGGGTTTTATACCATGCACCATCAAGGATAGATGAGTCAAGTTAGCCTTGAAAGGCCTTCTACCTTCTACGAAGGCGGCTGCCTCCTCTTCTGCTTTGGTCACAGCAGTTGCTGTGGCCACCTGTCCTTCTTCTCTTGTCCTTCCTTCTCCTCCCTCCCAGGCTGGGACTCACTGTCCCACTTCTAAGCCTGGGGAAGCAGAGCACAGAAAAGGCAGAAAGAAGGAGAGAGAGCACTGGTCAGAGAAGAGAAAGAGGTCCCCGGACCTTTCAGCTCCATCAGGAACTCCTGCTAAGAGTCAGTCTAGGCACCGTGACTCCCCTTGGCTCCGAAATCCCAGATTTTCCCCGGAGCCCGAGGAGCCACAACCACCGTCTAGAGCCTTGGTTCCTCGACCTGCCAGGTTGGAGTCTGTGGCTTTATTGTGGTCCACCCGCAGCCTTTTTGAAGTTGACATGGAAAAAATGATGCGGAGGTTCATTCGCGCACAAATTCAGATGGGGGTCTCGCCAGCCCCCTCTCCCTCTGGAGGGGAGGGGCTCGATTCCCTTCTTCACACCAATATCTCCTTCTCTGATCTGACCCCGGTTTTGGAGTACATAGATCCGAGGATGACCTTAGTCAGGGGGTCTGCGCCAATGGTACCTGTCTCCTCGACACAGGCAGGTGCCTGGAGTGTGTCGGATCTGACCAGTTCAGATCCGAGTGGCTCTTGGAGCCAGAGCCTGGGTGTCAGATTCGAGGGAGTGGAACTTTTTCCATCAGCTCCGACATTGTTGGGGAAAGTTCCCCTCCTCGGAGCTCCTTCCACTTCGGGCCCGACTCCAGTTCTTACGTCGCATCCAGGGAGAGTGGTTTCCATATTGTTGGCCCAGGAAGCTCATTCTCCGTTGGTGTTCAATGTGATATAAAGGGTTCTCTCCACTGGATCGAGACCCTTGACTATTTCTTCGGACTCAGCCCCGACTCCCTCGGCTTTGTGTGTGAATCCTATCATTTTACCTGAGGGACAGCCCATGCTCAAGGAGCCCCAGGCAGTTCCCCCTGAGGAATAAGTGGCCTGTGAGTTCCCCCGGAGACCCCCACTGGAGACGTACCTTGCAAGCATATGTGCAAGAGGAGGGACTTAGACTCCCCCCCCTCCCCCGAGTCCCTCACTGAGAGCATGGATTTGGATGATGGGGAAGGTTCCCTCAGATCACCTCCTGAGGATGTCTCCTTTGGAGGCATCATGGAAATCCTAGACCAGCAGGGAGGTCGGTCTGTCCCCAAACCTTCCTTGAACAAATCTGTGTTCCTGGAGGCTTTCGGCATGGGCCCGTCTACATCCTGGGTGTCCCCTCCCGCAGATCCCTTGGTGGACTTGGTCACCTCATGGGCTTGGAAGGAGCCAGACACCATGGAACCAATCCCCAAACACCCAGAAAAAATTTTGAGCCCCCCCCCCCACAGACAGACCAGTTTGGAATAAAGGGTCCCCGGTAGGCACTATGGTGGAAGCAGCAGCCACCAAAAAGGAACTAGCCCAAGAGAGTTCCTCGGTTCATCCCCCTGACCATGAGTCTAGGATGACAGGCCACCTAGGGAAGCGGGTTTATGCGTCAGCGACCTTTTCCATCAGGGCACTGAACTATCTGGCCTATGTTACTAGACTACAGCATGATCTACTTAAGTATCTGGCTGTGTCTCCCCCAAAGTGTAGGTTGCAGAAGGACAGAGACACATTCTCCGCAAGGATGGCTACTTTGACAGCGGTTTCCAACACGTCCATGCGACTCCTCTCACATGCTACTTAAGGAGCAGCTAGGGCAGCTGGGTCCAATGTGTCCATGAGGCATAATACCTGGCTCAGAGTATGTCAGTTCACGGAACCCTTCAAGGCGTCTTTTGCAAATTCCTCTTATCACAGTTCTACCCTCTTTGGTAAGACCGTCCTTGACACCTTGGTCCAGAATGAGAAAGATGGGAAGACACTGTCTGCCATCAGAATCCACTTTACGAACCCTTAAAGATCCTTTTCCTGGAATCAGCGAGGGCAGAAGAAGATGTGGTTCCAGAAGTCTCAGTATTCTCGGGACACTCAGGACTCTTCTTCCCTTAGAGGCAGAGGGGGACAGGATGGACACCAGCCTAGAGGCAGAGGGGGTCAGAGGAATTTTGGGGCTCAAGAACATTTCTTGGACAGGCCTGCACAGCAACCCTGAGGGGTTGCCCGACTGCTCTACCCTGGAGGCAGTCCGGATTTACCTGTCGTTGCACCTGATGTCATGGGAGTCTGTATCATCAGACCATTGGGTGCTTTAGATAATTTCCAGAGGATACTCAATCCCATTTGTGGTTCCTCCCAAACCTCTCAAACATCTCCCGGATGTACCACCCCTGCAAAGGGAGGCAGCAGCACTAGAAATCTCCAAGCTGCTAGAGAAACGAGCCATTGAACCCGTTCCCCCAGATCAGTCCGGATCGGACATCTACTCCAGGTTCTTTTGAGTGCCAAAGAAAATGGGGGACTTAAGGCCCATTCTGGACCTATCTACTCTGAACCTGTCAGTTGCCAAAAAAAAGTTCCGGATGGTCACATTACAGTCCATCATGCCATACCTGCAAGAGAGCGACTGGATGTGCTCATTTGACCTCCAGGATGCTTACTATCACATAAAGATGTACAGAAGCTCCAGGAGGTTCCTCCACTTCTGGCTAGGAGCCAATCATTACCAATGTTGAACCCTACCCTTTGGTCTCACCACAGCCCTCAGGGTGTTCACCAAAGTGATGGCAGTAGTAGCAGCTCACCTGAGGCTTCAGGGGATTCAGGTCAACCCTTACCTAAATGATTGGCTCCTTACTGCTCCCTCCAAGCATCTACTTTGTTGGACCAGCGATTATTTCCTAAAGCTTGCACTCCACTTAGGGATTACAATCATTGCATCCAAATCTCTTCTGAACCCTGTCCAGGTATAGAATACATAGGGGCATGGACAGACACACTACAGACAAAAATCTTCCTGACCATGGAGAGAGTTTGAAACCTAAGGATGCATGTTGCCTTCATCTACCATTCTCACCTTCCCTCAGCAGAATCGGTTTTGAGGGCCCTAGGTTCTACGGCAGTGACCATAATGCTTCTTCTGTGTGCTCGATTACATATGCGAGTACTACAGTGGACTCTAGCGGTGCAATGATCCCTGTTGGATCTTCTGTTGTTGCATCCAATACATCTCAGCCGAGTCTGCAGGTCATCCCTTCTTTGGTGGATGCATTCTCTGGAAATTCTGGAGGGACAACCTTTTGATGTTAAGTTGTCTATCTCACCTTCATTCTTGCTGGTTGGGGATCGGAGCCCATCCTCGGCTCCGACTCGGCCATCTTCAATAGCTCGAGAGCTGTTTACTGGCTCGAGGCTACCCCATATACGATGATGCCTGGCACTAGTTACCTAGATAATGTTTGCCTCTTCAGACTGAGAGGTTGCCTTACTGGCTCAGGTTCGTATATTTTATTGTATTTTCTAATTTTACTAAAAATTTTCCTTTATAAGTGTACCTTTTGTCTTAGTTGTACTATTCCCCTAGCTATATTCCCTAAATAGCATATATCCCTCCTGTTTTTCTATAGAAAACTCGTTTTACTTAGAGAGTTTTCCCCACCCCTCCCTCCCCTTCCTTTCATGGTAGCCATTTAAATTAGAGACTAACCCTTTTTTGTCCTTTTCTAGTTTAAAAAAAAAATATATATATATATATATATATATATATATATACATACATATATAGAACGTTTTTAGGTAGTGTCTGTAGTAGGAGACTTTACTTAGTTTCTGTGTGTGTTAGCTGTATAATTAGTGTTTGATTAGTTATACCTGCTAACTTGTTTTTTGCTTGTGTGTGTGTGTGCGTGTTTAACCTTGGTGTGTGTGTGGTAACATTTCCAAGAATACTAGTGTCCAGATTCAAGAAGTGTGACTCATGCTGTCAGAAGATGTCTCTGACATATAGTCACACTTCTTGTGTCTACTGTCTGGGCGCGGTGTACCTTCAAGACTCTTGTTCAGTCTGTCATGCTTTCAGCCCAAGGGTCCTGCAGGAGTGCAAAAATAAGTTAATCCTTCTGGGTTTGCTTAAGCCACAGGATTCACTGGCTAAGGCTTAGCCTGAGAAATCCTCCAAGCCACCCAAGTCTTCGGCTCCTGGTTCTGAGCTGTTGTTGGGTGGAGCACCACCATCCGCTTCGACTACGGCCAGAGCCGATGTGCCTCCCTCACAATCGGCTCCAACACGAACTTCAGAGCCATCCATGAGTCGAAAGAGATCTAGGTCTTCCTCCTTGGAGTCGATACGCTCAGCTCCACGGTCACCTCTGCTCCAATCGGAGCACAGTCATAGGTCCTCTCACTCCTCTCGGTCCTCCAGACTTTCAGATCATGATTTGGAGAGAGTGGTCAGCAGGTTGCTGAAATCGCAGGCCCTAGCAAAAATGTTGTCCAGCCCCCCTCATCAGGTGTTGGCTCCGTCCACTTCTGCAGATATTCCTCCTCCGACTCCTCCCTTGAGTTCAGAGCCAGAGTTCATTGTGGTTCTAGTCGTGGAACCGTCAGCTCTGTTACCTTATCCTTCAGTTCCGTCATCGACTCCGACCCCATCCTTGGTTCCATCCTTGGAGGGATCTAGGCGCCAGGACTCCCTCGTCAGCTCCGAGGGGGCTAGTGGCATCAGACCCTTGTCCGACCCCGCTCTCCCCCTCTCAGAGCTTCGACGCAGGTGAGCTCAGCTCCTACATCGGCTTCAGAGCTGTCCCCCTCGGTGCAGAGAGGGATTCCGATTTCTTTGGAACTGAAGTCTTCTTTGCATCCAGGCAGGGACGCCTTCGAGGTCATGAGGAGTGCACTGGCCCCTGAGCCAGTCCCATGATCAACCCCATCGGCTCCTCCCCCTATGGTGCCTGCATCTGCCTCTGCCCCTCCTCCTGACCCCAAGCGTGGGGAACCAGTACTCCAGGGCACCCCTTTGGGTGCTTCTTCCTCTTCTGAGGCCTCCCCTAATCACTCAGAGGAGCCACCTCGTAAGAGGAAGTCCAAGAGGAAGCACGTTGACTCCCCTGAGTCTGTCACATCAGATACCGACTTAGAGGATTCGGAAGGGACCCCAAGACCCCCCTCTGAAGATGTCTCCTTTTCAGACATCCTTGAAATCCTTAAGCAGAGGGGGAATTGGAATACCCTAGCCCCTTCCGAGGATGAGTCAATATTTCTGGACGCGTTTGGTTCCCGACCCTCCACCTCCTGGGTGTCTCCGTCTTTCGACCCACTTATGTCTGTGGTGGCTCAGAAGGCATGGTCAGCTCCAGATACAGTGGAACCAACCCCCAGGAAACCTGCTAAATTTATAACTGCACCTCAAGACAAACAGTTTTTAACTAAGGGCGTACCTGTTGATGCCATGGTGGTAGCAGCAGCCACAAAGAAGGAGTTGGCAGAAACTTTGTCATCTGTCCATCCTCCTAACAAGGAGTCTAGGACTATGGACAGATATGGGAAGTGAATGTTTGCTTCAGCGACCTTCTCCATGAGGTCTCTGAATTATTTGTGCCATTTCACCTGCCTTCAGAGGGATCTCCTTAAAGAGCTTGGAGATACCCTCCAAGATCCATCAGCTGACTAACTCACCTACCCCACCCTAACCCTCATGTCCACACAATCGCACACTTACCTGACCCGGACCCTAACCCTAACTCACCTAACCCATGTCCAATCGCGCACTCACCTTCATTCGCACACTTACCATAACCCGGTCCGTAACCTTCGCTCCACAGTCGAGGAAATAGCGAAGCTGCAGAAACGGCCTACCGAATACTTTCCCTAGGAAAACCATACTCTGAATCCGGAACTTACTCAAGGTTCTTTTTGGTACCAAAAAAGACAGGGGACTGGAGACCCATTCTGGATCTCAGCAGACTAAACAGGTCTGTACAAAGAACAAAGTTTTGGATGGTCACGCTACAGTCCATTCTACCCTTCCTGGGTCAGGACAATTGGATGTGCTGTATAGATCTTCAGGATGCGTACTACCACATCAAAATGCACAGGCGCTCCAGAAGATTCCTTCACTTCTGGCTGGGGGCCAGTCATTATCAGTTCAGAGCTCTGCCCTTTGGTCTCACCACAGCCCCCAGGGTGTTCACCAAATGCATGGCAGTAGTTATGGCTCACCTGAGACGTCAGGGATTCCAGGTGTTTCCATATCTAGATGACTGGCTCCTCACTGCTTCCACCAGGCATCACCTCCTGCAAGCCAGTGACTACACTATCAAAACTTGCTCCAGGCTAGGTATCACAATAAATTTAGAAAAATCTGCATTGTTGCCCTGTCAGCATATCACTTATATAGGCGCAAATCTAAATACCAGGAACATGTTTGCAAACCTTCCACCAGACAGGGTATCACTGAATCGCCAGCAAGTACAGATTTTATTAACATGCAAAACAATTCAAATCAGGTTTGTCCTCCGAACACTGGGTTCTATGGCATCAGCAATTCTTCTTGTCCCCCTGGCCCACTTTCACATGAGAATCCTCCAGTGGCTTCTATTCACACAGTGGTCCTTCCAACAGCTTCCCATGTCTCAAAAGATTATGATCACAGAAGCATGCAAGAAGCACCTCGCTTGGTGGATGGTCTCCCCATCAGTGTCCCATGGCAGACCATTTGTACTATCCCCTCCAGTCGCCACAGTGACCACGGACACCTCACTGATAGGGTGGGGGGGCATTATTAGGGCAGGACAGTCCGAGGCACCTGGCAGCCTCACGAGTACCATTTGCATATAAATGTCTTGGAGATGAGAGCCGTGCTTTTAGCATTGCAAGCCCTTCAGGACTCTCTCCCTCCCGGGACCATTACAATTCAAACGGACAATATGTCAGTGGTGTGGTACATCAACAAGCAGGGCAGAACCAGGTCCTATCTTCTATGTCGAGAAGTACTCAGACTATGGCAGTGGGCGATCTCTTCCCAACGTTTTCGGATCGCAATGCACATCCCTGGGATTTCCAACGTCATCGCAGACAGGCTCAGCAGAGCAATTCTCATGCCTCATGAGTGTTCTCTGAATCAGGTAATTGTGGAACAGATCTTTCGCAAATGGGGGCAGCCTTGCTGCGACCTGTTCGCCAAACCTTTCAACAGCAAGTGCAGCAATTTCTTCTCCCTTCTTCCACTTCCCGGCCACACCCCCAGAGACGTTCTAGTACACAATTGGCCTCAGGGACTTCTTTACGCTTTCCCTCCACTTCCCCTAATACCCAAACTCATACAGAAAGCAACTGCGTTGGGTTGCAAAATGATCCTCATTGCCCCTTACTGGCCTCGACAGATATGGTTCCCATTCCTGCATCATTACCTTCTCGAGCGGCCTTGGATTCTGGATCCTATTCCAGATCTACTGATTCATCAATCGGGCAGACTGCATCGATCCCTTCCAACACTCCAGCTCACAGCTTGGTTGCTCCACTTCCAACCTTAGCCAGGCTTCCTAATATTTCCTCCTCTGTGTGGGAAATTATTATCTCATCGTACAAATCCACAACTAGGAAAACTTATGCTAGCAAGTGGAAACGTTTTTCTTGCTGAGCAGAGGCTAAGAATATAGATCCCTTTTCAGCCCCTGTCCACGAGATTTTGGAATTTTTAGTGGAACTATTTCATTCTGGTTCCACTTCTGCTATAATCAGGGTTCAGTTAGCTGCCATTTCGAATTTTCACATTGGGTTGTCTTCTAATAACATCATGTCTCATAAGCTGTGTAAAGCCTTCCTCAAAGGAACCATTCTGCTTAGGCCCCCAGTGAGGGATCCCCCACCTCCGTGGGATCTAAATTTGGTGCTAGCTTCCCTAATCTTGCCACCTTTTGAACCTGCAGCATCTTGCTCCATTAAGTTTTTATCCTGGAAGACTCTCTTTCTGGTAGCCATTATTTCTGCCAGATGTGTTTCGGAGCTTCAGGCTCTATGTATTCGTCCTCCATACTTAGTTTTTCATAATGAAAGGGTCGCTCTAAGGACCGATCCTTCCTTCTTTCCTAAGGTCTGTTCACAAAATAATTTAAATCAGTCCATAGACCTTCCTGTGTTCTTTCCTAATCACACCAATAAGGCAGAATATAAATTGCACCAGTTGGATGTTCACAGACAACTGCGTTTTTATTTGCATAGGACAAAGGACATCAGGAAGTCGGACCAACTCTTCCTTTCCTATGCTGAGGGTAGACAGGGCCTTCCAGTCTCAAAGGTAACATTATCTAGGTGGTTGTCTCACACTATTTCATTCATTTACCAGCTGAGAAATAAAGAATTATCTATCAAACCTAAAGCCATTCTACTAGGGCATTGGCCACCTCAGTGGCCTTCCAATCTAGGTTGCCCATGGAATCTATCTGTGCAGCTGCTATGTGGGCTAACCCACATACCTTCATTTCTCATTACAAACTAGACATTGCTTCCAGAAACAGAGCTGATTTTGGTTCCACTGTTCTGAAGAGTCTGTTCCAATGAGCCACCCAGGATAGTAGATGCTAGGGACCCTGTCCCAACCAGCAAGAATGAAGGTGAGATAGACAACTTAACATAAAGAAGTTATGTACCTACCATAACGTTCCATGTTAGTTGTCTTCTTCTCACCGTCTTTCTTGCATCCCACCCTCCATCCCCCTATCCTAGTGGATCGAGAGGAGCTCCCTTTTTCAGATTTCATTGGCTGAACCTTCTCTGGTTGTCCTTTTTCTGCTTAGATAGCTTCACAGTTAGGCCCAAGGGGCTACTAGGGCAGAATTCTTCCTTAGTTAGGTCTGGAATAGCTTTTTCAAATGAGATCTGGGTAACTAGCACCAGGCATCATGGGATATGGGGTAGCCTCGAGCCAGTAAACAACTCTCGAGCTATTGAAGATGGCCGAATGATCCCCAACCAGCAAGAAAGAAAGTGAGAAAAAGACAACTAACATGGAACGTTATGGTAGG